>NC_138529.1:123316948-123846577 GCF_964234715.1 Podarcis melisellensis | reverse complement strand
GGAGGGGGGAGGAATGAGTGGCCCCTCCCTCCCCGAAGACACAAATTCTCCTTTCCAAACCAGCTCCGTTTTCCTGATTCTCTCCTGAGAAAGTTCCCGGGTTCGATCCCCGGGAGGCGGCAGGGAAGGCGACCCCCCCCACCTGGGAAAAAGCCCTCCGGGGCAGAAAGGGGACATGCCCCCCTTTTAATCCCTTGCCAGGAGAGGGGGGTCCGGTCAGTCTCACCCCCATTTCCCGATGGGGGGGGAGGCAGGGCCGGGCGCAGGGGGTCTTTAATTCCTCCTCACTTTCTGCCATCAAGGTTGTGTCATCTGCATATCTGAGGTTGTTGATATTTCTTCTGGCAATCTTAATTCCGGCTAGGGATTCATCCAGCCCAGCCTTTCGCATGATGAATTCTGCATATAAGTTAAATAAGCAGGGAGACAATATACAGCCTTGTCGTACTCCTTTCCCAATTTTGAACCAATCAGTTGTTCCATATCCAGTTCTAACTGTAGCTTCTTGTCCCACATAGAGATTTCTCAGGAGACAGATGAGGTGATCAGGCACTCCCATTTCTTTAAGAACTTGCCATAGTTTGCTGTGGTCGACACAGTCAAAGGCTTTTGCATAGTCAATGAAGCAGAAGTAAATGTCTTTCTGGTTTATATTTACATACATATGCATAATGGCATCCATTCTCATCAGCTCCAACAACAAAACAGTACGACGTAAAAGTGAAAGTAGTTTCTGTTGGAAATCAGCTACCCGGTCATCGGTATGTGCCTATCTGATCAGGCACCGGCTGAATTCCTTAGACCTCCCTCCGGCGTCTCCCGGCAGGATAAAGCTCACGAGGTCCGTTCCGGCGATTTTCCTCAGGCTGTGAGGAAAACACACCAACTGCTTCTCCTCCTCTCCTCCTCCCTGCATATCCCCAGGGAGGGGAATCAGACACAGACAGTAACGTATCTACATGTCCTTTATTTGTGTCATTCAGCAGTCATCCAGTAAACATGTCTGCTCTCATCAACATACAGAGAGAAACTCCTAACTCCACCCATGTACATCCTGTATAGGTCATATGACAAACCCACTGAGCTAACATCCGGTGCTCAGTACAGAATGGACTGCCCCTTTGTTCCCATGGCAACAGTCACAAACTTCCTGTTTGGCTTTCCAGCCACAAGCAGCAGACGGTGCTGCCTTTGCTTGCTGCAGCTTTGGTGCTTTAGAATAACATCCTCCCCCTAAAGTATCAATGCGTGCTGCGAGCAAAGCGTCATCCAGAGAAGAAAACAAACAGTTGTTATACTTATAACATTCCCCTGTTGTTTCAGTTCCACCCTTGGAACTACCCGCCACTGGTTTTACCAATGCACCTCTCTGGTTGTGTGACTTCCAAGGAATGAGTGCTTCTGCATTACCTTGGTTAGCAACTCTCTGTTGTGCCTTTGTCTCTGACTCAGACACAGCTTCAATCTGACCTTGGTCGTTTTCAACAGCAACAACTAGGTTAGCAAACTGTTGTGAATACCTCTTGGGTGGTACACCCTTCGTTACTCTCTCAGACCTGCGTAAGAGGTGCTGCTCTTCTTTGCTTTCTGGTTCAGCCTTTGGACTCTCTGGAGAACCAGTACTAAGCTTAATCAGTGGTTCATCCTCCTCTTCTGAGGGTCTAGTCATTGTGTGAGACTTCCTCTCAATGACTGTGACAACTGAGCTGTCTGAGCTATCGCTGTCATCATCAGTACTACTGAACTCAATAAAATCAACATCATCATCATCAGAATCATCATCACCTGTGGGAAATGTGTGAACAATCACTCTCTCCTGTTCAGGAGCACTCTCTAGAAATTTTGTGAGAATCACCTTTCCAGATTCAGACAAAATTACTCTGTAGAGACCCTTTTCATAACCCACAAAAATGCCTCTGGCATTCTTTACTCCACCTGGAGCTTCTATCCTCACATGAGACCCAAAAACCTTGAAATGGGCAACAGAAGGTTTTCTGTGGAACAGTTTCTCAAAAGGAGAACATCCCAACTCTTTTGAAAACTTTCTCAACCACGTGTAACAATATGACATTAGCGACTCAGCCCAGTACTCATTTGGCAGATGTGAACTTAGCAATTGCGCATGCATTCCCTTTTGCAATTCTTTGTTCACTCTAACACAAACACATCTATTCCAAGCTTCTTCGGAAGCTGCAAGTTTGTGTCTTATCCCTTTCTTCTTCAGGAACCTCTGGAACTCCTGTAAAAGAAAAATTGGCTTCTCATCTGTGCAAAGACAATCTATGTCAGCATCACGCATATTTTTAACCTTGTCACAAAACTCTTTAAACCTTTCTAAGGCTTCTTTCGGTTTCTCCAAAAGATAAATCCAGACAAAACCTGTAAAAGAATCAACACATATTAGGTAATACTTTGCATTGCCTCTAGATGGTTCTAAAGGACCAATCACATCAGCATACACCCGCTGAAATGCCCTTTTGTCAACCCTCGAGGTGACCTGCTTGGCGTTCTTCTCAGCTACACCTGCAAAAGAGATCATGTTAGAATCACAAGAATTACATTTCATGTAATCACTTTGATCAAAAGTCAACAAATACAGTCCATCTTTCTCTTTGGCAGAAAGATACAACTCTCCATCTTTGTAGATCTCGCAGTGTTGATCATCATAGGACAGTTTTAGTCCCTTCTTGGCAATCTGCGAAGCGCTGAGCAGATTGTACTTCAATTCTGGAACCAAATAAACATTGTTTATAGTCAAGTTCAGACTTTTAAGATACACAGTCCCAATTCCAGTCGCTTCCAGCTCTCGACCGTTGGCTTGTTGCACAGCGAAGCTTTGCTTCTTAAACGTAGAAAACAGTCCTCTGTGTCCCGTCATGTGAACTGTGGCTCCAGTATCTAAAACAAAGAAATTCCCCACTTCTGGTGTGGCTTTTAGCGACATCAAAGCCTTTGCAGTCTTTGCCTTTGGCTTGGTGTGACCTTTGTCTGACGCCTCAGACTTTGTGGAGCTCGCCTTAGCTCCTTTCTGCCGACGTGGCTTCGTACAGTTCCGCTGTAGATGCCCAGTCTGGTCACAATTGTAACATCGGACAACGTTCATAGCTACAGCATCTCCTCCAGTAGCTTGAGCTGTGGGGGTGTTAGAACTCCGTTCTTCCCTCCCTCTGTCCTTCACGTCCAGGGCGGCAAGTCTGTCATGTTCATTCAACACGACGGCAAAGACCCTCTCCGACGTGAGATCTTGTGCTGGGAGAGACCCCAGCTGACTGGCAACCGTTTTGTAAGTCCGATTCAGGCTGTTGATCACCATGAAGCAAAACACTTCCTCCTGCAGACGGAAATTGCGTTCCACCATCTGTTGACGCAGAAATTTCATTTCCGTCAGGTGCATAGGCGCCGACTCCATGGGGCTTGAGGGGGCCCGAGCCCCCTCAAAAATTCGTTTGGGGGGGCGGCGCCCCTCCAGCAGAGCGCCATCGCCGCCCCTCCCCCAGCCCAAAATGCACAGGAAGGGGCGGGCTGCATGCCTCCTGCCCTCCCTCCCGAGCAAAAGCTCCACCCAATTTCCTTTGGAGCTGATCACGAGGAGGCGGCGCCACTTTATTTGCATATTCATGAGCTTATTTATTATTCATGAGCTTTCCCGGGCCCCCCCAATATTTTTTATAAGTCCGCGTCCCTGGTCAGGTGGGCTTGAACATCTCCATCAGGCGCAAGCCTCAGGTTGGTGAGCTTCTCAAAATACAGCAACGCTGAAGAACCTGCATCTCTCTGATGTGTCCTTCTCAGCGTGTTCCAAACATCTCTCGCGTGCAGTAAACCTTGTATGTGTATCAATTCAGAATCTGACACACACAGAATTATAGCAGTTCTGGCCTTCACATCCTTTGACTCCCAAGCACGCGCTGGCGCTGCAGGAATGGGGTTTTCAATCACGTCAAACAGTCTCTGATTCTGCAGCAGGGCCCTCATCTTAATAGACCAAGATGCATAAATGTCACTGGTCAAAAGGCCTGGAGAAGGCAGGCCTCCCCCCTTCTTAGCATCCATTTTGAGTCCTTGCATTGACTCTCAAACACAAGCCTCTAAAATCCAATAGCTGGCTTGTTTACACACTGTGCACCTGGCAGCTCTCTTCGCTGGCTGCGTTGGAAATGTCCAAGAGCTCCTCAGACTTTGTAGTCAAAACAATTCCATTTTAACTTTCACTTCTCCTCTGTGAGGATTAGCCTTCACTGTAAGGCGTCGCTTAGCAACAGTACATTCCAATCCCTTGGAGAAGAAACCACAGGAATGTTTGGTATGCGGTTTCACTTTAAACTGGAGCTGTTTCCCATACGCTGCTCCCTCGAAGCAGAAAAATAACTCAATCTGCATCCACTCTTCTAAGCCCGAAAATCACATACCTGGGCTCCGTGGCTTTTGCTTCCAGCTTGCTCTGGTCAGCTTCTGGCTGCAGAGAATCAGCTTTCTCTCCTCAGGCATCCATGGAAGCCACTTCTTGATGCAGAGGGCAATGAAAACAGCAACCATCAGCTCTGGTACCACTGTTGGAAATCAGCTACCCGGTCATCGGTATGTGCCTATCTGATCAGGCACCGGCTGAATTCCTTAGACCTCCCTCCGGCGACTCCCGGCAGGATAAACACGAGGTCCGTTCCGGCGATTTTCCTCAGGCTGTGAGGAAAACACACCAACTGCTTCTCCTCCTCTCCTCCTCCCTGCATATCCCCAGGGAGGGGAATCAGACACAGACAGTAACGTATCTACATGTCCTTTATTTGTGTCTTTCAGCAGTCATCCAGTAAACATGTCTGCTCTCATCAACATACAGAGAGAAACTCCTAACTCCACCCATGTACATCCTGTATAGGTCATATGACAAACCCACTGAGCTAACATCCGGTGCTCAGTACAGAATGGACTGCCCCTTTGTTCCCATGGCAACAGTCACAAACTTCCTGTTTGGCTTTCCAGCCACAAGCAGCAGACGGTGCTGCCTTTGCTTGCTGCAGCTTTGGTGCTTTAGAATAACAGTTTCACAGTCTGAAACTGGAAGAGAGATAAGACAGTCTTCCTTTCTCACGCGCCACTCAGACAGGTGTGTGAAATATACCAAACATAACATCAGTATTGGGGAGCATGAAATCCTTTATATTTGAATATTATTAATAAAAAACAAATAAAAACTATTATTATTATACAATACTTGTGAGACATGACCTTCATTACTTTAAAGACCTGTCTATACAACTTTATATACAAATACCTGAACTTCACATGCACTCCATGCATTTAAGACTGATTTCCCATTATCTGAGTTCATTGATGGGAAGGAAAGTGAACTCTGAGAGAAATACGTCAAACACTCCATACATCTAAATGTTTTCTTCTCCCCTTTGAGAATCTGTAGAGGTTTCTTAAGCATCCCATTCCAGCGCTCTGGGACTTCCAGGTTGTCGCATCGGAGTTCAGTCGCCTGCCATGCACCCTCCGCAGCAGATCAGGTCCTGTGGTCAACTGGTCCCCAACCATTAGCCCCTCCCTCACCTGTCTTTGCTCTCCGGCCAGACCAGGTTTCTGGAGCAAGGCTGGCAGACCCTTTGACCTTTTCAGAAACAGGACGAAACAGAACTGGTGAGGCTGCCACCACTCCCTTGTCCCAGGGTTACCTTAAGCCACAGCTCAAGGGAGACGGCCATGCTTCTTTGTTACCGGTTAACCCCAAACTACAAGTTGCTTCCACAAGTTTGCAGGCAGAAATTCTTTAGTAAAGCGCAACCAAGAAGCTAGGCGTTGGATTTAGCTATTCCCCCGGATAGGTACACACAATACAAGAGAAAGTTTCTTGCTTAAAATTTATTTTAAAACATAAAGAACATGCTAAAAAGCAGGCACATCTTTTGGTAGATTACAAGTAAAGAGAAAATAAAAACGTTGCAAAATATAGCTAGCTAATACTCACTTCTACACTCTAAGGCAAAGATAGGATAGTTCAGAGTCCTTCAGAGATCCGCATTCAGAGGTCTTAGAAAACCTTCATCACAAAAGAACGGCTGCTTAGGTGGAACATCAGCAGCAGCCGGGCGATTTTGCGGACTGCAGAGCGCGCCTTCCCAGCCATTCTCAAGATCTTTTATCCCTAATTTGCACGTGGAATCAGATCCCCCAGGCCCACTCACCACTCTTGGTTACATTTGAATTCTCCAATGACCAGCTTGTGGGCTAATAATTTTAACTTCTGACAGCTGGGCAAATTAAGACTCCAGAGCCTAGATCAAAGATGTTTCCTCCCTTTCTTGGCGCTTAGGCAGATGCACCTCCTTTGGGCAATTAACAGGGAGATAACATCACCGGCTGGATATCCATAACTTCCCTCAAAGGTGTCAACCCTTGACATTACCCAGAGAATTCTTCTCCCATAGTAAACCTTTCATGCCCTTGGAGCCAACGGGTCTATGGGTTAAAGCAACAGGACCTAGTTCCCATAATTCTTGCTGGTTTCCCACAAGGCCTCATTCTCCGCTTGAGCAAAGTACTAACTTTACTACAGGTGCCCTGGGGGTGGGAGAGAGAGAGTGGGTATAGGCCCCCCCATAAGGCTCTGGGGTTACTGGAACATCGGAGCACTCTGCCAAAAGTGGAAAGCTATAAAAATGTTGGGTGTTAACAAGAACATGACTATGGGCCAGACAAGGAAGACACCCTCAACCAAAGTAGAGAAGGAGAAACGAGGAGAAAGAAAGAAAAAACCGCCTTGATGGAGATTCTTGCTTTCAGAGTGAAATCAGCTTATTCAAAAGCAAATAAACTACCAGGAGTTTGATTGATTTTATGAAACTCAAGATCAAGAACGCCAAACACACTAGCAGAAAAACTGATTACAATGCTCAAAATTGCTGAAGAAAAGAACCAGCTATAAGTTTCTGGCTGATACGCTCAAGAAGAATTCAATTCCCTTTAGTTGAGAATTCCTGGAAGGGATTTTTTTTATGTACATAGGGAAGAAACAAAGATGGCCTGTTTATGTTGGCCAGATTTAACATGTTTCCCTCGGTGGTAGTGAGAGGAAGATACTTAGCTATTCCAGAATTAGAGTGTCTCTGCAAATGCAGAAAACAGGAACCCGATACTTTAGAGCATATATTCTTTTCCTGTGATTTTGGCAGTTATGCCAGAAGACAATTATTTGAGGCCCTAAAATTTAATAGACAGGTGTTTACACAACCAACTGTTCAGGACCTGCTGGCGGACAGCGATGATCAAATTACTTTAATAGCGGCTGAATTTTTAAGTGCTGTCCATGAAGAAAGAATGGGCCATGATAAAGAGACTTAGTGGTTTTTAATGGTAGGTGATGTTGCTATGCTGTGGAAAAGGTAAGGTGTAAAAATTCTATGGGGAAACCATGGAGAGGAAGTCAAGTATGAAATAAATGTGTATCTGGAAAGTATGTAGCAATTTGTAAATAAATTGCATATAAAAATAAATTGCATATAAAATTATATACATATAAAGTAATAGAAGAACTTCCCACACTCCTTCCATTCAAATCATTTCTGCTTTTTCAGTTTGTTGGTAGATTGTTGGGTTTCAACTCTTAAAGCTTCTCCTCCTTGTGAGTCCATTGATGTTTTGTAAGAACATCAGGACTGAAGCGCTATCTACACTCCATTTAAGTAAGTTGTTTTCGCTCTGTGAGTTCGATCGTGTTTGCTAAGGTGTCCACTTCTATTGAAGCTCTTTCCACACTCCATGCATTTAAACGGTTTCTCTCCTGTGTGACTCCGTTGATGAATTCTAAGCTGTCCACTCTGACTGAAGCTCTTTCCACATTCCATACATTCAAATGGTTTTTCCCCTGTGTGAGTTCGTTGATGGATTCTAAGTGTTCCACTACAAGTGAAGCTTTTTCCACATACCATACATTCAAATGGTTTTTCCCCTGTGTGAGTTTGATGATGGATACTAAGTGCTGTGCCATCAATAAAGCTCTTTCCACATTCCATGCATTTAAATGGTTTCTCCCCTGTGTGAGTCCATTGATGTTTTCTAAGTGTTCCACTGCGATTGAAGCTCTTTCCGCACTCGGTGCATTTAAATGGTTTCTCGCCAGTGTGAGTTTGATAATGGGTTCTCAGTTCTCTACTCTCAATAAAACTCTTTCCACATTCCATGCATTTTAATGGTTTTTCCCTTGAGTGAGTCCATTGATGTCTTTTTACTGATCCACTAGAAGTGAAGCTCTTTCCACACTCCATACATTCAAATGGTTTTTCCCCTGTGTGAGTCCGTTGATGTCTTCTTATTGCTCCATTAGAAGTGAAGCTCTTTCCACATTCCATACATTCAAATGGTTTTTCCCCTGTGTGAGTCCGTTGATGGATTCTAAGTGCTGTACCATCAAGAAAGCTCTTTCCACATTCCATACATTCAAATGGTTTCTCCCCTGTGTGAGTCCATTGATGTTTTCTAAATGTTCCACTATCGGTGAAGCTCTTTCCACACTCCATACATTTATATGGTTTTTCCCCTGTGTGAATTCGATGATGGATTCTAAGTGTTCTACTCTCAGTGAAGCTCTTATCACACAGTATACATTTAAACGGTTCTTCCCCAGTGTGAGTTTTATGATGAATATTCAGTCTTCTATTCGTACTGAAACTCTTTCCACACTCCAAACATTTAAATGGTTTCTCCCCTGTGTGAATCCGTTGATGGATTCTAAGGCTTCCCCTCTGACTGAAGCTCTTTCCACATTCCATGCATTTGAATGGTTTCTCGCCCGTGTGTGTCTGTTGATGTTTTCTAAATGTTCCACTATCGCTGAAGCTCTTTCCACACTCCATACATTTAAATGGTTTGTCCCCTGTGTGGGTTCGTTGATGGTTTCTAAGGTTTCCAATCTGACTGAAGCTCTTTCCACACTCCATACATTTAAATGGTTTCTCCCCTGTGTGAATCCGTTGATGGATTCTAAGGCTTCCACTCTGATTGAAGCTCTTTCCACACTCCTTACATTTATATGGTTTCTCCCCCGTGTGAGTGTGTTTATGTATACGAAGGTTTGAACTCCAACCAAAGCTTTTTCCACACTCCATGCATTTAAATGGTTTCTCTCCTGTGTGAGTCCGTTGATGTTTTCCAAGTGTTCCACTGTCAGTGAAACTCTTCCCACACTCCATACTTTCAAATTGTTTCTCCTCTCTCTTTTCACATTCCATGAATTTATATGGTTTCTTTGTTATTCCCATTGGACATGGCCCTCCAGAATTTTGACTGCCTTCTCCATTGTCTTCTTTCAACAGGGAGGAGCAGGGGGAAAGGAAACCTAGGAAGAGAACAAAGGAATATTACACACATCAATTAGCACCTGCTCTTATTTTGACGTCTCGTACATTCTTTCCTGTCCTCCATATGTTCCAAATTTTTAGGAAAGACAGATGAAATAATGTTAAATACTGGTAATGCATCATCAGCCTTTCCTAACCCTTAATTAAGTGTCAGGGAACTGACATCGGAGCGAGAGGTGGAGGCAAGGCTCCCGAGCGATGCAGGAGAGGGGACCAGCAGAGGGGAAGGACGTCAGCGCAACACCAGTAGAGAAGGTAGGGAGATGGAGGATTCGGAGAGGGGTCTCCAAGACTCTTCGCCCTAAACTAGTGGGGAGAGCACGGCCACGCCTCTGCCCACTCCTTCCCTGCGCAGAAGATTTCAGCGCAGGGAGAGTAGGCGGAGACTTGGCGTCAAACAACTTCTTTGCTGGAAGAGGTTCAAGAAACGCCCACTGACGGATTCTGCAAGCGACTGAACGGCCACGGAGTGAAAGGCTGTCAGCCGAGGCAAGGTTAACCAGGCAATCTGCCCAGCAGTAACGGCAACTTACGTACAAGTAACCCCTTATAACGTTACTTGTGCACAGGCAGGAGACCATGAGTCAGACTGGAGGAGCCGGCGCCGCGGAGCAAGCAGCTGGAGTGCAAAATCTGGTGGAGAGGAACCGAGATTTGGAACAGCGTGTGGCTCTACTGATGGCGTGGCTGGATAAAAGGCGAGCTCAGGATGCACAGGTCAGACCCACCCCCGTGGCAAGGAAGGTGCCAGGACTGGTACACAAGTTTGGGGGGAAGCCCCAGGACTATAACGCATTCCGAACGGAAATAGAGTACGCTTTGGAACTGCAGCATGATGACTTTGCTGATGACAGGGAGAGGGTGGCATACATCGTGGGGCATCTGCAGGATGGGGTGCGTGAATGGGTCAGGCCCCTAATGGCTACGCAGAATGCTGCCTTGAAGGAGCTTCGGAAGTTCTTTCAGGCTTTGGACGCGATGTATTACAGCCAAGTGGAACAGAGTGTGACCAGACGTGAACTGATGGGCTGCAAGCAGGGGAACCTATCAGTTAGAGACTACTGGTCCCATTTTGCGATGTTGATACACCGGCTGGAGTGGGACCTAGATTCTCCACCCATACAAATGCTGTTTGAGGAGGGGTTGTCTCCAACTGTGAAGGACGAGCTTTCCCGCGCGCCCCGCCTGCAGTCGATGGATGAATTGACGAAAGCTGTGCTTGCGATAGGAGTGAGACAGGAAGTGCGCGCTTTGGAGAAGCGGGAGGGGAGAGGAGAGCGTTGCCTTGACTACCGCATTCCTGAAATGCCAAGGCAGCCTTCCCAGCCAGTTGAGCCAATGGAAATCTATGGAGAGTGCGCGCGTGAGGTTTCAAACTCCAGTGAAGGATGCAAGAGGGAGGGAAAGGATTGGAAAGGCACCAGGAAGTGTTTCCTCTGCCAACGGCCAGGACATTTTGCCAGGGCCTGTCCACAAAGAAAGGCTTGGCAAGGGATGGTGGGAGCCGCTGGTGGTGAGGAGGAGGGGGAAGAGGAGAAGGTGCAGGGAAATGCCAACGCTTGGCTGCCAATCAGCAGGCACAGCAGCCAGGCCAGCAACTAATAGAAGTGCCCCAACCAGACCCCCCCAAGGCAGCAATAGCCATAGAGGTGGTGCTAGAACTCCAAAACGGACACCCAGTCAAGGTGAAGGGACTGCTGGATTCAGGCAGCTCCTGCAATTTCTTCAGCAAGGACTTCGCTCTAGAGCACCAACTCCACCTACTGCCCCTGGATTTCCCCCTCCAAATCACCACGATAGATGGCAGGGAACTGCTGGGAGGGGAGGTGACGCATCAGACCCCACCAATGAGAATGAGGGTTTCCAGGCACACGGAAACCATTGCCTTTCACGTGGCCACACTGGCGGGACCCCCAATAATATTAGGCATGAGCTGGCTAGCACTACATGATCCAGTAGTGGCTTGGCATGAGCGGACGATCACTGTTTGGAACACTGTCTAGGGGGGCGAAAGCCAAGGATGACGGTGGCCAGGGTGGCGGGAATGGCAGTGGAGCCAAGAGGAGAGGTGCCACCACAGTATGCTGACCTGCAGGAGGTCTTCAGCGAGGAGGCGGCGGACAGGCTACCACCCTATAGGCCCTTTGACTGCCAAATCAACTTACTCCCAGAGGCTCAGCTGCCAGTGGGTAAGCTGTATGCCATGTTGGACCGGGAGATGCAGGAGTTGTGGGATTTTATTGACAAGAACCTGAAAAGAGGTTTCATAAGAGAATCAAAGGAGGTAGGGGGCAGTCCGGTGTTCTTTGTGGACAAAAACACACTAATCAGCCCAGATTAGTCGTAGATTATAGGGCCTTGAACCTTGTATCAGAACCCGTGACCTTCCTGTGGAGTTTGGAACTGACAGGGTAAAACTCTGTGGTGTCCTGTATCTGGGAGGAGCTTGACGCAGAGAAGTGCGTCAGTGTTCAGACTTGCTTTCGCTTCTGTCGGAGAAACAGCTCAGGCTCAGAGGCTGCGTGTGTGCTTTTGGAAGCACGGAGATGCCAGAAAGCTCCGATGGAATGAGACTGATTTATGGCTTGTAAATAAACGCTTCTAGCGATAAGAACCGATCTGTCTTTGGACTTGATTTATCCCTCTCTCATCTCACACGGACGCAGGACTGCTGCTGCTACTCTGCTCTCCTGCCGGGTCAGCTTCAAAGCAGAGGCAACGCAGGGAAGCCTGAGTGGACGCAGGATTTGTTTACCCGAAAACTTCCCAATGCCCAGAATTGATGACATTTTAACACGGGTGAGGAAGGGGAAAATCTTCACCAAGCTGGACCTCAGAGGAGCGTACAATTTGATTAGGATGAGGGAGGGGGACGAATGGAAAACCACCATGTTCACCCCCTGGGGGCCTTTGAGTACTTAGTTATGCCATTTGGATTACAGTCAGGCTCAGCCTGTTTTCAAGCCTTCATGCACCATGTGTTGGGTTCCCTGCTGTACAAGAACTGCGTAGCCTTTCTGGACAACGTCCTAATCTATTCGGACAATGAGAAACAGCATGTAAAGGACGTCAGGGAAGTGCTAAAGAGACTGCAGAAGCACCAGTTGTGGGTCAAGCTGGAGAAGTGCCAATTTCACGCCAGAGAAGTTGAATTTCTGGGGTACAAGTTGTCGGACAGGGGCCTAGCTATGGACCCCAGCAAGGTGCAGGCGGTGCTGGAATGGAAGGATGTGCAGAGGTTCCTCAGGTTCAGCAACTTCTGGAATGGAAGGATGTGCAGAGGTTCCTCAGGTTCAGCAACTTCTACCAGAAGTTCATCAAGAACTTCGCCCACTTGACCACACCCATCACGGATTGTCTCAGTAGCAAAAAGAAGTTTGCCTAGACAGAAAGTGCCCAACAATCCTTCGAAAGACTGAAGAAGGCGTTCGCTTCGGAGGAGCAACTCCTGCACGTGGATCTGCAGAAGCCAATGAGGCTGGAGACAGATGCATCAGACCGGGCCATCGGAGCGGTGTTGTTGCAGCCGGGGGGGTGGGTCAGGCAAAGCTGGAGACCGTGCGCCTTTTTCTCGCGGAAACTAAGCAAGTCGGAACAAAACTACACGGTGTATGATCGCGAACTGCTTGCGATTTATGCAGCCTTTCGGCGATGGAGACATCTGCTAATAGGGGCCCAGCACAAGATCCAGGTGTGCACGGATCACAAGAACTTGGAATACTGGAGAACGGCTCGAGTACTCAACCAGAGACAGATTCGATGGGCACAGGAGTTCTCCAAGTTCGTCTTCGAGATCTGGTACGTGCCGGGAGAGGAGAACGTAAGAGCAGACGCTCTATCCCAGAAGCCGGAGTACACGGAAGGAGAGGGACCACCGGAAGTCAGACACGTATTCCCAGAGGAACGATGGGTGGGGGGGGAGCGTTGGTTGGGAAACGAGAACTAGCCGAGCTGATTCGCAACGACGAATTCGCTCAAACAAGAATCAGGGAACTCTGGGAAGCGAGGGAAAACCAGGAAGGCTTTGAGGAAAGGGAAGGGCTACTGTACTACAAGGGGGCGATATACGTACCAGGGGAGACCTTGAGGGGAAGGGTGCTCAAACAGGTCCACGACAACCCAACGGGGCACTTTGGTCAGCACAAAACCATGTTGCTGGTTACCAGGCAGTTCTGGTGGCCAAGGGTAACGGAAGATGTACGAGAGTATGTACAGGGGTGTGACCGCTGCCAAAGGGCTAAAGGGGAGAGGGCTGCCCCCCCAAGGTTGCTGGAACCCTTACCCACGCCGGGAAGACCCTGGGAGGTGGTATCCATCGATTTTATGACAGATTTGCCCAAGTCTAGAGGGAAGACAGCAGTCATGGTAGTAGTGGATCTGCTAACCAAAATGTGCCATTTCATAGCTTGCTCGCATGCAGTAATGGCAGAGGAAACAGCCAGGTTGTTTGTTGATCACATCTTCAGGCTGCATGGAGCTCCCTCGAGGGTCATATCGGATCGCGGGAAACAATTTACTTCGCGGTTCTGGAGGAAGCTCATGCACTTGCTGCAGGTGGAGGTGGGGTTCTCGACGGCGAGACATCTGGAAACCAATGGGCAAGCAGAGAGAGCGAACAGTATTTTACAGCAATACCTACGCTGCTACATCAATGAGAGACAGAACAATTGGGTAGAGAGACTAGCGCTGGCTGAATTTGCATACAATAACGCTGAGCATGTGTCCAGGGGAATGAGCCCGTTCATGGCCAATTATGGGTGTCACCCCAGGGCCTTCCCGGGGAAGGGGGAGGAAGAGTGGAGCATGCCTGTGGCAGAACAGTTTGTGGAAGAAATGGAGGCCCTGCACCAGCAACTTAAGATGAACTTGGAAAGGGCCAAGGAAGTTTACAAGAGGCAAGCAGACAAGCGCCGCCGGGAAAGGGAGACCATAAGGGTGGGAGACCGGGTGTGGTTGTCTACCCAAGGGCTACCCTTCAAGGGAGGGTGCAAGAAGCTACGGCCAAAGCGGCTGAGACCCTTTGAGGTAACACAGCAAGTGAACCCCGTGGCATTCAAGCTCAAGTTGCCAGACAGCATGAAAATACACCCGGTGTTTCATAGGTCCCTACTCTCACCGTACAGGGGGGAAACGGGAGTTCCAGGGGGGAGAGAGAGAAGTCACCACACACCCGCAGGTAGAGGAGAGGGAACACCACAACCAAGCGGTAGAAATCCAAGATTCAAGATGGCGGGGGTGGCAGGTGAAGTACTTGGTAACTTGGGAGGGAGAACCCGAGTCAGAAAACACGTGGGTTCCCACGGGGGCGATCGATGATGGATATCTTGTGGAGCAGTTCCACGACAGGTATCCGGGTAAACCCAAACCAATAGAGAGATTCTGGGAGGAGCAATTTGGGACCACAGACGAGGAAGAGGATTTTGTGGGTTTTCCTGCTTCCGAATAGGAAAGGGGAGAAGCGTCAGAGGAGGAGGAATCGGACTGGGAAGCCTGTCCCGCGCGAAGAGATCGGAGCGGGTGGGAAGCGGGGTTTGAGTCCTCGGGGGATGACGGCAGCTCCTTCCAGGGATTCCCTGCATCGTCGGCTGAAGAAGGAGACGAAGTTACGTCACAGGGTTGGGCTGGGGGTGGAGGGGGTCCTGGGAGGGAGGTGGATGTCAGGGAACTGACATCGGAAAGAGAGGTGGAGGCAAGGTTCCCGAGCGATGCAGGAGAGGGGACCAGCAGAGGGAAGGAATTCAGCGCAACACCAGTAGAGAAGGGAGGGAGATGGAGGATTCGGAGAGGGATTGGATTGGATTGGATTGATCTTTATTACAGCCATTGGCCCGTTACACGACAGTTTCCCATACCAACATATTATACTTAGACCTCCAAATTTAAAATCGCCTAAACTTACAAAAGACAAGCAGGAACCGAAGCAAAACAAAAACAAGGACGACCATCATACATTACAATAAATTTGTAACCTATACATCGCCCTCTGCTCATAAATTAATCACGGATATCAATGGTGATATCGCTTAAAACATAGATCATGGTTTAAAACAATGGTGATATCACCTAAAACATAGATCATGGTTTAAAGGGGTTATCCGAGCCACACAGGAGACCGTTTCTCTTCTTTAGGGATAGGACGTTGATCAAGAATCTGGCAACCATGAGTGATCTTAGGGGGTCATCGTCAATTAGTAGATATCTCAGTTTGGCTTCAATTGTATCATCGGCAATTCCCTTAAGATATTGAGCAAGAAACTTGCTCCTGGCCGGTAAGTGCAGAGCACAGTCAAAAATTATGTGATGTAACGATTCCGGTGCCCCACAATTACAATCACATAAGAGCGATATCTGTCCATTGGAGAATCTATTTCTCAGCACGTTCGATGGGAAGGTGTTGAATCTTGCCTTTACAAACGCATATCTATGAGCTGAAGAAGTTAAGGAATTCAAATAGTTTGGGAGCCTTAAGAGGGGTAATAAACCAAGATTTAGAGGTGAGCAGGTACCATTGCCCAAGACCATTTTCTGCTGCAAGTCCATCTCCTCTAGCTTAAAGGTTACTGATCTTTTAGCTGGGACTATGTCCTGTTCTAGTAATTTGGATGGGGAGATTCCCATTGCCGTAATTTTCAGCTGTAAATTTTTTACCCATGGGCTCTGGAAATCATCTCCACATACATTTTATCAAGTACAAGTTTGGGAGATTGTGCCATAGAGATAACCAGTGACAAAGTATGTGCTTCCACAGAGCATTTTCCAGGGATACAATATTAAGTTCCATGCGTAACGCTGTATTACTTACACAGTTGGGCAGTTTCAATATCCCTCTTAAAAACTGATTTTGAATGACCTCCAGGTGAGATAGGTTGACAAAAGTCCCCCAAATAGAGATGGCATAAGCAATTGTCGGGATCACCTTGGCCTTGAAGACTTTCAGCGCCGATGGGGTATGAAGGGCCCCATCGGTGAAAAAGAATCGCCAAGGAGATAGCTTTGGCTCTATTTGTAACATAGGCTACATGGGCCTTCCATCTGAGGTTATGTTGTAACCAAACTCCCAAATATTGTAATCTGTAGACTTGTTCAATGACTCTCCCATCAATTCTCCAATTATGGAGTTTCCGGCTCTTTGAGAAAATCAGGATCTTAGATTTTCCATAATTAATTGTAAGGGAGTTTGCGTTACAGTATGATCCCAAAAATTGTAAGACCCTCCTGAGACCTACTCTAGAAAAAGAAAGAATGACTGCGTCATCCGCATATAGTAACAAGGGGCAGCGATAAAGTGCTAGGTGGGGTGCATGAATCCTTTCTTGGGCCTCTATTAGGGGAGTCCTCATGTCGCTTATGAACAAATTGAACAGGAGTGGAGCCAATATACAACCCTGTCGGACACCTCTGTTAATGGGAATTGAATTGGTGAGATCACCCTCGGGGGTGAATCTCACTCTAGCCGCTGAGTTCTCATGGAGTTTGATTATTAGCCAGAGAAGCCTTCTGTCGATGCCCCAGCGGGTGAGTTTTTCCTGGGGATACTATCGAATGCTGCCTTTAGGTCAATGAATGCCACACAGAGTTGGCCACCCTTTGGGGTGGAATATTTCCAGGCAAGATGTTGTAAAATTAGAATATGATTGATTGTTGACTGTTTTGGGCGGAATCCAGCTTGTTCGGGCCCAATTAATTTTTTCTCTTCGGCCCATTGGATAAGTCTGTTCAACAGGCAGCGGGCATACAGTTTCCCCACTATTGAGAGCAGACTGATGTTTCTGTAATTCCCCGGGTCATCTGGTGAGCCCTTTTTGTGGATTGGAACGATAACAGCGTCCTTCCATACTTCCGCGATCATTCCAGAGTTGTTAACTGCATCGAAGATGGTCGCCAGGACCTTGGCCCACCAGTCTGCGTGGTATTTTATAGCTTCTGCCGGGATTAGGTCTGGCCCAGGCGCTTTCCCTGTTTTGAGTTTGACGATCAAGTCATGGATGTCTTCCGGATCGGTGGGGGGCCAGAGGGGAAGCTGATTGTGCTGGCCCCGGGGGGAAGGTACCGTGATCGTAGTCAGAGTTCACAAGATGAGAGGCAAGGTCCGAAACTGGGAGCCGGGCGGGAACAGGAACGCTGGAAGGTCAGAAGCCACCGGACTCAGAAGGGACCTGTGGAAGACCGGGTGAACCTTCAGGGTTGCGGGCAACTGGAGACGGAATGCCACAGGTGAGACTTAGTCCACGATAGGAAACAGGCCGGTGAAACGGGCGTCCAACTTCCACGAAGGTCGAGAGCGGTGGAGGTGGCGAGTGGAGAGCCATACCAGGTCACCGACGCGAAGTTCCGGCCCCACCTGGCGGTGACGGTCGGCCTGGGCCTTGTACGCCTCCTTGGCCTGGTGCAGTTGCTCCACCAAAAGCTGTTGCTGGGACTGGAGCTCTTGAAGCCACTCCGTCACCGCAGGGACCGCGGATGCCGGCAGCACATCTGGAAACAGCCGTGGATGATAACCGTAACTGGCCTGAAACGGGGTCTGCTGGGTGGACGCATTCACCGCGTTGTTGTAGGCGAACTCCGCCAATGCTAGGTGGTCGACCCAGTCATCCTGCTGGTAGCTGCAGTAACACTGGAGATACTGCTCCAGCACCGCGTTCGCCCGTTCCGTCTGGCCATCGGTCTGTGGATGGTAGGCTGACGAGAGGCAGACCTCTGTCCCGAGGGTCTGGTGCAATGCTCGCCAGAACCGGGATGTGAACTGAACGCCCCGGTCAGACACCACACGCTCAGGTAGGCCATGCAGGCGGAAGACATGCTGAAGGTACAGCTGAGCGGTTTCCTTGGCTGTGGGTACAGATGGGCAGGGGGCACAGTGCACCATCTTAGTGAAATGGTCAGAGAAAACTAGAAGGCAGGTACAGCCACGAGATGGGGGTAAGTCCATTACAAAGTCCAGCGAAACCGTGTGCCAAGGACGTGGTGGAACTGGCAATGGCTGAAGTAGGCCGGGGGGTCGCCCGGTAGGGGGGCGCGCCGGCAGACATCACAACCAGCAACGTAGCAAGCCACATCAGCCTTCAGGCGGGGCCACCAAAACTCACGGCTTACCAGATGGGTGGTCCGATACCGTCCAAAGTGTCCCGCGGCTGGGGCATCATGGGTCATCCGGAGAACCTCCAGCCGCAGTGGCCCTGGCGGGATGTACAGGCGACCGTGGTGCAGCAGAAGGCCCTGGTGCAGGACCAGCCCCGGATACTGAGGGCTGGACCCTTCAGCCAGCTCCCGGAGTCGTTCCTGGGCCCAAGTGTCGACCCGCTGCTGTTCCCGCACCCGAGCCTGCAGTGGCTCCGCCTCCTGGGTGGCCAGGAATGCAGCTGGTGGTAGGATCGTGGTGGGTACTGCTTGCTGTACCGTGTCTGCGTTGTCTTCAGGTTTCCGGGACAGGGCATCCGCCTTCTGGTTTTGGGAGCTAGGGATGTAGCGGATCCGGAACTGGAACCGGGAAAAGAACAACGCCCACCGGATCTGCCTTTGGTTCAGCTTGCGGGTGGTCTGGAGGTACTCTAGGTTCCGGTGGTCGGTTCTCACCTCCACCGGATGTCATGCCCCCTCAAGATGGTGGCGCCAGACCTCAAAGGCCACCTTGATGGCCAGTAGTTCCCGCTCCCACACGGTATAGTTACGCTCCGCTGGAAGGAGCTGGCGGGAATAGAAGGCACAGGGTAGGAGTGGCGCTTCAGGTCCATACTGCTGAGACAAGACGGCACCGAGAGCCGTACTGGAGGCGTCGGTCTCCACCACAAAGGGTCGAGAGGGGTCAGGATGTTGCAAGAAGAAGAAGAAGAGGAGTTTGGATTTGATATCCTGCCTTTCACTCCCCTTTAAGGAGTCTCAAAGCGGCTAACATTCTCCTTTCCCTTCCTCCCCCACAAGATCAGCGCTCTCTGGAAACAGGCCTTCAACCCCTGAAACGCCTCCTCTGCCTCCTTGTCCCAGGAAAACGGCGTCTTCGGGCGCAGTAGCCGGGTCAACAGGGTGGTGCGATGAGCATAATCTGCAATGAAGGTCCGATAATAGTTGGCGAACCCCAGGAAACGCTGTAGGTCCTTGTGGTTCCGTGGTGCCGCCCATTCTCGCACCGCTGCCACCTTCCCAGGATCCATCTGCACCCCATCTGGAGAGAGCCGGTGACCAAGGAAGTCCACGGACCGCTGATGGAACTCGCACTTGCTGAGCTTTGCATACAAACGGTGCTCGCGCAAGCGCTGCAGCACGGTCCGGACATGTCGCTCATGGCGAGCCGGGTCACGGGAGTAAACCAGAATGTCACCCAAGTACACCACCACGTACTTGTCTAGCAAGTCCTGGAACACGTGGTTGATGTACCGTTGGAACACAGCAGGCGCGTTGCACAACCGAAAGGCATAACCAGGTATTCGAACTGCCCGTACCGGGTCCCGAATGCTGTCTTCCACTCATCCCCGGCTCGGATCCGAATCAAGTTGTAGGCCCCCCGGAGGTCTAGCTTGGTGAACACCTGTGCCCCTTGCACCCGCTCCAGCAACTCCGAGATAAGGGGCAAGGGGTACCGGTCTGGGATGGTAATTTTGTTCAGGGCCCGGTAATCATGACAAAGGCGGAGCTCCCCACATTTCTTCTTAACAAAGAGCACTGGCGCAGCGGTGGGCGAGGTAGAAGGCCTAATGAAACCACGCTCCAGGTTCTTGCGCAAGAAGTCCTGCAAAGCCTTGCGCTCTGGCTCTGTTAGAGAGTATAAGTGACTCACCGGTAGGGGCGCTCCGGGCTGGAGGTCTATGCCGCAGTCAAAAGACCGATGCGGCGGCAGCTGGTCTGCCCCCCGTTCCTCGAACACGTCTTGGTAGTCCCGGTACACGGCTGGGAATGTGGGTGCTGCCTCCTCCGCGGGTGCGGGCGCTAGCATCTCGGACTGAGCATGGGAACATGGGTCTGGGAAGTGCACGGTCCGTTTGACCCAGTCAATCTGAACGTTGTGAGCCTCCAGCCAGTCCATTCCGAGCACCAGGGGGAACCGGGGCATGGAGGCAATGTCCAAGGTTCGCACCTCCCGGTGCTGCTGGAGACACAGGACCAAGGGCTGGGTCTCCCGAGTGACGGCACCCGAATGCAGGAGCCGTCCGTCAATTGCCTCCACCTGTACCGGTTCTGGCTTGTTCTGAAGTGGCACCTGATGATGAGCGGCATAGGCAGCGTCCATATAGGAGCGGGTTTCCCCCGAATCTACCAAAGCGTGGGTAAGAATCCAGGGACCACCTGGAGGGTAGAGACGCACCGGTACCATGAGATGTCGCAATTCCACTGGTGAGGGCCCTTCTTGCATGGTTTGGGACCCCACGTTGCTAGGGCCTTCGGCTACCGAGGTTGGCGGTCTCCCTGCGACTGGTAGCTTCTTGGGACAGGAACGGGCGTAATGTCCACCCCCACCGCAGTAAAGACACAGGTTCCCCTCCCGACGCCGCGACTTCTCCGAGGGGGAGAGCCGAGGTCGCGCAGCCCCGAGCAGTGTTAGCTCGACTGGCAACTCGGCTGTGGGCATGGACCTGCTGGGAAGGACTGGCGCTAGGAGCCGGGAGTGCTGGCGGTCCCGGGCCTGGTGATGGTCCTCCAACCGATCGTCTATCTGCAGGCTCCGCTGAATGAGGGTATCCAGTGTGGTGGGACGATCCATCATGGCCAACTGGCCCAGTATCTCGTCCGACAGTCCCTCAAGATACTGGTCCCGTAGTGCAGAGTCATTCCAAGACAACTCTTGTGCCAACAGCCGAAATTCTGTGGCGTAGGCGGCGGCTGTGGACTTGTCCTGTCTCAACCGACGAATCGCCCGATTGGCTTGGCTCTCCTTCAGAGGGTTACCAAACGCAGTCTCTAAGTGGTTACAAAACCCCACATAGTCCGTTAGCAAAGGAAAGTCTTGCCGGAGCAGTGGCAAAGCCCACTTGGCCGCCTGGTCCTTTAACAAACTGATTAAAAAATGCACCTTGGTGCGGTCATCAGGGAAGTTCCGGGCTCGCCCCTGAATGTACAACGACCTGGGCGAGGAACATGGGAAAACTGGCCTGGGTCCCATCAAATTTCTCTGGCAAGGCCACTGGGTACTTGCCTGGAGCTAGGGCGTCGGCCCCAGGATCTGGAAAGGCTTCCAAACGCTGCTGAAGCGCCGCAACCACATCGCTTAGCTGCTGAACGGTGTGGGTCAAGGCCTGGTTTTCCTGGGCCAATGCCACCAGGGCAGCTGCCTGGTCAGCCATGGCCTCTGGCTCTTCCCGAACGCACCCCAACGAAGGGGGAGTGCGGGTGTGGCGGGAGCAAACTGTGCTGGCCCCGGGGGGAAGGTACCGTGATCGTAGTCAGAGTTCTCAAGATGAGAGGCGAGGTCCGAAACTGGGAGCTGGGCGGGAACAGGAACGCTGGAAGGTCAGAAGCAGGAGGCCGGGCAGGGAACAGGAACACTGGAAGATCTGAAGCCAACAACGACGTTGCTCCCGCAACCTGGGACCGGGCTGACTGACCTTTATCTTCTTCTAAGGCCAGGGGCGGTCCCGGTCCCCAGGAGCCCCACCTCCTCTGGCCTTAAGGCAAGCACTCCTCCTGGGAGCAACCAGTTCCCTTCGCCTCTCTGCCCTAAGCCTCTGTAGTTCAGGAGAGGCCGAAGGGTTACTGGGCCCCGGAGGAGGCTCACCTGTAGCCACTGAGTCCTCAAGCACCTCTGGGGCCAGAAGGGTTTCACCTGGTGCCTGCTCCTGAGGATCTGACACAGGTGCAGGCTCTTCAGAATCTAGGCCTTGCCCCAGTTCAGCCGGCCCTGGAGGCGGGGACTCCTGTGCAGGCTGGGATTCCTCTGGTTCAGCCTCTGAATCGGAATCCCAGGCCATCACACTGATCTTG
Organism: Podarcis melisellensis; assembly: GCF_964234715.1. Taxonomy (NCBI): domain Eukaryota; kingdom Metazoa; phylum Chordata; class Lepidosauria; order Squamata; family Lacertidae; genus Podarcis; species Podarcis melisellensis. The sequence goes on along the minus strand of NC_138529.1, from coordinate 123,824,312 downwards.
AAATCCGTCTCTTGTGTTAACGATACAGTCAGTTGTGGCAAAGTAATTTTTTTAATAAGATTCCCAAACCGGGGCGGGAATAATAGTTAAAGGGTATCTTTTAGTTCTTTTATTTACCAGGAGCCAAAATTGTCTGGAGTTCCGTGATGATGAGGCTTCTATAATTGCCCGCCACTGGTTCACTTGCCATTCCAGTCTGGCACCCTTTTGAATTTGCTTGTAGGCCGATTTTGCTTGGAAATATTCTTTTGGCAAGACCGTTGCCCCAGAGGCTTTGTACTCTTTGTAGATGTTACCAAGAAATGGTCTAGCCTGTTTACAAGCACTGTTGAACCACAATGCACCTATCTTCCTTTGTGTTCGATTTATTTTATGAGTCGGGACAGAGAAAAAATACGTTAGATCTTCCGACAGATTCGAGAATAGTCTTAGAGTTTGGTCATAATCATGATAACCCTCAGTTAAGTCTGAATATGCTTGTTTTAGTCCTTGTTGGAAATATGCTGAGAATTTTTGAGCCTGTAGTTCGGACCATTTTACACTTTTGACTTGCAGTACTGAATTCGCAATCAAATGTGTTGGATGTCTGTCTCCATCTGGGGTCCAGTCTATAATCATTGTGGCGGCCAACGGTAGGTGGTCGCTCAGTTGAATATTTTCAACTTTAAAATGGGAAAATTTGGGGAGTATATCATGAGATAGATTCGGAGAGGGGTCTCAAAGACTCTTCGCCCAAAACTAGTGGGGAGAGCACGGACACGCCACTGCCCACTCCTTCCCTGTGCAGAAGATTTCCGCGCAGGAAGAGTAGGCGGAGACTGGGCGTCAAACAACTTCTTTGCTGGAAGAGGTTCAAGAAACGCCCACTGACGGATTCTGCAAGCGACTGAACGGCCACGGAGTGAAAGGCTGTCAGCCGAGGCAAAGTTAGCCAGGCAATCTGCCCAGCAGTAACGGCAAGTTACGCACAACTAACCCCTTATAACAGTTACATTAAGCATTAATGAAGCAGCATTACCTTAGAATACGGTTGAACTGTGGGGTTTACGTTTTATAAAAAGTGGTTTCTCACAGGAACGGGAGCTGCTCTATGTTCCATGAACCTGGCCAATATTAATTAGGATCCTAAATTCATCATGAAGTTCTTCATCCGCTGCACTATAACCCTCCACCCCTTGGGCCACATGCTGTCCCCTTCGACCTCAAGATGTTTATTCATCACCTGCACAGTCCCTTTGGCCTCAGGAGGTGCATAGTGACCATTTTGGGAGACCCATATATAAGTCTAGTGACAAGGCTTGGTGCTTGTGGTTGGTTGAAGGAGTGCTCAGTTGGAGAATGTTCTTGGGGTTGGACCTCCATCTCTCAGCCTTGCATTATGGAATGGAGAGAGCTGGAGGTGCAGAAGGAAAGCAGCTGGAGCCTGACCGCTGGGAAGGCCAGATTGAGACACCCGCCCCAATTAGGATTTCTAATTATATGCCACCGGGTCTCGCACCTGCCTCCTGACACTGGCTTATCTTAGCGGAGATTCCCTGTCCAGGCCTCTCTCGCTGTTCTTCCTCCTTTGCCCTGGGTGGCCAAGGGCTTCTGGATATTCTAGCTCTGCTCCAACTGGGAATTATTTATTAAATTGTTATACCTCTCTTCATCTGAATATCACAAGATAAAAATCTGTGAGACACTGAAAAAGGTGAGTATTAAAGGTGAATAACACTAGATGTGGGAAAGAAAATAAAGATGATGAAACCAGTGGTGTGTCCTCCTGAATGTAAAATAATAATAATAATAACAACAATGTGTAAAGAAGAAATCAATCTTCAAATCAGTTTCATATTCCCTGGCTGTATTTCTCAGCCATTATTGTGACTCAGAATCTTAGCCACACTTTATTCTAGAATATCAACTGGATCTCTTTGTAATAGGAGCCAGACATCCCTGGGATTCCATCCAGACATTCCTTTAGTGTGGGCAGCAGCAGCAGCGGAGGAAGGAAGGAATTAACTTTGGGGGCAAACCACTTCCTTCTGAAGGTCTTCCCCAGGGGGCGGCAGGCTTGATATACTGCTCAGTGGGGACCTCTTGGCTTTATACTGCTAGGGTCTGGATACCAATCACAATCCCTGAACAATTGTCTCAAGAACCCTTAAGATCCAATTTCACCAACTCCCAAGTAACACTGAGCCCTAGAGGAACCTTCTATGCTGAGTTGAGGCACCTCTGGCCCTCCAGATGTGGTTGGACTCAAAGTACCACCTGCCCAAGCAAGGATGGCCCATGGCCAGGGAGGATGGGAGTCTTATCTGGGGGGACACACTTTCCCCTTCTTGCCCCTCCCCTGAAAACGCTGAATATCTGTATTTCGTTTCCTCCTTCCTCCGTGATCTCCAACATCTTCCTGATGAAGTCCCACCAACTGCACACATTCCCAAATCATCCTGCACCACTGACTTCCCAAGGCGGCTGCATTGTGTCTGGGACACTGGCAATGGGACAGCACCTTCCACTGGATGAGAGGATAGAGGGTTAAATCAGGGCTGGCCAAATGGGACTCCGCTCCGTCCCCTCCTTGCCCCTCCCTGCATCTGCTGCCTGAGGGGGCTGCCTCAGTTTCCCTTATGGTGGAGCAGGCCCCGAGAACTCCCCCCAAAATACAGGAAACACGACAAAGAAGGCCTTGGAGCGACAAAGAAGGCCTTGGAGCGTCACCGTGGAACATAGCAACAACAACAACAACAACTGGTTGTAAGTCACTTTGGGCTGCCCTGAGCAAGAGAAAGCAATAGATTAAATTATTATTATTATTATTATTTAATAACCCTTCCATGGATTCCCCACTCTCCCCCCAAAGGGGACCCGCCAAGCCAGAATCGCAGCGCCCCAGGGATTCCTGCCAGGGGGTTCAGGTCCCAGCCCTGGGGGGGGCTCCCTTTTCTATTGTCCCAAAGGCGCCGGGGGGGGGGAGCTGAGCATCTCCTTGCGCTGCAAAGGAGCTCTTGCAATGCAAACCCTGTCGGTGCTCCCTCTGCAGAAAGCCCCCCCCCCCGCATTTCCCATAGTAAAAGGCAGGAAGGCAGATCTCGGGGGGGGGGCGTGCAATGCAATCCCTGCGAAAGGAGGAGCCCCGATCTCCAGCCAGATTGCATGCATCGGGGCCTCTGTTGTTTGGGGGGGGGGTCTCTGCCCCCTTCCCCTCCCCGCCCTTCGCCCCCTTCCCCGCCCTACAGCTCTACCTCTTTGTCCTCTCTGTCCCTCCGCTTCCATCGCTCGCTCTGCTATTCCGATTTCCTTTATCGGGGGTCTCCAAGGAGGCGCCCCCTCGCGGGGAGGGGCTCCTTTCTCCTAAACCAGCCCCTCCCCCGCTCGCCGGATCCCCAGATCCGCCCCAGATTTCACACCCCCCGCCCCAAATCCTGCCCCCCCCTTCCAAGCTGCCCTGTTTGCAGATTCAGGGGGAGGAAAAGCCCTCCTTCTCCCCCCCCCAAGATATAGATATATTTCGCCCCTCTTCTCCCTCCTCCTCCTCCGCAGAGCTGCTCCTCTTCCGGGAAGGTGGATCAGGCCCCTCCCCTCCCCCCCTTGGCCCCCTCCCTGTCTCTCTAGGAAGCAGAGCTCACTGACGGGGGGGCAGGAATGAGTGGCCCCTCCCTCCCCGAAGACACAAATTCTCCTCCTTCCAAACCAGCTCCGTTTTCCTGTTTCTCTCCTGAGAAAGTCCCCAGTTCGGTTCCCGGAGGCGGCAGGGAAGGAGACCCCCCCCACTTGGGAAAAAGCCCTCCGGGGCAGGGAAGGAGACCCCCCCACCTGGGAAAAAGCCCTCCGGGGCAGGAAGGAGACCCCCCACCTGGGAAAAAGCCCTCCGGGGCAGGAAGGAGACCCCCCCCCCACTTGGGAAAAAGCCCTCCGGGGCAGGAAGGAGACCCCCCCACCTGGGAAAAAGCCCTCCGGGGCCGGAAGGAGACCCCCCCCACTTGGGAAAAAGCCCTCCGGGGCAGGGAAGGAGACCCCCCCACCTGGGAAAAAGCCCTCCGGGGCAGGAAGGAGACCCCCCCCCCACTTGGGAAAAAGCCCTCCGGGGCAGGAAGGAGACCCCCCCACTTGGGAAAAAGCCCTCCGGGGCAGGAAGGAGACCCCCCCACTTGGGAAAAAGCCCTCCGGGGCCGGAAGGGGACATGCCCCCCTTTTAATCCCTTGCCGGGAGAGGGGAGTCCGGTCAGTCTCACCCCCATTTCCCGACGGGGGGGGGGAGGCAGGGCCGGGGCGCAGGGGGTCCCCGTTACAACAGCCCCGCAAAGAAGACCGGAGTTGCTGCGCCTTTTGGGGACTCGGAGCAGTAACTTAGGACCACCCTAAATGGGGTTATCCCTTGCCATTATATGTATATATATATATATATATCCGCTGATTTTGTGTGAGCTGCTCGCAGGACAGCTTTGGTTCAAAGGCAAGATTGAAATGCAAAGCTTTTCTCCCATTCGTAGCAAAGAGCTCTTCCGCCGCCCCTCCTCTCCAGATCCAGCGCTCCCCCCTTCCTCCCCCCTTGGAAGCCAGAGCCAGAGCATCGCCCCCTCTCATGGGAGTCTCTTCCCCTGCCAAGCAGCTCTTGCTGGCAAAGGTTTAGTCAGAATCGCCTTTCTTGCAGCTTGAGGCCATGGGTTCGAGTCCTACCCTACAGCCTAGAATAGAGTTCTCTTTCTTTGTTGCTGCATCACCCTGCGGACTCAGGTTAAGCTAGTGGTCCACCGAGACCCCTGGGTGCTCCTCACGTGTACTGCTAGTCAGCCAGGTGTCCCCCATCCTCTATTTGTGCAGGTGGGTCTCCCTGCCTAGGTGCAGAGCCTGACCTTTGTCCCTGTTGAAGTTCATTCTGTTACTCATTCTGTTCTGCAAGGACGTCCCCCAGCGGAGCTGCTATTCCTCTTACAGGAAATCTCAGGGGAGCATCAATAGCGCAAGTTGCACCCAAATTCACGGTCCTGGTCCTCCCGAGTGGTGGCTCTATGGCTGGGCAGGATCTGTCCCGCCTCAGACTGCAGGGGAGGCAGCTGGCAGGATGGACCGCTCCCCAATACACTCCTTCTCCCAAGGGAGGAGGGTCCTGGCTGGACATCTCCTCCCCCCTGACTTGGTCTGCTTCCTCAAGTGGTGGAATCCATGTGTCCCAGAACAGAGGGTCTTCCCTGCAGGCTGAAGTGGGGCAGTCCAGATACAGGCTAAACCCCTGGGGGTGTGGAGGAGGCAGAGACCTTGGGCCTCTCCCTCCCTTCCCCACCCCCTGTGAACCATGGGTTCAGCCGTTCCTGGAAAGAGCCCTGGAAACTGGCCCCCCCAGGTCCACGTGCCCCTATGACCTTCAAAGGAAGCTGCCTCAATGCTCAGAGGTGGCTCCTCCCTCCAGGCAGCGTGTGGATTTGTAGAAAGTTGACCCTTAAGTCTGGGACCTGCCAAACCCACACTATAGACATCCACAGGGTTTCTCCCCTATGTGCGTTATCTTGGGTATAATGTGATAGGAGCTTCCAGTGAAGCATTTAACACACACTTAGGCCACCTCCCCACTGCATGGAGGTCTCTCTGGCACTGCCCACTCTCTGCTCTACACCTTCCCCCTTCATGCAAGATTTGCAGCTAGGAGGCCAGTCCTTCCTGTCTGGCCGGATTGGAAGGTGAGTGAAGGGAAGCCCTTGTTGGAAAACGCTCTGGGCTACCTGCATCCCCCCCTTCCCAGATCTTCCTCCCTCGGTGAGCATAGCTCTGGAAAAGGCATCCCCTTCTTCTCCAGCGACATAAACCATCTTGATTTATGCACACTAGCCTTCTGGCTTAACACAGCAAAAGAAAGAAGCACCGTAGTTCTAAACCACTATTTATTTACATAACATTTACATACATATGCATAATGGCATCCATTCTCATCAGCTCCAACAACAAAACAGAAGGACATAAAAGTGAAAGTAGTTTCACAGTCTCACACCGGAAGGGAGATAAGACAGTCTTCCTTTCTCACGCTCCACTCAGACAGGCGTGTGAAATATATCAAACATAAAATCAGCATTGGGGAGCATGAAATCCAAACAGCCTTTGTACTTTCTCTATACATGCACTACAATGTTTTATGATGTGGCAATTCTTCACTCAAGAAAGAAAAATAATTCCTAATGGAATATAATTATCAATGGATGGTAATTAGTAATGGAAAGCTGGAAGTCAGCCCAGAGCAAGGCGAAATGCGGAGTCGATTGTGCAGCAAGAATCAAGTTATCGGAGTGGGAGGGGGGAGACTGGAAATAATGGATAGAAAGTTAAAAGATATAAACCCCTCTGTCAAATTGAAAGATATGGAATAGCTAAATACGAACCAAGTGGCTACGTCAGTGGCTGCGAAGATTAAGGAACAACATTGGAATTGAACTATTTGAATTAAAAAAGAATGGAAGCAGGAGAAGGAACAACAACAGCATCTCCCCAAGACCACAACATGGGAAGTCATCCAAAAATGCTTAATTTGGAATAGAATAATTGGCTTTTTAAATTGTATTATGAATTGGTATTGTATTAATGTGACTTATATTGGATTATTATTAATAAAAAATACTTTGGGTATACAATATTTAATAGCATACATATTCAATAATAATCAATAACAACATATTCAACTCAATCATATGTACAATTCTATATACCTTAACACTCCTCCCTCAAGAGAGCCAGTGTGGTGTAGTGGTTAAGAGCGGTAGTCTCGTAATCTGGGGAACCAGGTTCACGTCTCCGCTCCTCCACCTGCAGCTGCTGGGTGACCTTGGACCAGTCACACTTCTCTGAAGTCTCTCAGCCCCACTTACTTCACAGAGTGTTTGTTGTGGGGGAGGAGGGGAAAGGAGAATGTGAGCCGCTTTGAGACTCCTTAAAGGGAGTGAAAGGCAGGATATCAAATCCAAACTCCTCCTCCTCTTCTTCTTCTTCCACAAGGTTTATTTAACTTTTAACATTTTAATTGCCCCAAATTGTTCAAACCTACCCAAATAATTCAGTATCTTCTCAAACCAATCCTCCTCTTTCTCACTGACCTTAAGCCCTTTCAGTCTATGTCAGGGGTCTGCAACCTTTAAGACAAAAAGAGCCACTTGGACCTGTTTCCGAAGAAAAAACAACAACTGGGAGCCGCAAAACCATTGCGACATTTAAAACAAATATAACACTGCATACATTGTTTCTTAGCCCAATGTTATCCTCGTCATTATAAAAATAACTTTTTTGACACTTTTTAATTATTTTTTGTTTGACCCCTCAGAATTACTCCTCCTCATAGAAATAAACGTTATATTAACAAGTTACCTTGTTGAGGCTTGGGGCGGCAGCCTGTTGCCCGAAGCACAAGGAGCCCTCCGGAGGGCTCCCTGTGCTTCGGGCGAGTGTCTGCAAGCCTTGCGCGCCCGGCAGGAGCTCCCGTCGGGCGCGCGAGGCTTGGGGCGGCAGCCTGCTGCCCGAAGCACAGGGAGCCCTCCGGAGGGCTCCCCGTGCTTCGGGCAAGTGTCTGCAAGCCTTGCGCGCCCGGCAGGAGCTCCCGTCGGGCGCGCGAGGCTTGGGGCGGCAGCCTGCTGCCCGAAGCACAGGGAGCCCTCCGGAGGGCTCCCCGTGCTTCGGGCAAGTGTCTGCAAGCCTTGCGCACCCTGCAGGAGCTCCCACCGGGAGCTGCTGCTGCTGGGAGCCCCCACAACCCCCGAAAGAGGACTCGCTCCAGAGATCCTGGCGGCTCCCAACCCGGGGTCGCTTCACCGCGCGGGGCAACAATGAGTGAAAGGAGGCGCACTAAAAACAATGGCTCACGGGGAAGGCGGGCGCGTGCCGCTCGGCCCTTGGGGAGCCTTCCTGCTGCCGCTGCCCTGCGCCCAACTCGCGAGGAGAGTGGCGCTGCCTTCTGCTCTCTGCCGCCGCCTCACAGATGACAGCGACTGCACGGGAACAAAGGAAAATGCGCCTCCTCCCCTCGCCTCCACCCCGGAGCCGCGGCAAAGGCGTTAAAGAGCCGCATGCGGCTCCGGAGCCGCAGGTTGCCGACCCCTGGTCTATGTATAAGATGCTTTTCGTCTTTTGGTGTCTTTGTTGTTCCATCAATGGGAGCTATGATGCTGTTCCTATAATACTAATCCCACCAACCCTGCTCCCAAACTACCACCACAACTCCTAACACCAACATTTCCAACTCCTTCCACCAAGGCCCCAAAATCAGCTGGCTCTCAGCCCATCATCACTCACCCCAGCACCCCAGATTCTCCCCCTCCCTATCTAACATTATATTATATCTGCTATTATACTTGTGAGACATGACTGTCATTTCTTTAAAGACCTGTCTATACAACTTTATATACAAATACCTGAACTTCACATGCACTCCATGCATTTAAGACTGATTTCCCATTATCTGAGTTCATTGATGGGAAGGAAAGTGAACTCTGAGAGAAATACGTCAAACACTCCATACATCTAAAGGTTTTCTTCTCCCCTTTGAGAATCTGTAGAGGTTTCTTAAGCATCCCATTCTAACTGATGCAGCGCTCTGGGACTTCCAGGTTGTCGCATCGGAGTTCAGTCACCTGCCATGCACCCTCCGCAGCAGATCAGGTCCTGTGGTCAACTGGTCCCCAACCATTAGCCCCTCCCTCACCTGTCTTTGCTCTCCGGCCAGACCAGGTTTCTGGAGCAAGGCTGGCAGACCCTTTGACCTTTTCAGAAACAGGACGAAACAGAACTGGTAAGGCTGCCACCACTCCCTTGTCCCAGGGTTACCTTAAGCCACAGCTCAAGGGAGACGGCCGTGCTTCTTTGTTACCGGTTAACCCCAAACTACAAGTTGCTTCCACAAGCTTGCAGGCAGAAATTCTTTAGTAAAGCACAGCCAAGAAGCTAGGCGTTGGATTTAGCTATTCCCCCGGATAGGCACACACAATTCAAGAGAAAGTTTCTTGCTTAAAATTTATTTTAAAACATAAAGAACATGCTAAAAAGCAGGCACATCTTTTGGTAGATTACAAGTAAAGAGAAAATAAAAACGTTGCAAAATATAGCTAGCTAATACTTACTTCTACACTCTAAGGCAAAGATAGGATAGTTCAGAGTCCTTCAGAAATCCGCATTCAGAGGTCTTAGAAAATCTTCATCACAAAAGAACGGCTGCTTAGGTGGAACATCAGCAGCAGCCGGGCGATTTTGCGCAGCCGGCGATTTTGCGGATTGCAGAGCACGCCTTCCCAGCCATTCTCAAGATCTTCTATCCCTAATTTGCACATGGAATCAGATCCCCCAGGCCCAATTACCACTCTTGGTTACATTTGAATTCTCCAATGACCAGCTTGTGGGCTAATAATTTTAACTTCTGACAGCTGGGCAAATTAAGACTCCAGAGCCTAGATCAAAGATGTTTCCTCCCTTTCTTGGCGCTTAGGCAGATGCACCTCCTTTGGGCAATTAACAGGGAGATAACATCACCGGCTGGATATCCATAACTTCCCTCAAAGGTGTCAACCCTTGACATTACCCAGAGAATTCTTCTCCCATAGTAAACCTTTCACGCCCTTGGAGCCAACGGGTCTATGGGTTAAAGCAACAGGACCTACTTCCCATAATTCTTGCTGGTTTCCCACAAGGCCTCATTCTCCGCTTGAGCAAAGTACTAACTTTACTACAGGTGCCATGGGGGTGGGAGAGAGAGTGTGGGTATAGGCCCCCCCATAAGGCTCTGGGATTACTGGAACATCGGAGCACTCTGACTAAAGTGGAAAGCTATAAAAATGTTGGGTGTTAACAAGAGCTTGACTATGGGCCAGACGAGGAAGACACCCTCAACCAAAGTAGAGAAGGAGAAACAAGAGGAGAAAGAAAGAAAAAACCGACTTGATGGAGATTCTTGCTTTCAGAGTGAAATCAGCTTATGCAAAAGCAAATAAACTACCAGGAGTTTGATTGATTTTATGAAACTCAAGATCAAGAACTCCAAACACACTACCAGAAAAACTGATTACAATGCTCAAAATTGCTGAAGAAAAGAACCAGCTATAAGTTTCGGGCTGATACGCTCAAGAAGAATTCAATTCCCTTTAGTTGAGAATTCCTGGAAGGGAATTTTTTTATGTACATAGGGAAGAAACAAAGATGGCCTGTTTATGTTGGCCAGATTTAACATGTTGATAATATTTCTTGGAGTTTTATGATAAAAAATCTACAGGGGATGGGGGTAGGTCAAGGGTTTGAAAACGGTATAAGTGCGATATACTCTGAACAAAAGGCAAAATTAATTGTAAATAATGTGGTCACAGAAGAGTTTACCATAGAAAAAGGAACACGACAGGGATGCCCAATCTCTCCACTACTGTTTATATCGGTCCTGGAGGTCTTGCTGAATATGATCAGAAAGGACCAGTTGGTTAAAGGAATACAGGTCGGAGCGAAACAATATAAACTGAGAGCATTTGCAGATGATTTGGTACTTACATTACAAGAGCCCGAATCCAGTACTAAAAGAGTTTTAGAATTAATTCAAGAATTCGGTCAAGTGGCAGGATTTAAACTGAATAAGTGTAAAACGAAGGTTTTGGAGAAAAATTTAACAATAATGGAAAAAGAAAAGTTTCAGAACGAGACAGGGTTAATGGTGGTTAAGAAAGTGAAATGTTTGGGTATAAATATGACATCTAAAAATCTGAACTTATTTAAAGATAATTATGAGAAAACTTGGACGGAAGTAAAAAAAGATCTAGAAATTTGGTCAAATGTGAAGCTTTCCTTGTTAGGTCGAATTGCTGTTATAAAAATGAATGTATTGCCCAGAATGTTGTTTTTGTTCCAAACATTACAAATATTGGACAAGATGGATTGTTTCAAGAAGTGGCAGAAAGATATTTCCAAATTTGTCTGGCAGGGCAAAAAGCCAAGAATAAAATTTAAGATACTAACTGATGTGAAAGAAAGGGGTGGATTTGCCCTGCCAGACCTTAAACTGTATTATGAATCAGCGGCTTTCTGCTGGTTGAAAGATTGGCTACTCCTTGAGAATACTGATATATTGGACTTGGAAGGCTTTAATAATTTCTTTGGGTGGCATGCATATTTGTGGTATGACAAGGTTAAAGTTCATAAAGGTTTTTAAAATCATATTGTCAGGAAAACATTATATAATGTCTGGATTAGATACAAAGATCTGTTGGAAAGTAAAACTCCGAGGTGGTTGTCGCCAATGGAAGCAAAAGCCGTTAAAAAACTTAATATGGAGGCTAATTGGCCGAGATATTGGGAAATTTTGGAGCAAGAGGGGGACAGATTGAAATTGAAAAGCTTTGAGATGTTAAAAGGGAAAGTAAGAGATTGGCTTCACTATCACCAGATAATGGAAGTCTTTAAAATGGACAGGAAAATTGGCTTCCAGGTGGAAAAAATCAAAATTAGAAACTGAACTGTTAGAACCCAGTACTAAGAATTTGTCAAGAATGTACAACCTGCTGTTGAAATGGAATACACAAGATGAAATGGTCAAATCGGCAATGATTAAATGGGCACAGGACATTGGTCATAACATTATGTTTGCTGACTGGGAAAAGTTATGGACCACCGGGATGAAATTCACGGCATGTAATGCCTTGAGAGAAAATATTATGAAAATGATCTATAGGTGGTACATGACCCCAGTCAAACTGGCTAAAATATACCATTTGCCCGATAACAAATGTTGGAAATGTAAGGAAATGGTTTTACCACCTCTGGTGGACGTGCCCTAGGATTAAGGTCTTCTGGGAAAAGATCTATAATGAACTGAAGAAGGTACTTAAGTACACCTTTACTAAAAAAACAGAGGCCTTTCTCCTGGGCATGGTTGGCCAATTGGTGTTAAAGAAAGATAGAACCTTTTTTATGTATGCCACAACAGCAGCAAGAATACTCATCGCAAAATACTGGAAGACACAGGAGTTACCCACCGTGGAAGAATGGCAGATGAAGGTGATTGACTATATGAGCCTGGCGGAGATGACGAGTAGAATCCGAGACCAGGGAAGAGAAACCGCGGAAGAGGACTGGAAAAAATTTAAGGACTATTTAAAGAAATATGCAAAAATTGGTGAAAGATAGGTTGGTGCTGAATGGGAAGATAGGGGTTAATTGCGGCAATAGATAAGAGAATGAAAACGAGAGTTATTAAGATTAAGTTGAAATAAGCTGGGGATTTGCTTAAAATTTATTGACAGGAGAATGCAGCAAGGGGAGGTATGAGGAAGTCGAGAAAGTAAGGCACATGAAACTAAGATTCAGAAGTATATGTGTTTTATGTTTAATTGTTTTGTATTTGTTTGTGTTGAAAATGTTGTGGAAACTTTAATAAAAATTAATTTAAAAAAAATACAATGCTCAAAATTGCTGAAGAAAAGAACCAGCTATAAGTTTCAGGCTGATACGCTCAAGAAGAATTCAATTCCCTTTAGTTGAGAATTCCTGGAAGGGATTTTTTTTATGTACATAGGGAAGAAACAAAGATGGCAAGGGCCAATAAAAGCAGAGGCATTCTAAGGATCTAGAAATATGGTCAAAATTTAAGTTATCACTGCTGGGCCGAATTGCTGCGATAAAGATGAATGTATTGCCTAGAATGTTGTTTCTGTTTCAAAAATTGCAAAATGTGGACAAGATGGACTGTTTCAAGAAATGGCAGAGAGATATCTCTAGATTTGTCTGGCAGGGCAAGAAACCTCGAATAAAATTTAAGATTTTAACTGATGCCAAAGAAAGAGGTGGATTTGCCCTGCCAGACCTAAAACTTTATTATGAATCAGCCGCATTTTGCTGGCTGAAGGATTGGCTGCTTCTTGAAAACACGGACATCTTGGACTTAGAAGGTTTCAATAATGTTTTTGGATGGCATGCATATTTGTGGTATGATAAGGTCAAAGCACATAAAGCTTTTAAAAACCATGTTGTCAGGAAAGCATTGTTCAATGTCTGGATGAGATATAAGGATTTGCTTGAAAGTAAAACACCAAGGTGGCTGTCACCAATGGAGGCTAAGGCTCTGAAAAAACTTAATATTGAGACAAATTGGCCAAAATATTGGGAAATTTTGGAACAAGATGGAGATAGTTTAAAGCTGCAGAGCTTTGACAGTTTAAAAACTAAAGTACGAGACTGGCTTCACTATTATCAAATAAGGGAGGTTTATAACTTGGATAAGAAAATTGGTTTTCAGGTGGAAAAATCAAAATTGGAAATAATAATAATAATAATAAGTTTTATTTATATCCCGCCCTCCCCAGCCGAAGCCGGGCTCAGGGCGGCTATCAACACTAAAACAGTACAACATTATAAAACATTATAAAAATGAATTAAAATCAAAATTGATGGCAACCATAAACTAAAGTTTTGTAAAGATTGCCAAAGGAGGGAGTCAGGCTGCGCCCTGACCAAAGGCCAGGTGGAACAGCTCTGTCTTGCAGGCCCTGCGGAAAGATGTCAAGTCCTGGAGGGCCCTTGTCTCTTGTGACAGAGCGTTCCACCAGGTTGGAGCCGCAGCCGAAAAAGCCCTGGCTCTAGTTGAGGCCAGCCTAACCTCTCTGTGGCTTGGGACCTTCAAGGTGTTTTTATTTGAAGACCGTAAGTTCCTCTGTGGGGCATACCAGGAGAGGCGGTCCCGTAGGTACGAGGGCCCTAGGCCGTATAGGGCTTTGAAGGTTAAAACCAGCACCTTAAACCTGATCCTGTACTCCACCAGGAGCCAGTGCAGCTGGTATAGCACCGGGTGAACGTGATCTCTAAGCGAAGACCCCATAAGGAGTATCGCTGCGGCATTCTGCACCCGCTGGAGTTTCTGGGTCAGTCTCAAGGGCAGCCCCACGTAGAGCGAGTTACAATAATCCAGTCTGGAGGTGACCGTCGCGTGGATCACAGTGGCTAGGTCAGGGCGAGAGAGGTAAGGAGCCAACTGCTTAGCTTGGTGGAGATGAAAAAATGCCGCCTTTGTTATAGCTGCAATCTGCGCCTCCATGGAGAGGGAGGTATCGAAGATTACACCCAAACTCTTAACGGACGGTGCTGGCACTAATTGCACCCCCGCAAGAGATGGGAGTTGCCCCCTCAGTCCCATGTCGTCCCATCCCAGCCAGAGGACCTCTGTCTTCGAAGGATTTAACTTCAACCGGCTCCCACGTAACCATCCAGCCACAGCCTCCAAGCATCTGATCAGTGTGTCTGGGGCCGAGTCCGGGTGGCCGTCCATCAACAGATAGAGTTGGGTGTCATCAGCATACTGATGGCAGCCCAGCCCAAAACTCCGGACAAGCTGGGCGAGGGGGCGCATAAAGATGTTAAAAAGCATCGGGGAGAGTATTGCACCCTGGGGCACACCACACACCAAGGAGTGGCAGGATGACAATTCCCCCTCAAGCGCCACCCTCTGTCCCCGACCAGAGAGAAACGAGCGCAGCCATTGAAGGACTGTGCCCTGGATCCCCACGTCGGCAAGGCGGTGGTCCAAGAGTTCGTGATCGACCATGTCGAAGGCTGCTGACAGGTCTAGAAGAATCAGCAGCCCCGACCCACCTCGATCCAGCTGCCTGTGGAGATCTGTTAGGGCGACCAGAGCCGTCTCTGTCCCATGACCAGTGTGGAAGCCGGACTGGAATGGATCCAGAGCCGATGTTTCATCCAGAAACCTACCAAGCTGTTCAGCAACCGCTCTCTCAATCACCTTACCCAGGAACGGAAGATTCGAAACCGGGCGGTAATTGGATAGATCTAAAGGATAGATCTAACAGAATTGTTAGAACCTAAAACTAAGAATTTATCAAGAATGTATAACTTGCTGTTGAAATGGAATACTCAAGATGAAATGGTTAAATCTGTCATGATTAAATGGGCACAAGATTTTGGACACAACATTATGATGGCTGACTTGGAAAAGTTATGGACCACAGGTATTAAGTTTACAGCTTGTAATGCCTTAAGAGAGAATATAATGAAAATGATTTATAGGTGGTACTTGACCCCAGTCAAGCTGGCAAAAATTTACCATTTGCCTGATAATAAATGTTGGAAATGTAAGGAGATTGAGGGCACATTTTTTCACCTTTGGTGGACGTGCCCCAGGATTAAGGCCTTCTGGGAGACGATTTATAATGAAATGAAAAAGGTATTTAAATATACCTTCCAAAAGAAACAAGAGGCCTTTCTCCTGGGCATGGTCGGCCAATTGGTGTGAAGGGAGGATAGAACTTTTTTTATGTACGCCACAACTCATCGCAAAGTATTGGAAGACAGAAGAACTACCCACCAGAGAAGAATGGCAGACGAAAGTGATGGACTATATGGAACTGGCTGAGATGACTGGCAGAATCCGGGACCAAGGAGAAGAGTCGGTGGAAGAAGATTGGAAAAAAATTAAAGTATATCTTCCAGAATATTGTAAAATTAAGGACTGTTAGAAAGATGTTGGAAAAAGAAAATTAGGTAGTTTTGGTGGAAATGATATAAAGGATTTAATGAAAATGAGTTGATGAAATTGATGAAAGAGAGGACGTTAAATCATAATATATTAAATTAAACTAAATTACTTAAATGACAATAAGGTTGGAAGGATTTGCTGAAAAAAACGATTTGAACTAGAATACAAAATTGGGAGGTGTGAGGAGGTCGAGGAAATAAGTAAAGGAAGAAAGTAATGTAAAGGTTTAATCTGTTTTTTTCTTCTATTTTTGTTTGTTTAAATGAATGTATTGTTATCCTATTTTTCTTTTCTTTTTCTTTTTTGTATTTTGTATTGCTTATATTTTTTTCTGCTTTTTGTAACCTTTAAACTCTGAATAAATATTATTTTTTTAAAAAAGCAGAGGCATTCTAGAGGAAATATATTTTTAAAAAGAGCTGGGAGATGGATGCATCAGTAGACGAGCTGGAGGAGGGAGATAGCTGATAAGGGGAAAGGGGACTTAAAACTGTTTAAAGGATTCAATGATGGATTTAAAATTGTTTTCATTGAATGTGAATGGTTTGAACAACAAAACCAAATGAAATAAAATTACACATATTTTCACAAGGAAACAACGACAAAAATGATTATTGGTAAATAAAGGACTAGGACAGGAATTCATATAAAACAAAGAAAAGAGGGGTGGTACTATATATGAATTCCAAACTGGACTCTAAACAGATCTTTAGAGGCGAAGAATGATTGCAGTGAAAGTGATGGTGCAAGGAGAAAAAAATATTATTGGTAGGAGCTGACGCACCTAATGAGGAAGAAAGATTTCTTCCAACTATTGGATGAAAGTATGTCTGAGGTTTATGATGGAAATATAATTATTATGGGCGATTTTAATGGAGTAGTATCACTGGACTAAGACAGAACACTGCAGAAAGGTATCTCAAAAGAAGGCAAAATACCAAATACGTTTTTTGTAATTAATTATGTAATTAGGGAGAATTTATAGAGAGTTTGGGAAATGTATAAGGATTTGTTGGAAAAGAAAACATCTTTGTGGCTTTCAGCTAACCAAATGAATTATAACTAGGGAGAAAATTACTTAGGGTGATGCTCCTGAAGAAACCATGAAGCATTTCTTTTAGGGATAACTGGGTCAAATGTTCCAAGAAGACAGATGAACGACAGCAGCAAGAGTACTTTACGCACAAAAATGGCCAAATCAAGAGACAGCTACACTTGATCAAGAGAGCGGCAGTTAAAAGTGATGGAATATGTCAAATTGGCAAATTTAACTATGAAAATAAGAAATCAAGGCAGACTTGAAGGAGGAGTGGAAACCTTTTGTTGAATATTTAAATAATTTTTGTAAACATGTACAAACACAGGTAGGAGCTGAATGAAAAACAACAGTTGAATAATTGCTGGAGAAGAGTGTGGAAAAGGTAAGGTGTAAATATCTGAAATATGCAGCGATTTAAAAATTCTATGGGGAAACCATGGCGAGGAAGTCAAGTATGAAATAAATGTGTATCTGGAAAGTAGGTAGGAATTTGTAAATAAATTGCATATAAAAATAAATTGCATATAAAATTATATACATAAAAAGCAATAGAATAACTTCCCACACTCCTTCCATTCAAATCATTTCTGCTTTTTCAGTTTGTTGGTAGATTGTTGGTTTTCAACTCTTAAAGCTTCTCCTCCTTGTGAGTCCATTGATGTTTTGTAAGAACATCAGGATTGAAGAGCTATCTACACTCCATATAAGTAAGTGGTTTTCGCTCTGTGAGTTCAATGGTGTTTGCTAAGGTGTCCACTTCTATTGAAGCTCTTTCCACACTCCATGCACTTAAATGGTTTCTCCCCTGTGAGTGCGTTGATGAATTCTAAGGTTTCAACTAGTAGTGAAGCTCTTTCCACATTCCATGCACTTAAATGGTTTCTCCCGTGTGACTCCGTTGATGAATTCTAAGGTGTCCACTCTGACTGAAGCTCTTTCCATACTCCATGCATTTAGAATAATAGACTCATAGAGTTGGAAGAGACCACAAGGGCCATCGAGTCCAACCCCCTGCCAAGCAGGAAACACCATCAGAGCACACCTGACATATGGTTGTCAAGCCTCTGCTTAAAGACCTCCAAAGAAGGAGACTCCAGGGGGGCCACTAGGTGGCGCATCAGAAGATGGCTGACAATAACATCACTCCGACCCACACGAGGTCATTTGGAGGCTATGATGGGGGTAATTAGCCTCCTTAACCCCCCTAGGATTGTGGGGGGGACGGCCCTTGCCTGCTGTGCCCTATACCACCCCCGAATTTGTGGGGGTGGGGGCACTAGGCACAAAGCCCTCCTGTGGGATTCCGGCACTCCTGGACGCCGTCCCTGATTCGTGCCACTAGTTGCAAGAATCTTCAAAAGAAACAATTTGGACAAGATAAATTGCACATACTTCAAGGAAAAAGGGGGAGTAAAGACTGCTGACAGAAGAGATCTCTGATAACAAGACAAGAATAAAATATGAGAAGATACGTCAATATACGGTACAACAAATGACTGAGGGGGGAAAAACCTGCCTTTCATTTTTTTTATGTGAGTAAACAAGAATCCCCTCCCCTAATGAGTCAGAAATTAAGGACTTAAGCTGTGGATTTAAGACTGTGTGGAGATAAACTTTTGAACCAAAGCAATGTTTTAAGACGAAGCTGGAAAGCTAAGAGTTTTGGAATGGCACAGTTAAAAATGCCGTCGCCATTTTGGGAGGCATTGTTGGAGCTCTTGGGTCTGGGAGGAGAAAGAGAAATCAACTTCTCGGTAGGACCTAAGAGCGACAAATGCCTACTTTATGATGGAAAGAGCGATGTTATCTACGAAGGAGATATATGGAAACCATCTGGGCTTAGTTTGGAGAAACGGGAAATCCACACAGGATTATTATATTTGCTTATCGGCTTAAGGAGACTAACAGAAGAGATCGTAAAGGAAAAAGAGAAATTATATGAACAAGATATGATGTGGAAACACCAAGATAAGACTGGATAGAATTATGAACTTTGTCTGGACTGATTGGGACTGATTTGGACATTAACGCAGTAAGAAGAAGATGATCTGAATCCCCCTTTGGATCTTGAAGTATGGGTTCCCCCAACAAAATTTTAAAAATTGGCTTTGTAATGTGGAATTTATGTGATGTGATTTAAATTGATGTGATTGGCAAGTTAATAAAAAATATTTTAAAAAAACAAAAACAAAGAAGGAGACTCCACCACACTCCTTGGCAGCAAATTCCACTGTCGAACAGCTCTTACTGTGAGGAAGTTCTTCCTAATGTTTAGGTGGAATCTTCTTTCTTGTAATTTGGATCCATTGCTCCATGTCCGCTTCTCTGGAGCAGCAGAAATGGTTTCTCCCCTGTGTGACTCCATTGATGAACTCTAAGGTGTCCACTAGTAGTGAAGCTCTTTCCAAATTCCATGCATTTAAATTATTTCTCCCCCGTGTGACTCCGTTGATGAATTCTAAGGTTTCCACTCCGACTGAAGCTCTTTCCACACTCCATGCATTTAAATGGTTTCTCCCCTGTGTGAGTCCATTGATGAATTCTAAGGTATCCACTCTGACTGAAACTCTTTCCACATTCCATGCATTTAAATGGTTTCTCCCCTGTGTGAGTTTGTTGATGTCTTCTAAGGTGTCCACTTCGACTGAAGCTCTTTCCACACTCCATGCATTTAAATGGTTTCTCCCCCGTGTGAGTCCGTTGATGAATTCTAAGTTTTTCACTCTGACTGAAGCTCTTTCCACACTCCATGCATTTAAATGGTTTCTCCCCTGTGTGAGTCCGTTGATGGTTTCTAAGGTGTCCACTCTGACTGAAGCTCTTTCCACACTCCATGCATTTAAATGATTTCTCCCCTGTGTGACTCCGTTGATGAATTCTAAGGCTTCCGCTAGTAGTGAAGCTCTTTCCACACTCCATACATTCAAATGGTTTCTCCCCTGTGTGACTCCGTTGATGAATTCTAAGGTTTCCACTCTCAGTGAAGCTCTTTCCACACTCCATGCATTTAAATGGTTTCTCCCCCGTGTGAGTTCGTTGATGTTTTCTAAGGTTTCCACTCTGACTGAAGCTATTTCCACACTCCATGCATTTAAATGGTTTCTCCCCGGTGTGACTCCGTTGATGTTTTCTAAGGTGTCCACTAGTAGTGAAGCTCTTTCTACAGTCCATGCATTTAAATGGTTTCTCCCCCGTGTGAGTCCGTTGATGAATTCTAAGGTCTCCACTCTGACTGAAGCTCTTTCCACACTGCATGCATTTAAATGGTTTCTCCCCTGTGTGAGTCTGTTGATGAATTCTAAGTTTTCCACTCTCAGTGAAGCTCTTTCCACATTCCATGCACTTAAATGGTTTCTTCCCGGTGTGACTCCGTTGATGTTTTCTAAGGTGTCCACTAGTAGTGAAGCTCTTTCTACAGTCCATGCATTTAAATGGTTTCTCCCCCGTGTGAGTCCGTTGATGAATTCTAAGGTCTCCACTCTGACTGAAGCTCTTTCCACACTGCATGCATTTAAATGGTTTCTCCCCTGTGTGAGTCTGTTGATGAATTCTAAGTTTTCCACTCTCAGTGAAGCTCTTTCCACATTCCATGCATTTAAATGGTTTCTCCCCCGTGTGAGTCCGTTGATGAATTCTAAGGCCTCCACTCTGACTGAAACTCTTTCCACATTCCATGCATTTAAATGGTGTCTCCCCTGTGTGAGTTCGTTGATGAATTCTAAGGTGTCCACACTGACTGAAACTCTTTCCACATTCCATGCATTTAAATGGTTTCTCCCCTGTGTGAGTTCGTTGATGAATTCTAAGGTCTCCACTCTGACTGAAGCTCTTTCCACACTCCATGCATTTAAATGATTTCTCCCCTGTGTGACTCCGTTGATGTTTTCTATGGTGTCCACTGTCAGTGAAGCTCCTTCCACACTCCATACTTTCACACTGTTTATGTTCTCTTTTCACACTCCGTTTATTTAAATGGTTTCTTCGTTAGTTCCATTGGTCATGGCCCACCAGAATTCTGACTGTCTTCTCCATGGTCTTCTTTTGATGGGGTGGGGAGAAAAACCTATTTGTTTTCTAGGAAGAGAACAAAGTACTATTACAATTAGCACCTGCTCTTATTTTAAAGTCTTTTACAATCTCTCCTGTCCTCCATATGTTCCAAATTTTTAGGAAAGGCAAATGAAATAATGTAAAATAATGGTCATGCATCATCAGCCTTTTATAACCCTTAATTATTGTTAATGAAGCAGCATTACCTTAGAATACGGTTGAACTGTGGGGTTTACGTTTGATAAAAAGAGGTTTCTCACAGGAAAGGGAGCTGCTCTATGTTCCATCAACCTGGCCAATATTCATCAGGGTCCTAAATTCATCATGAAGTTCTTCATCCGCTGCACTATAACCCTCCACCCCTTGGGCCACATTTTGTCCCCTTCGACATCTAGATCTTTATTCATCACCTGCACAGTCCCTTTGGCCTCAGGAGGTCCATACTGACCATTTTGGGAGACCCATATATAAGTTTAGTGACAGGGCTTGGTGCTTGTGGTCGGTTGAAGGAGTGCTCAATTGGAGAATGTTCTTGGGGTTGGACCTCCATCTCTCAGCCTTGCATTATGGAATGGAGAGAGCTGGAGATGCAGAAGGAAAGTAGCTGGAACCTGACCGCTGGGATGGCCAGACTGAAACATGAAACACCCACCCCAATTATGATTTATAATAATTATATGCCACCGGGTCTCGCACCTGCCTCCTGACACTGGCTTATCTTAGCGGAGATTCCCTGTCCAGGCCTCTCTCGCTGTTCTTCCTCCTTTGCCGTGGGTGGCCAAGGGCTTCTGGATAGTCTAGCTCTGCTCCAACTGGGAACTATTTAGTACATTTGTATACCTCTCTTCATTTGAAGATCACAAGATAAATATATGTGTGACACTGAAATAGGTGAGTATTAAAGGTGAATAACACTGATTGTGGGAAAGAAAAGAAGAAGATGAAACCCGTGGTGTGTCCTCCTGAATGTAATATAATAATAATAATAATAATAATAATAATAATAATAATGAAGTGTAAAGAAGAAACCAATCTTCAAATCAGTTTCATATTCCCTGGCTGTATTTCTCAGCCATGATTGTGACTCAGAATCTTAGCCACAATTTATTCTAGAATATCAACTGGATCTCTTTGTATTTGGAGCCAGACATCCCTGGGATTTCAGCCAGACATTCATTTAGTGTGGGCAGCAGCAGCGGAGGAAGGAAGGAATTAACATTGGGGGCAAACCACTTCCTTCAGAAGTTCTTCCCCAGCGGCCAGCAGGGTTGATAAACTGCTCAGTGGGGACACCTTGGCTTTATAGTGTTAGGGTCTGGATACCAATCAGAATCCCTTGGAAATGTCTCAAGAACCCTTAAGATCCAGTTCCAGCAACTCCCAAGTAACACTGAGCCCTAGAGGAACCTTCTGTGCTGAGTTGAGGCATCTCTGGTCCTCCAGATGTGGTTGGACTCAAAGTACCACCTGCCCAAGCAAGGATGGCCCATGGCCAGGGAGGGCGGGAGTCTTATCTGGTGGGACACACTTTCCCCTTCTTCCCCCTCCTCTGAAAATGCGGAATGGGGGAGGTGGGGCACATTGACGCAAGGGGGACATTGACACACCAACAATATTTCAATATCAAGAAATGATATTCCTGTCGCGACATCACCCAAATGTGCCTATGCATGTTTGAGTAGAACAGTTGCGACTGCGCTGGCTGCCAGTTAGCCGTTGGCGTTTGAAGAGAATAGGTGTGTTTTTAGCACAACCATCTAAAAATTATGTGAAATGTAAAAGTGTTCCAACACTTTTTACGTCATTTAGTTAAGGTTTAAAAATACCAAAGGTAAGTTATTCCACTCAGTAATCAGGATTACAGGTGATTTTCAGTGGCTTTATTAACAATTGTTAGATTTTTGAAAATGTCCGTTGGCGCACTTTGATACACTAAGAGTTAGCGCCTCCAGTAATGGCTGAATTCCTCTGATCAGGAGGAACTTCCTTTGTGGAAATCTGGGTCTGGCCGCCACGGCAAAGGTGGAAACCCACTAAAAATCACAGGCAGGAGAAGCCTGTGAATGTGGAATTCGGCTGGAACCTTTTGTGCCTCCTCTACTCGCGGGGAAACCTGTTTTCAGGGATCCGGAGCGACGTGGGGTGAGTGGCGCGGTGCTTCGAATTGACTGCTTCTTTCACGGAGTGAAGCCGCATTGCTGTTGCCGGAGAGCGCTGACTTTTTCCTATGGACAATTTGATTCTAAAACAACTACCCATGAGTAGAACGGAAAATTGGATCTTTAAACGTCTTAATTTGGCACCAATTTGGCACTGGTTTCAAACAGGAAGCCCGCCTCCCCTTTTTGTAAATAGACTGAAGCAAACAGGCTGCAAGCTAAAGTCTTGGAAAGCCTTCCGTAAAGCAGTGTTTCCCAACCGGTGTTCCGCGGCACACTAGTGTGCCGTGGAACTTTGCCTTGTGTTCCGTGGAGGCGGGCGAGTCGGGCAGTGAGAGGCGGGGCGGCGGCGGCGAGCACACGCGGTGCGGCGAGCGAGCGAGCTCCCACATCCCATTGCCGCTCGCTACTGGGCCTGCGCATCCGCTCGCTACTGGGCCTGCCCCAGGAGGTGGGGTTGCGTGCATCACGCCCTTCCCCACGTGAGTGGGGAATCCCATCCGCCCCCACGTGAGCGGGGAATCCCATCTCAGCCCCCGCGAGAGCAGGGGAATCCCATCCGGCCACGCCTCCTGGCCAGGCAATCAGCTGGCTGGAGGAGGCGTGGCTTGCCCTTTTTAGGGCCGGAGCGGAGGGGGCTCGCCCTCTCCGGCTAGCCCCATCGCCGCTCGCTACATCCTATCGCCGCTCGCTACTGGGCCTGCACATGCTCGGCGAGCACACGCGGGGCGGCGAGCGAGCGAGCTCCCACATCCGACGGCACCAAGCAGGGGCCCTTGGCCGTGCCGGTGCCCACCGTGCCCGCCTCCGCCCAGGAGGGCGGCAAGCAGCCACCGCCGCCACCACCCCCGCCGCTGCCCGGCAACCGCGCCGCCGCCCCCGGCTCCCCGCGGCGGGTGATCGTGCAGGCTTCGACGGGCGAGCTGCTCCGCTGCCTGGGGGACTTCGTGTGCTGCCGCTGCTACCACATCCCATCGCCGCTCGCTACTGGGCCTGCGCGTGCGCGATCGCGCCTTCGGGATTCCCTTCAGCAGGCATCAAGCAGCCTGCCTCCCTGCTTTTTCCAATTAAGGGAACCTCCACTCTCCTGCCCCTCCGTGTTTCTCACCCCAAAGCCTTGTGGGCAGCAGGAAGTGGGGCCGTCCTGCGCCGGGTGGCTGCTGACACGTCCCTTGGGCAGGAGAGGCATCCGGCTGGATGAAGGCAGCGACGCCGGGGGAACGAAACAGCACGGCAGGTCTGAGTTGGCGCCTGGAAGGACACAGACTGCTTCATGTCGCTGCATTCCACAGCTCCGAGGCTGGCAGGTGAGTGCGTGCACTCCTCTCTCTCATTTTATTTAATGTGCATTTTTGAAGCATGTGGAAATATCCTGCGTCATCAACCACTTTGGGGAAAGTGTGCGTGTGTGTGTTTGGGGCTAGATTTCATGCATGCCTTTTTTTTTAAGTTCTCTTCCTGCTTCATCCACATTCACCCCCCAAAAGGCCATTTTCTGTGTGCTGAATAAATTCTGCAACTCAAACGGCACGAGGTGCCAATGCATCGGGGCTGTGGAATTTATTCTGCTTGCAGAATTCTGCAACTCAACCGCATTTTGATGTTTAAATGTTGTATTTTAATCCTGTATTTATTTAATCCTGTATTTATTTGAATCCTATTAAAGAGAGTTACTTTATATATAGTCAATATAGGCAAAGAGTTAATTTTTTAAACATTTGCTAATGGTGGTGTGCCTCGAGATTTTTTTCATGAAACAGGTGTGCCTTTGCCCAAAAAAGGTTGGGAAACACTGCCGTAAAGGATTAAACCTCCATCGGTTAAAATCACTAAACCCCCCTTGGAAGCAGGAGAAGAGGGGGGAAATTTTGGATTGTGTAAGCCTGCAGGAGAGAGTGAAGAAAGTCAAATTACCACCGCTCTGAACCTGGAAACGGGCTGCTAGTAAGACCGACGTTTTGGAATTGCCCATTGAATGTGAATAGATTGTTTGTTGACAGCTAGTTAAATAAGAGAAATACATTGTTTCCATTGTCTCCCTCTGTGTTTAAAAAGGAGTAAAAGTAACTGAAAATTGAAACTAACTTTATTGTTTGAACTGTGCTTAAAAGGATTGATACAAATCGAAATTGTTTCCCTCTAGAAGAAGCTTTTGAAATTGTTACATGAGTTGAGCTGGGGGGATCTCCAGCTGCAAGATAAAAAACTGTGAGAATCTGGGACTGACCTTGGATTGTTAAGAATGTTGACAGAAGAAGCCTTAGTGGTTGCATTATGCAAGATAAATGACTCACTGGAACAGCTCCATAAGAAGACGGATGTGATGACTATAAGAATTGATAACTTGGGACAAAAAGTGACTAATTTTGGACAAAATGCGAACATTAATACAGAAACTATTCAGGAATCGATACAGGGATCTACTTTGACATGGCAAATTGTAGAGAAGGCGGGGGAGAAAGTTGTCGTTGTTGAACCTAAAATAGCACAAGTGGACAGGGAGAGAGCCCCAGCCTCACAGATGTAATTTGATGACTGTAAGTTGATGCCTTTTATGATTGAATTTAGGGAAAGTCAGATTTTGAGGATTGGAGCCCCGCTTGGACTGGAGAAGGAAAGTTGGATAGATCCCTTCATGCAGGGATTTATTGACCTCTGGGACCTGGACTTGGGTCAGGAGGAGATTGGAGTTGTGGGGACCTCCAGATTTAGAAGAACTTTGAAATACGTCCTGAAATATCTTTGGGATCTTAGTTTTAACTATGGAGATTTGGCTGAGCTGTCGAGAAGGAATAAAAACATTGCTAGGTGGGAATTTCCCCGAGATCTACTCTTCAGCATCAAAGGAAGGAAAATAAGAACAAGATCAGCAGAAGACAAAGCAAAGTGCATGTATAAATATGAAGAAGACTTGCAGAAGGGACTTGGAAAAGAGTTAAGAGCCTCGGACAGAAGATCACCAGGTTGATGGACTATATGGAATTGACGGAGATGACTGGCAGGGTCCGAGACCAGGGAGAGGAGACGGTGGAAGAAGATTGGGAAAAGGTTTAAAGTTTATCTATGGAAATACAGTGGTGCCCCACAAGACGAATGCCTCGCAAGACGGAAAACTCACTAGACAAAAGAGTTTTCCCTTTTGGAGGTGCTTCGCAAAACGAATTTCCTATGGGCTTGCTTCACAAGACGAAAATGTCTTGCGAGTTCCTGCAGGGGTTTTTCCTCCCCCCTTTTTCTAAGCTGATAAACCGCTTATCCGCTAAGCCGATAAGCAGCTAATAGCGCTAATCCGCTAAGGCGTCAATGGGCTTTCTTCGCAAGACGAAAAAAACCGCAAGACGAAGAGACTCACGGAACGGATTCTTTTCGTCTTGCGAGGCACCACTGTAATGCAAAATTAATGAGTGTTAGAAAAATGTTGAAATGAAATTATATGGCTTTAGTAGAAATGTTATAAGGAATTAAGCATAAATAAGTATTTTAGTATTAATGGAAAATAAGGTTAAAATATGTTGAGATAACTATATGACAGAAAATAGAGAAAATAGAGAAAGATGGAAAGGACTTGCTGAAATAATTTATAGAAATGGGAGGTTGATGAAACAAGGGAATGAAAGAGAGGGTATTGAGATGGTATGATGTGTGTCCTATGGGGTGAATGCAGGCTCTCGCTGAAGAGCTCTCCAGGCTTCGTGCAAATCTCCGTAAGACGCGGGAGCCCGGCGCTGGACTCCCACGGCTTGCAGAGAGCCAGTGTGGTGTAGTGGTTAAGAGCGGTAGTCTCGTAATCTGGGGAACCGGGTTCGCGTCTCCGCTCCTCCACATGCAGCTGCTGGGTGACCTTGGACCAGTCACACTTCTTTGAAGTCTCTCAGCCCCACTCACCTCACAGAGTGTTTGTTGTGGGGGAGGAAGGGAAAGGAGAATGTTAGCCGCTTTGAGACTCCTGAAGGGGAGTGAAAGGCGGGATATCAAATCCAAACTCTTCTTCTTCCTCTTCTGGGGGCTGGGGTCAGGGGAAGCTTGGGCTTCCCTCACCCCAGCCCTGTGCCTGGGGAAAAAATAATAATTCCCCCCCCTTTATTTCCCCCCCAAAAAACTAGATGCGCCTTATGGGATGGTGCGTCCTATAGGGCAAAAAATAAGGTGATTATCTTATTTTTTAATAAGCATTTTCTTTAAATCACTATTTTTTGACTACCTAATGTGAGTTCTTATACTTTTTAAAGTTTTTCCCATGGGCCTTAGGTTGCCTATGCCTGGGATAGAGGGTTAAATCAGGGCGGGCCAAATGGGACTCAGCTCCGTCCCCTCCTTGCCCCTCCCTGCATCTGCTGCCTGAGGGGGTTGCCTCAGTCTCCCTCACGGTGGAGCAGACCCTGAGAACAGCCTTCTCGCTGCCTTCCAAAATACAGTCATACCTTGGGTTACAGACGCTTCGTGTTGTGTGTCTTCGGGTTGTGCACAGCGCCGAACCCAGAAGTACCAGAACAGGTTAATTCCAGGTTTCAGCCCTCACGCATGTGCAGAACCGCTAAATCACGCTTTGCGCATATGCAGAAGCACCGAATTGCAACCCACACATGCGCAGACCCGGTGCTGCGGGTTGTGAATCTGCCTCCCGCACGGATTACGTTCACAACCTGAACATCCACTGCACAGGAAACATGGCACAGAAGACCTTGGAGTCTCACCGTGGAACACAACAACAACAACAACAACAACATCGATTGGTTATACGTCACTTTGGGCTGCCCTGGGCGGTGGCGTAGGGTGTCCCCATTACAACAGCCCTTCAAAATAGACAGGAGTTGCTACGCGCTTTTGGGACTTGGAAGAGTAACTTACAGCAACCGTAAAGGGCAGTCCAGTGTAGTCATTACGGGGGCCTCTTTTAAATAGGGGTGGTGTTTGGGACTTCCGGGTTAGCGCCATCGGCCAATGGCAGAGTTCCTCCGACTGGAGGAACGGGCTCCATGGAAACTCCGTGGAAACTGGGTCCTCCCGCCGCGGCGAAGGCGGGGACCCGCTAGAAACCCCAGGTGGAGGAAGCCTGGGAATGTGGGGTTCGGCAGTGCTCCAGGAGCACCTCCCCTATTCGCGGGGAACCCCATTTTGCTGCGAACTGATTGCTACTTTCACGGAGGGAAGCTGCATAGCCATTGCCGGAGAGCGCTGACTTTTTCCTGTTGACAATTGGACTCTAAACAAGTACCCGTGAGTAGAAACGGAAAATTGGATCAAGAAATACCCTAATTTGGCATCGAAGCGGGAAGGTTCAAAACAGGAAGTCCGCCTTCCGCTTTTTGTAAATAGTCTGAAGCAAAAATCTTGTAAGCTAATAGCTTGGAAAATTGTTTTGCAAAGGTCGAAATTTCTTTCATTTATAACCACCAAAATCCCCAATTTGACCGTTTAAGCCTGCAGGAGAGGGAGTAAAGAAAAATAAGTTTCCACCGTCTCAAACCTGGGAACGGGGGTCAGAGACAGAAATTGTCTGAGACGTCCATTGGCTGCGAATGGAACATTTTGACAGATAGCCAAAAAAGAGAAACAAATTGATTCCAATGTTGCCTTTTGCATTCTAAAGAAACAAAATACTTGAAAATTGAAAGTAACTTTCTTTTGTTGGATATGCTTTGAAAAGTTACAGATAGGTAGCCGTGTTGGTCTGCCATAGTCAAAACAAAAAATTCCTTCCAGGAGCACCTTAAAGACCAACTAAGTTAGTTCTAGGTATGAGCTTTCGTGCATGCACACGAAAAAGGGACGTTGCAGGAAAATTGTGTATCTGAAGAAGTGTGCATGCACACAAAAGCTCATACCTAGAACTAACTTAGTTGGTCTTTAAGGTGCTACTGGAAGGAATTTTTTGTTATGCTTTGAAAAGACGGTTACAAATAGAAATTGTCTCCTCTAGAGGGAGCTTGCCAAATTGTTGCTGCAGTTTACTTGAGGATTTCACAGCTGCAAGATTAAGATCGTGGAAACAGACTGTGACCTTGAATAAAAATGTGTGTGAAAGAAGCTCTGGTGCTTGTTTTTTGCAAGACGAGTGCTTTGCTGGAGCAGCTGCATAAGAAGATGGATTTGAAGAATGAGAAGTTGGATTTGATGACTGTTGTTGTCAGGGAATGTGAACAAACAGGGAATATTGACCCAGAAATTATACAGGGACCAACTCAGAAAATTGGTTCGACTGTGCAAATGCAAGGGCAAATGACAACGGAGGAGGTAGCGACGGCACCTCAAGCAATACAAATGGAGAGATCCGAGGCCATGCAAGAGCATAAGCCGTTGTTTTGGAAGAGTGAATTTGGAATGGGGCAGGAGTTTGGAGCTGAGGAGGCTCTTAAACTTGGAGGGACTTTGAAATATGTTGCTAAATATTCTTTGGATCATATTGATGACTGTGGGGAGTGGGACTGTGGGGAAGGGGAAGGTTTGATGAGGGGAGATGGACATAATTATGGGTTGAAATTCCCCAGAGATCTACTCCTCAATGAGTATAAACAACAAGAAGAAGATCTGCAGAAGGGGCCCGGGTGCGCAAGGCTGGCCAACACCAGCGCGGAGCACGGGGCGTCCTCCGAAGGAACGCCGCCATCCTGCTGTCCCCCAACTTGGTTAGAAGGCTAGCGGGGGGAGAAGCCTGCTTTTCCCCGTCGCCAGCCCCGCAAACTCGGGAGACAGCGGGAGAGGCGTAGCGCGCCCACCCGCTGTCTCCCGACATGGTTTGGAGGCTGGCGGAGGGCTTCCTCCTCCCCCAGCCCCGCAAGCTCCCAGAGCTCTGGGTCCCGTTCTGGGGAGGGGGAAGCTCGGGCTTCCCCCGCCCCAGCCCCGCGTCTCCAGCCGGGAGAGGGTCGCGCTCTCCCAGCTGGAGAGGTGACGCTCGGCTATGGAGGCTCCTGCCATAGGCGCGCGTCACCTCTCCAGCAGGGAGAGCACGCACGGGGCTAAAGCAGCCCCCCGCGACCCTCTCCCGGCTGGAGAGGTGACGCGCGCCTATGGCAGGAGCCTCCATAGGCGCGCGCCACCTCTCCAGCCGGGAGAGCACGCACGGGGCTAAAGCAGCCCCCCGCGACCCTCTCCCGGCTGGAGAGGTGACGCGCGCCTATGGCCGCTGCTCCCTGACCTGCTCTTTGGGGCTGCTTTAGCCCCTGCCGTGCTGCCGGCTGCCGCCCGCAAGCCTTGCGCTCCTGGGGGGAGATCCCCCGGGTGCACAAGGCTGGCCAACACCAGCGCGGAGCACGGGGCGGCCTCCGAAGGGCGCCCCGTGCTCCGTGCTGCCAGCTGCCGCCCGCAAGCCTTGCGCTCTCGGGGGGAGGTCCCCCGGGTGCGCAAGGCTGGCCAACACCAGCGCGGAGCACGGGGCGGCCTCCGAAGGGCGCCCCGTGCTCCCGGCTGCCGCCCGCAAGCCTTGCGCTCTCGGGGGGAGATCCCCCAGGTGCGCAAGGCTGGCCAACACCAGCGCGGAGCATGGGGCGTCCTCTGAAGGGCGCCCCGTGCTCCGTGCTGCCAGCTGCCGCCTGCAAGCCTTGCGCTCTCGGGGGGAGGTCCCCCGGGTGCGCAAGGCTGGCCAACACCAGCACGGAGCACGGGGCGGCCTCCGAAGGGCGCCCCGTGCTCCCAGCTGCCGCCCGCAAGCCTTGCGCTCTTGGGGGGAGATCCCCCGGGTGCGCAAGGCTTGCCGACACCAGCGCGGAGCACGGCCGGCCTGCCGAAGCGAGCGGCGATGGGATGTGGGAGCTCGCTCGCTCACCGCCCCGCGTGTGCTCGCCGCCGCCGCCCCGCCTCTCGGCCGCCCGACTCGCCCGCCTCCCTCCCACGGCACACCCGGCAACGTCTCGCGGCACACTAGTGTGCCGCGGAACACCGGTTGGGAAACACTGATTTAAGAGCCTCGGACATAAGACTACCAGGTTGATGGACTAAGATGGATTGGACAGTAAGGATTGACATAACCCGCGACCAGGAAAAAGGGACGTTGGATGAAAATTGGAAAATCTATAAAGAAAAGTTTTAATTTGGGGATTCAGTGGAAAATTAATGAATATTAGTGAAAATGTTGGAATGAAACTGTCTGGCTTTAGTAGAAATGTTATATGGAATCATGTATAAATAAGCATTAAGTTTTAAGCCTCAAGGTTTTTTACGGTATGACAAGATTAAATAAAGTAACGCAAATTCTTAGCAGAAACATGGTAAAACTAATAACGGTTAGAAGGATGTTGGAATGATCTTATGTGATTTTAGCAGGATTGATATAAAGGAGTTGGGAATAACTGATTGTTAATCAGTGACAGGAGGAAAAGTAAGACTATATTATACTAGGATAAATTACAGGATAAAATATTAAAAAAGAAGGAAAGAATTTGCTGAAATGGATAATTGATCTAGAATACAAAAAAAGGGAGGTGTGAGGAGGTCAAGGAAACAAGCTAATGAAAGAACATAAAGGAAATACGATGCTTTTTCTTTTTTTAAATTCTTTTTTATTTAAAGGTTTTATTTTTCTGTCTTTTTTCTTTTTTATATTGTGGTGTATTGTTTGGTTTTTGTTTAATGTGGTATGTTCATTTTTGCTTTTTGTAATTGTTTAAACTTTAATAAATATCATTAAAAAAAATTAAATAGGGGTGGTGTTTGAACTTGCGCTTTGCTAATGTTACAGAATTGGCAGGGGGGCACTTGTGGTAGAGCAGGTTTCTTTTTTTAAAAAAATAATATTTATTGAAAAGTGGGAGAGCAGGTTTCTTTGGCCGTCTCCCCCTTCCTTGCTTGCCCCTTCTGCGTTCCCATGGCAAGTCCAGCCGAATTCGACTATGGTGTGTGGAGCATATCTCCGCCTTCAGACGGATGGAGCCAGGCCGCTTTCCGGGTCATTTGCCCAACTTTTCATAAGCTGATATTAAATCCCAACTACAGCTGCTTGTTACAAAGGGAGGGGGCAGATTCCGGTAGGTTAATGATATTAACTCTTTCCATGCTCATTTCTGATGCTCAGAAGCAGGTGCACCCTTTCCTAGACCTTCCTGATGACATTCTCAGTCTGACGCACAGTATTTACACAGAAACACGGATAAAACACAAAAAACCCTTCACATAACTCCCTTTCTAAAATACACTGAGACTATCTTATAACATATCTCCATTATAACACACAAGTTATTCAGGTATACAGGACTGAGGCCGTTTAGGGCTTGAAAGGTCAGCACCAAAACTTTGAATTGTGCTCAGAAACGTACTCAAATATTCCTCTGCAGTAAAGGAGGCAAATGGAAGCCTTCCCATTGTCTTTGTGCTTACAAATACTGTCTTAAGGAGGGATGAACAGGGTGGGCCTGTGACCTGGATTCAGGAACTAAAGTATTTACCATCACAAAAGAATGGCCAGGCTGCCCAGGTAATGCAGTTAGTGACCATTAACAGGTATCCTTGGGGACAGGTTTTCTGCTGTTGACCGCCTCCTGTGATCTATTCCTGCTGTAGATACTCTCCTTCCGTATGATATTTGGGGGGGGGTCTTGGGTGGGCAATTTCAAAAGACTATAAAAGGCCTTGCACACCTCCCTCCTGGTTGTGGTGAGGGGGGGGGGAAACCCTGTTGCAATAAAGATCAGGCTACTAGCCGCTTTGCTTCTCCATATACTCTGGTTGGCCTCTGTTATTTTCTCCTACCTACCGTATTTTTCGCTGCATAAGGCACACCTGATCATAAGGGGCACCTAGTTTCTAGAGGGGGAATTCAAGAAGAAAAATATTATTTAAAGGGAGCGCTGAGCAGAGCTGCCTGGTGCCCTGCGGAGGCTTTGCGCCACTAAGGCAGAAGCTAAAACAGCTAGAGGGAGCACTGCGCAGCGCTCTCTCTAGCTGTTCTGGCTTCTGAGGTAGCCTGCGAAGCCTCCGCAGGGCAGCATCGAGCCTTCATCCCGGGCTTCCCCCGCCAGCCCTGACAAGCTCTGGGAGTATTCCCCACCTCCTGCAAAAGCCCACAGGAGCTGTGCACCCTTTAAGGAGCGTGCAACTCCTGCGAGTCCCTTCTCCATCCTCAGGGAAAAGCCCCCAAGAGCGGTGTGCTCTTCAAAGAGTGCGCGGCTTCTGCGGGAGGTGGGGGAATTCTGTAAGATTATTTGGGGAAGTTTTTCTAATGAGAAGATATTGTCACAGATGCTTGTTTTTGCCATTCTCAAAAGTGTGAATTTGTGTCTGCAGAGATAACATGCCTTTCCTTCACAGGAAAAATGCTATAAAATAAACATACAGAGTTGAGGGAAAACCTTAATCCCATTGTTCCTTTGCAGATTTACCGTATTTTTCGCACCATAGGACGCACTTTTTCCCCTCCAAAAATGAAGGGGAAATGTGTGTGCGTCCTATGGTGCGAATGCAGGCTTTCGCTGAAGCTGGAGAACGAGAGGGGTCGGTGCGCACCGACCCCTCTCGCTCTCCAGGCTTCAGGAGAGCCCCACCACCAGCCCCACAAGCTCGGGGGACAGCGGGGAGGCGGAACGCCGCCATCCCGCTGTCCCCCGACTTGGTTAGAAGGCTGGCGGGGGGAGAAGCCTGCTCCTCCCCGTCGCCAGCCCCGCAAACTCGGGGGACAGCGGGAGAGGCGCAGCGCACCCTTCCCGCTGCCCCCCGACTTGGCTAGAAGGCGGAGGGGGAAAAGCCTGCTCCTCCCCATCGCCAGCCCCGCAAACTCGGGAGACAGTGGGAGAGGCGCAGCGCGCGCGCCCTTCCTGCTGCCCCCCGACTTGGCTAGAAGGCTGGCGGGGGGGGAAGAAGCCTGCTCCCCCCCGTTGCCAGCCCTGCAAACTCGGGAGACAGCGGGAGAGGCGCAGCGCGCTCTCCCGCTGTCTCCCGACATGGTTTGGAGGCTGGCGGAGGGCTTCCTCCTCCCCCAGCCCCGCAAGCTCCCAGAGGGATGCCAAAGCTGCGCGCAGCTTCGGCATGGCTCTGGGTCCCGTTCTGGGGGAGGGGGAAGCTCGGGCTTCCCCCGCCCCAGCCCCGCATCTCCAGCCAGGAGACGGTCGCGGGGGGCTGCTTTAGCCCCCCCCTCTCGGCTGGAGAGGTGACGCGCGCCTATGGATGCTCCTGCCATAAGCGCGCGTCACCTCTCCCGCTGGGAGAGGGTCGCAGGGGGCTGCTTTAGCCCCGCGCGCGCTCTCCCGGCTGGAGAGGCGACGCGCGCCTATGGCAGGAGCCTCCATAGGCGCGTGTCACCTCTCCAGCCGGCAGAGCACGCACGGGGCTAAAGCAGCCCCCCGCAACCCTCTCCCGGCTGGAGAGGTGACGCGCGCCTATGGCCGCTGCTCCCTGACCTGCTCTTTGGGGCTGGTGGTGGGCTTCCCCCGCCAGCCCCAAAGAGCAGGTCGAAAGGAACTTGAAGCCTGGAGAGCGAGAGGGGTCGGTGCGCACCGACCCCTCTCGCTCTCCAGGCTTCCAAGGTAGCCACCTGAACGCACCTTAAACGGCACCTTGTTTTAGAGCGGGAAAACAAAAGGGGGGAAATTCTCACACTCTCTGCCCAGCGTCCCTGCTTCGCTGAAGGGGCGCTGGGCAGAGAGCAGAAGAATTTTTTTCCCTTGTTCTCCCCCCTCTAAAACAAGGTGCGTCCTATTGTCCGGTGCATCCTATGGTGCGAAAAATACGGTATATACACAGAATCAACTCCTTAAATTCTAAGTTCCAAGAGGTTCAATGAACAGATGGTTTGCAGTGGAAGAGATCTGCACAAGTAGCTAAGTGTGAAGCAGTAAAAAGGAAAGTGCAACCTTGTGAGCAGAATACTCCACACATCTTGGGGTCTTTGTGTAATAATTGTGCAAGTCAGACTTGAGACAAGTTCTGAAGGCTCTTCAGGGCTGGCAACCTCTTCCCAATCCCACTGGGTTCCCACAACCGCACTAACACTTAACTCTACAGAATAGGCACCTGGATGCAGAAGCCAATCCAAAGGGGTGGCTGGTAGTGGAGGAGGTGAAATGCTTAAGTTCTGAGTTTTTCATGTGCGCTAAAACTCAGTCTGTTTGGTTGCTTTTTATTTAAAAAAATGTTTACCAACATGCTATAATATTATTGTTTTAGTTAAATAGATTGCTTAAGTTGTTATTAAGGAAATGATTATTTTTCTCCTTCCAATAAATTACAGCAGAACTGTTGTCCAAATATAGACAGTAAACTTATTAAACCTCAGAATGATTTCATAATTATCTGTCTATGTATTTCTAATAGTGTAACCAAATCAGAAATTTTTGATTTAAATAGAATCATACTGACTACTGATTTATTGTAAATTGTGATTGAAATCAATTTGATTTATATCAAATTCACCCTGATTGCAATCTACCACAATGTCTGAAATAAGGATGGAACTATACAGAGGCGAACAGGACAATGTCCTGGCAGCTGCTGCTACTTAGGGGTCTGAAACGGAGAAATGAAAATATTCTCAATCATCACACACTCAGTTTCATCAGCAGGGAAGCCAAGATGCATCCTAGCAGGACTTTTGGGTTTGCGCTAGGATATAATTGGTGGTATTCAGGACAATCCAAAGTATGGAGATAAGTCCTAGCGAATACAGATGATCTGGGACAGCCAA
Organism: Podarcis melisellensis; assembly: GCF_964234715.1. Classification (NCBI taxonomy): domain Eukaryota; kingdom Metazoa; phylum Chordata; class Lepidosauria; order Squamata; family Lacertidae; genus Podarcis; species Podarcis melisellensis. The sequence goes on along the minus strand of NC_138529.1, from coordinate 123,788,982 downwards.
CACCCTCAGCAGGGAGGCTGGGTGATGGGGGGTCAGGGGTGCTGGAAGGGGAGGGGTCTCTGTCGAGGCTCCTCCCCACTTCATTAACCCTTCCCTGGACTCCCTCTCTCCGTTTCCCCAGCCAGGCGCGCCACGACCCCAGGGATTCCTGCCGGGGGAAGCCGGGAGAATGGGGGGCCTCAGCCCCACCCCCAGCCCTGCTTGGGGTCCTCCTTCCCCTTCCCGCCAAGGTGTCCAGGGGGGCAGGGCAGCTGAGCATCTCTCGGCCCCCCAGGAAAGAGAAAGGGGAGTCTGGCGGTGCTGCTGCTGCCCAGGAGATCTTGCCAGGTGTAGATCCCTGCAGGTGTTGGGTCCCCCCTTCCCCCCTGGGTCGGGGCCTGGATCGGGGCCCCTGTCGACGGGCCCCAGGGAGGGCGCTTTCCTTACGGGGGGGGGTCTCCCCTTATCCCCCCTCCTCCCCTATTCCCCCCTCCTCTCCCTCTTTACCTCTTGGTCCTCCGCCTCCCTGGCTCCAGATTAGTCCGCTTTCCTTGTCTGCAATAGAAAGGGGGGCGACGGGGGGAGGGCTCTTCAGCGACGCCCCTCCTCCTTTTCCGATCTAGAAACTTCCGGCGCATTTCGCAGCGACACTTCCGGTTCCTTTTGGGATTCGCTTGCCCCTAGAGCTACAAACGCAGAGCAGCCCCTCCCTGTGTTGGGATGGGAAGAGGACGGGACGGCGCTGCCTCTGGGGGCTCCATGGGGACCTGGCCCCCCCTCCTTCCTCCTCCCCACAGCAGGGGAGGGAAGAGGATGAATGAGAAGTAGGGAAGGGCTGCCCCTCCCCCTGTGGGTCAGGAGAGTGGGGGAGGGGCGGACCCAGGGCAGCCAGGGGGTCCCTCCCCTCCCCCGCCCAGATTTGCCTCGCAAGGTCCTCTGTGAAGCCCAGAGATGGACCCAGCCTCTGGGGCTGGGACAAAATAAAAAAATTCCTTCCAGTAGCACCTTAAAGACCAACTAAGTTAGTTCTAGGTATGAGCTTTCGTGTGCATGCACACTTCTTCACATACCATGCACACGAAAGCTCATACACATGCACACGAAAGCCCCTTCCGCCATGAGAGGCATGCAATGGGGTTGTGAGGGGGGGGAGAGAGAGACCCCTTTCTGCTCCCCTCACAAGAGGGTCCCCGTTGTGTCTCTGAGGGACAAGAGAGGAGGCGCCCCTCCCCCCACTGCTTCTTTCCCTCAGCGACTCCGAGGGCAACGACTTTTCCCGCCTTTTCCCAACTTCCCGCCCTTCGAAATCTGAGCCTCGCCTCAGTTTCAGGCGCCAAGGAGGCAGATTCCCCGGGCTCCCTGATTTATTAGTGGATTTCTTCTCATTCGCCCTGATTTCTGCTCAGATATCTTGCTTTTGGAGCTTCTCTCTGCTTCTTTAGTAAGAAGGCTGTATAAACCCCCCTCACCACTGCCTGAATCCCATACAGTATGTAAAAGTCTGATTTCTTCCCATTTGCTGTGTATAATTCTTCCTCCAGGACTGTTCTTCCTTCCTGCCAATGTCACTTCCAAACTAATAATTCTTCCCTCACTATCCTTAAATAGCTGCTTGGGGACTAGTTTGGGACCTGCATAAAGAACCTCCTCTCTTTTCTCGTTTTAGCTGTAGGTACAAATTCACGGCCAAAAGCCTTATTGATACACAATCTTCCATCCGATGCCTGCTTACTCGGAAGTAAGTCCTACTCTGCTCCAATGTGCGGAGCCAGCAGTTCAGGCACTTCTGCTAGCAGGAGGCCAAAGGAGCCAGAGTGGTTTGCAACCAGGGTGGTTTCCAAATGCTGCCCTTTTTGATACGTTTCCATTTATTCTTTTGCGTGGGGACTGGCCAGATTGAACCCCCCCCCCGCCCCCATTCAAAAGAAAGACTTGCAAAAGATTTCAAAGGCGAAATTTCCAAAAGATGGCACTTTGTCCTGAATTTAAGACAAGTCAGTTGAAAACTCATGGGCTTTTTTGGCGTTTATTTGGGGCCTTGTCTAAAAAATAGCTCTACAGTTTTGGGGGTGTCCTGGTTTTTACTTTTTGCAATGTGGCAACCCTAATTATTCTGGGCTCTGCTTGAACTGAAACTCCCTTTTAGAGCTCAGTCGGTAGAGCATGAGACTCTGAATCTATGGGTTAGGAGTTTGAGCCCCACTTTGGGCAAAATACCTTAATTCCAGGGGGCTGGGCTAGATGACCCTTGTGGTCCCTTCCAACTCTGCAATTCTAGGATTCTACCATGTGTAGAGGAAAGATCGCCCTCTTGTGGGCAGTGGAGGAATGATGTAATGTTGGTTGGTGGGAACTGTTCTTGAGTGTTGCCTTGTCACACACATGCAACACCACAACAGTCCTGTGAAAGGAAGGGGGGAACATTTCTGCAGGCTGATGTCCATCCAGCTGCCCAGGCCCCAGCACCTCCCCCTAAGAGTGAAGGGTCCCAGTCTGGAAATCCCCCCTTCCTGCTGGAGATGAGGCAGTAAGGGATTCCAGACAGACAGAGGCGCCCTTGCTCTGTAATTCCCTTGCCAGCAGGGAGACTTCAAAAGCCCCCCCCAATGCCTCCCCCTTCCCTCATTCAGTACGGAGACTTTTCATCTTGTGGTTGGGTCATTTTTAATCCAGTTTCTTTCTGTCTCCCTGCAATTTTAATACTGTTGCTGGTTTCCTTGTTTAAATTATTCTGTTTACTAGTGATATTTCACATAGTGTATGTGAATGCAAAGCAATTGTGGCTCTTGGGTAGAAATCTGTGATCCAGACATGACCTAGTCAATCACACCTTGTTTCAACATCTATCTAACACAAGGAAAAGAAAATCCCCCCATCATTTAGCCCGGACACTGAGGTCCACTTCCGAGGGTCTTCTGGGAGTTCCCTCATAATTACAGGGAACCAGGCAGAGGGCCTTCTTGGTAGTGGCGCCCTCCCTGTGGAACACACGCCCCCATAATAATTTATTAATAATAATTATCATCATCATCATCAGATGTCAAAGAGAGAAAGTAACTTTTGGAAGACCTCTGAAGGCCTTCAGGGAAGTTCTTAATGTTTGACATTTTACATGTTCCTTTGTCATAGAACCAAGCTGGCACCATCCATTGGTTCTGGCAGGGTTCTAGTTCATGGTCAACAAGATTAAACAGATGCACATTGGGCTGATGAGGAGGAGGTGAGGGACCAGGAGTGAGACCTTGGGGTCATGCTAGGTAACTCTGGGAAATTGTTGACCCTGTGTGCACTGGCTCGGGAAACTGCAAATCTCACACTGGGGATGTTTAGGGAACCGATTGAAAATACACCTGCCACTCTCCTAATGGTTGTAGTGCAGATCTTGTTGGCATGCAGAGGGTCGCAAGGCCAGCTGGCTAGTCCCAGGTGGGTCATCTCCTTCCAGCCATCCCGCTGCAAAGACCCATCAGCCTCTGCTCCGATGTAAATCAGCGACCCAAGCTTCGAAGCCAGGGCACACTATATAAGCAGAGCGAAGGCGTGAGGCTTGTGGAAGCATACTACAACTACAGATTTATTAATCATAAATCAGGACAAAGAAACATTCCGTCTCTCTCTTTGTATTCTCAGAGAGACAGAGAAAAGCAAAAGCTATACGCACAACAGAAGTTCCCAGCATACTGTGCTGGAATGTAAACAGACACGTACCAATCTCATGGCTGCTCCTTAAGGATGAATGGAAATTATTTATGGAGATCTATGGTGTGAACACATTTGGAGTACTGTGCACAGTTCAGTATGGGACCTTTCAGTTTGGAGAGAAGACGAGGAAGGAAGGACATGTCAGATAGAATGGAGAAAGAGGATAGAGAAAAGCCCCCCCAATAAAAATAGAACTCATGGAATCCAGTGAAGCAGGAATGGTGGAAGATTTAGGAGAGCGAAAAGAAGGGTCTCCCCCCCCTTCTCTGCATCCAGCCAGTCTTTGATGGCAACAGCAACAATAAGATAATTACATCAATAGTATGCATTGTGCTCTGCTGGCAGGAGGACTCCCTCGGATCATGTCCAGTTGCAAAAGTGCAAGGAGGCTTTCCACCCTCAGGGCCCAGAGGGGGGGTCGTGCCTTGGGGCAGCTGGTGGAATTGGAGGAAGCTGACGCTTAGCACTCTGGGTTTGGGACCTGCCTGAACCTCCTTCCACATTATACTCATCCATATTGTTTCTCGCCTGCGTTATTTTGGGGATAGCATTCTACACACACTTGTATCACCATGTGCCCCCTCCCAACATTGCTCTGAGATGCTCTGGTATGGCCCCTTCTTCCCTGTGCCCCCTTCCCTCCTCATGCAAGACGTGCAGCTGGGAACAGAGCCTTTCCTGGTTATGCCAGGGAATGCCATGCATTTAAATGGTTTCTCCCCAGTATGACTCCGAGGATGAATTCTAAGGTTTCCACTCTGACTGAAGCTCTTTCCACATTCCATGCACTTAAATGGTTTCTCCCCTGTGTGACTCCGTTGATGAACACTAAGTGTTCCACTATCAGTGAAGCTCTTTCCACATTCCATGCATTTAAATGGTTTCTGCCCTGTGTGACTCCGTTGATGAATTCTAAGGTTTCCACTAGTAGTGAAGCTCTTTCCACATTCCATGCACATAAATGGTTTCTCACCTGTGTGACTCCATTGATGAATTCTAAGGTCTCCACTCTGACTGAAGCTCTTTCCACACTCCATGCATTTAAATGGTTTCTCCCCTGTGTGACTCCGTTGATGAATTCTAAGGTTTCCACTCTGACTGAAGCTCTTTCCACACTCCATGCATTTAAATGATTTCTCCCCTGTGTGACTCCGTTGATGAATTCTAAGGTGTCCACTCTGACTGAAGCTCTTTCCACACTCCATGCATTTAAATGGTTTCTCCCCACTGTGACTCCGTTGATGAATTCTAAGGTGTCCACTCTGACTGAAGCTCTTTCCACACTCCATGCATTTAAATGGTTTCTCCCCACTATGACTCCGTTGATGAATTCTAAGGTGTCCACTCTGACTGAAGCTCTTTCCACACTCCATGCATTTAAATGGTTTCTCCCCTGTGTGACTCCGTTGATGAATTCTAAGGTTTCCACTCTGACTGAAGCTCTTTCCACATTCCATGCATTTAAATGGTGTCTCCCCTGTGTGACTCCGTTGATGAATTCTAAGGTGTCCACCGTGACTGAAGCTCTTTCCACACTCCATACATTTAAATGATTTCTCCCCTGTGTGACTCCGTTGATGAATTCTAAGGTGTGCACTTCGACTGAAGCTCTTTCCACAGTCCATGCATTTAAATGATTTCTCCCCTGTGTGACTCCGTTGATGAATTCTAAGGTGTCCACTCCCACTGAAGCTCTTTCCACACTCCATGCATTTAAATGGTTTCTCCCCTGTGTGACTCCGTTGATGAATTCTAAGGTATCCATTCGCACTGAAGCTCTTTCCACACTCCATGCATTTAAATGGTTTCTGCCCTGTGTGACTCCGTTGATGAATTCTAAGGTTTCCACTAGTAGTGAAGCTCTTTCCACATTCCATGCATTTAAATGGTTTCTCCCCTGTGTGACTCCGTTGATGAATTCTAAGGGGTCCACTCCCACTGAAGCTCTTTCCACACTCCATGCATTTAAATGGTTTCTCCCCAGTGTGACTCCGTTGATGAATTCTAAGGTCTCCACTCTGACTGAAGCTCTTTCCACAGTCCATGCATTTAAATGGCTTCTCCCCAGTGTGCCTCCGTTGATGAATTCTAAGGGGTCCACTCCCACTGAAGCTCTTTCCACACTCCATGCATTTAAATGGTTTCTCCCCTGTGTGACTCCGTTGATGAATTCTAAGGTCTCCACTCCGACTGAAGCTCTTTCCACACTCCATGCATTTAAATGGTTTCTCCCCCGTGTGACTCCGTTGATGAATTCTAAGGTGTCCACTCCGACTGAACCTCTTTCCACACTCCATACATTTAAAAGGTTTCTCCCCTGTGTGACTCCGTTGATGAATTCTAAGGTGTCCACTCTGACTGAAGCTCTTTCCACACTCCATGCATTTAAATGGTTTCTCCCCCGTGTGACTCCGTTGATGAATTCTAAGGTGTCCACTCTCAGTGAAGCTCTTTCCACACTCCATGCATTTAAATGGTTTCTCCCCAGTGTGACTCGGTTGATGAATTCTAAGGTGTCCACTCTGACTGAAGCTCTTTCCACACTCCATGCATTTAAATGGTTTCTCCCCTGTGTGACTCCGTTGATGAATTCTAAGGTGTCCACTCTCAGTGAAGCTCTTTCCACACTCCAAGCATTTAAATGGTTTCTCCCCTGTGTGAGTCCATTGATGTTTTCTAAGTTTTGCACTGCCAGTGAAGCTCTTTCCACACTCCATACTTTCAAATTGTTTATGTTCTCTCTTTTCACACTCCATTTATTTAAATGGTTTCTTCGTTAATTCCATTGGACGTGGCCCACCAGAATTCTGACTGCCTTCTCCATTGTCTTCTTTCGATGGGGTGGGGAGAAAATCCTATTTGTTTTCTAGGAAGAGAACAAAGTACTATTATAATTAACACCTGCTCTTATTTTAACGTCCCTTTGGCCTCAGGAGGTGCATAGTGACCATTTTGGGAAACCCATATATAAGTCTAGTGACAAGGCTTGGTGCTTGTGGTCGGTTGAAGGAGTGCTCAGTTGGAGCATGTTCTTGGGGTTGGACCTCCATCCCTCAGCCTTGCATTATTGCATGGAGAGAGCTGGAGATGCAGAAGGAAAGTAGCTGGAGCCTGACTGCTGGGAAGGCCAGATTGAGACACCCACACCAATTATGATTTATAATAATTATATGCCGCTGGGTCTCGCACCCGCCTCCTGACACTGGCTTATCTTAGCGGAGATTCCCTGTCCAGGCCTCTCTCACTGTTCTTCCTCCTTTGCCGTGGGTGGCCAAGGGCTTCTGGATATTCTAGCTCTGCTCCAACTGGGAATTACTTAGTAAATTGTTATACCTCTCTTCATTTGAAGATCACAAGATAAAAATATGTTTGACACTGAAAAAGGTGAGTGTTAAAGGTGAATAACACTGATTGTGGGAAAGAAAAGAAAGAAGATGAAACCCGTGGTGTGTCCACCTGAATGTAATATAATAATAATAATAATAATAATGCGTAAAGAACAAACCAATCTTCAAATCAGTTTCATATTCCCTGGCTGTATTTCTCAGTCACTATTTCAATTTATTCTAGAATATCAACTGTATCTCTTTGTAATAGGAGGAAGACATCCCTGGGATTTCATCCAGACATTCCTTTAGTGTGGGCAGCAGCAGCAGCAGCGGAGGAAGGAAGGAATTAACTTTGGGGGAAATTATTTCCTTCAGAAGGTCTTCCCCAGCGGCCAGCAGGCTTAATAAGCTGCTCAGTGTGGACACCTTGGCTTTAGCATGTTAGGGTCTGGATACCAATCATAATCCCTAGGAAATTTGTCAAAAACCCTTAAGATCCAGGTTCACCAATTCCCGGTAACACTGAACCCTAGAGGAACCTTCTATGCTGAGTTCAGGCATCTCTGGCTCTCCAGATGTGGTTGGACTCAAAGTACCACCTGCCCAAGTAAGGATGGCCCATGGCCAGGGAGGATGGGAGTATTATCTGGTGGGACAAACTTTCCCCTTCTTCCCCCTCCTCTGAAAATGCGGAATGGGGGAGGCGGGGCACATTGACACACCAACAATATTTCAATATCGAGAAATGGTATTCGTGTTGCGACATCACCAAAATGTGTCTCTACATGTGTGAGTAGAACAGTTGCGACTGTGCTGCCCGCCAGTTTAGCCGTTGGCGTTTGAAAAGAGTAGGTGTGTTTTTAGCACGACCAACTAAAAAATTATGTGAAATGTAAAAGTGTTCCAACACTTTTTTACGTCATTTAGTTCAGATTTAAAAATACCAAAGGTAAGTTATTCCACTTAGTAATCAGGATTACATGTGATTTTCAAATAAGTTCAGTGGTTTTATTAACAATTGCTAGTTGACATTGAAAATGTCTGTTGGGGCACTTTGATACACTAAGACATGGGACGCATTGATATGTATAAAAGTGTCCCACTTAGTGTACAATAATCTCTAAACAAGTGTCATATCTCAGGAAAAAACCAGAATCTTGTATGTTTGTCTTCCCTATTGCAAGTGTTGATTTCAAGGATGTTGTTTTGCGTTTGCCAAAACCAAATTTCCCAAAGGGCACATCTTGAACATCATCTCTTGATACTTTTTCTATTGACTTATGTGGATATAATGTGTAACAGAAGCTAAATGTTAAGTAATTATCTTATTTTTATAAGCATTTTGTTTAAATTACTAATTTTTGACTACCTAATGTGAGTTCCTATACTTTTTAAAGTTTTTCCAAACTTCTGGCCCATGGGCCTTAAGGTGCCTATGCCTGGGATAGAGGGTTAAATCAGGGCTGGCCAAATGGGACTCAGCTCCATCCCCTCCTTGCCCCTCCCTGCATCTGCTGCCTGAGGGGGCTGCCTCAGTTTCCCTAACGATGGAGCAGGCCCTGAGAACAGCCTTCCCGCTGCCTTCCAAAATACAATCATACCTCGGGTTACAGACGCTTCGAGATGTGCGTTTTCGGTTTTGTGCACCGCGCCAAACACGGAAGTACTAGAACAGGTTACTTCCAGGTTTCGCGCGTGTGCAGAACCACTAAATCACTCTTTGCACATGTGCAGAAGCACCAAATTGCAACCCACAAATGCACAGACGCGACGCTGCGGGTTGTGAATGTGCCTCCTGCACAGATCACATTTGCAACCTAAGCGTCCACTGCACAGGAAACATGACACAGAAGACCTTGGAGTCTCAGTGTGGAAAACAACAACAACAACAAAAAAAAACACATACCAAGGATTGGTTATACGTCACTTTGGGCTGTCCTGAGCGGTGGCGTAGGGTGTCCCCATTACAACAGCCCTGCAAAATAGACCGGAGTTGCTGCGCGCTTTTGGGACTTGGAAGAGTAACTTACGGCAACCGTAAAGGGCAGTCCAGTGTCGAAATTACGGGGGCCTCTTTTAAATAGGGGTGGTGTTTGAACTTGGGCTTTGCTAATGTTACGGAATTGGCGGGGGGGCACTTGTGGGAGAGCAGGTTTCTTTGGCCGTCTCCCCCTTCCTTGCTTGCCCCTTCTGCGTTCCCATGGCAAGTCCAGCCGAATTCGACTATGGCGTGTGGTGCATATCTCCGCCTTCAGACGGAGGGAGCCAGGCAGCTTTCTGGGTCATGTGCCCAACTTTTCATGAGCTGATATTAAATCCCAAAAGAACTACAGCTGCTTGTTACAAAGGGTGGGGGCCGATTCCGGTAGGTTAATGATATTAACTCTTTCCGTGCTCATTTCTGATGCTCAGAAGCAGGTGCACCCTTTCCTAGACCTTCCTGATGACATTCTCAGTCTGACACACAATATTTACACAGAAACAAGGATCAAACATGAAAAACCCTTTACATAACTCCCTTTCTAAAATTCAAGGAGACCATCTTATAACATATCCCCGCTATAACACACAAGTTCTAATTAAATCCTAATATTTACTATACCTAAACATTGAGCACCACAGACTAATAATAATAATAATAATAATAATAATAATAATAATAATATGATGTATTATTTATACCCTGCCCATCTGGCTGAGTTTCCCCAGCCACTGTGGGCGGCTCCCAATCGAATATTAAAAACAATAGAGCATTAAATATTAACAACTTCCCTAAACAGGGCTGCCTTCAGATGTCTTTTAAAAATAAGATAGCTGCTTAATTCCTTGACATCTGATGGGAGGGCATTCCACAGGGCAAGTGCCACTACCCAGAAGGCCCTCTGTCTGGTCCCCTGTAACCTCACTTCTCGCAGGGAGGGAACCGCCAAAAGGCCCTTGGAGCTGGACCTCAGTGTCCGGGCAGAACGATGGAGGTGGAGACGCTCCTTCAGGTATACAGGACTGAGGCCGTGTAGGGCTTGAAAGGTCAGCACCAACACTTTGAATTGTGCCCAGAAACGTACTCAAATATTCCTCTGCAGTAAAGGAGGCAAATGGAAGCCTTCCCATTGTCTTTGTGTTTACGAATACTGCCCTAAGGAGGGATGAAGAGGGTGGGCCTGTGACCTGGATTCAGGAACTAAAGTATTTACCATCACAAAAGAATGGCCAGGCTGCCCAGGTAATGCAGTTAGTGACCATTAACAGGTATCCTTGGGGACAGGATTTCTGCTGTAGACCGCCTCCTGTGATGTATTCCTGCTGGAGACAGTCTCCTTCTGTATGATATTTGGGGGGGGTCTTGGGTGGGCAATTTCAAAAGACTATATAATGTTAGAGTTCAGAACTTAACTGGTTAAGTGTTCTGAGAAGTGCGTCACTTTCTGACGAAAAAGATTCGAAGCTGGGAGGAGCTTGTTCTCTGTTTTCCTGTTGTTCTTTTTTGTCTTTGATGGAGACGGACGCATGTAATGGCTGAAAGAAGCCCTGGACTATTTTTCTGAGAAATGTACCAATAAAGAGCTGTTAATAGACAAACCGGGACTCTGTATGCTTGTCTAAAGCTAGCGACAGCTTCCCCGCTGTGTTTACTCTGCAAAGCGTACTGAAGAGACAGCAGAATTTGCTGCGAAGAAGCGTGCCGGACCGCTGTAAATGGCTAATTGTGGATCGTAAAGCAATTAAGCCTAATCATTAGGTCACGACCTAATCAATAACTTTCACAGGTTATGGGTGACGTAATTACCGCTCGTAAAGCTGTCGCTGGAGCTGCCGGAATGCTTTGAAGTCTGCGTTCTGAGGCAGAGAAGCCGGCTGGAAAGAAGAGCTGCTGGAAGAGAGAGCTAAGAGCAGCTGGAAATCGTTTCTCCACGGAAGGGAGAGCCGGAGGAGCTGGTCTGAGTGAGTACAGCTTTGGGGCCCCTTGGGAGAACGGGAGAAGATGGCGGACAGCCAGGTCCGTGAGGACGCTCCGGTGGAAAAGCTCACTTTAAAAAGTTGGGCAACCTGGAGCAGGAGAGTGCGTGGTTGGTTCTTGGTTACTGGGCTTTGGGATGTAAGCCAGAAAGAGCCACTACCCCTGACTGACGTTGCAGGCTGTGAGGTTGCGTTGCCTGAAGATAGCCAGCAGAGAATGCAGAGAGAGCTTGATATGCTGAGAGCATGCGTAAGCGCATCGCTGAGACCTCACTTGGAGGGCGTAAAGTCAGCAAGGGCTGCCTGGGAGTTGCTGAGAAGTTTGTGTGAAGCTTCAGCAGGAGGCCAGGGCCCTGGAGGAGTAGCCCCGGTTCCTGATGAATCAGCCTCAAGGAGCGCTGTTGAGCAGATCGGAGGGGCGAAGAGTTCAAAAGGCAAGTTTAAAAAACTTTCCACTGGGAGTGCTGGAGCGGAGAGGAGCTTCAGGGGGGGCGAGGCTGGCAGGAGGAGCTGTTCCGGAAGACGGAAGGCCAGGCCGGCAGGCAGGAGCCCCGGGCAGTGTTTTTCCACTGGAGTTCAACATCTGCGTGGCAGTTGTCCCCACCGGAGCACACAGGCACGGCAGGATGTTGCCAAGGTCAACTCCCATGGGAACCAGGCGGGTTTCCATGGCAACCAGCCTGGCAAGGCAGGCAGGGGTGGATCTGAACAAAGCGGACGTGGTAAACAACATGAAGAGCCTTATCAGCTAACTGCCAGCATGGCTTTGTTTGAAGACAGCTGTGTGAGAAGCTCTCAGCTTTGTTTTGTAATTGACTCAGCAGCTAACTGCAACATGGTTCCAGAGACCCCTGCAGTCGAGATGTGGAATTGCAAGGCGATTCCAGCAGGAAAGACTATTCAGCTCGCAAATGGACAAAGGGCAAATGTTACTAATGCCTATATTTCTGTTTTTCAGGAACTGTTGGAGTTTTGCGTCGTCCCAGGGGGGCATCACTGTTTGTTATCTGTGCCTTATTTGTTAAAAAAGAGGTTTCAGGTTTGTTTCAAGAATGATATCTGCACAATCTCCAGAGAAGGGAGACGGCTTGTCGAAGTGAAAAAGGGACAGAATGATCTTTTCATTCTTAAAATGTCTCTGGGGGGTGAGGGGAAGGTTGAGAAAGCACAAGCCCTGCGTGCTACAGTTCCCACTCATGTTTCATGTGCTTGTGTGTGGCACCAAAGGACAATTCATGGTTCTCTAGAGCAGTGTTTCCCAACCTTGTGCCTCCAGATGTTTTTGGCCTACAACTCCCATCATCCCTAGCTAGCAAGACCAGTGGTCAGGGATGATGGGAATTGTAGTTCAAAAACAGCTGGAGGCACAAGGTTGGGAAACACTGCTCTAGAGAACCTGCAGACGTTACCTGAAGTGGCCAAGGGATGTAGGATTAAAGATTGTGGAAGTGCCATTAATTGTGACACTTGCAGACAGGTAAAGGTGAAAGGGTGCAGTTACCCAGAGGTGGAGAGGGTAACCACAAAACCTTTTGAACTGGTACACATAGATCTGTTCAGTCCCATGAAGGAACCAAGTCTGGGAGGGGCCAGGTATCTGCTGACATTGAGGGATAATTTTACGCAGAACACCTGGACTCTCAGTCTCAAGTCCAAGGAAGATGCAGCACAGCTGATCAAAAGCTGGATTGAGGAGGTGGAAATAAGGTTCTCCACCAGGGTACAAGCGGTCACCAGTGACAGAAATGCTAAGTACACTGGGTCTGTTTTGCAGAAGTTCTTTCACAAGAAAGGGATACGTCACACAGTTACATCTCCCAAGCAGAGGGGGGTGGCAGAGCTGAGGAGTGAAGCTCTGGTCAAGGCTGCACAGGTGATGCTTACAGATTCTGGGTTACCTCCAAGGTTTTGGCTGGAGGCGACCAGATGTGTGTGCTTCACCTGGAATCGTGTCTACAATTCACTGATAGGTGACACACCGTTTTCTTTGTTGCATGGCAGGAAACCCCAGATTCATTTTCTGCGTACGTTTGGTTCATCTGCAGTTTTGCCGGTGCCTAAGGCTTTGCAAGGGCCAGATGGAGCCAAGTTCCAGAAAATGATCTTCTGTGGGTATGAGCCAGCAGCTAGTGCATGGAGGTTTGCTTACCCGTCAGGTGATCAGAGTAAAGTGCTGATCAGTAAACACGCTGAGTTCTGTGAGCAGGATGAAAGGTCAAAGACCCCTACCAAGCGTGATGTTCTTTCAGAATGTCTCTCTGATCCAGAGGACAGTTCTGATGAGGAAGAAGGAGAGGCTGAGTCTGCACATGACAGTCAGCTCACTGACCAAAGTCAGGAGCTGGATGGGGCATCTCCACAAGTTCTAAAAAGAGAGCCCAAGAGTGAGCCTAGTTCTCCTGTAAGTGTAATGGAAAGGATTCGAAGACGCTTTAAGTCAGAGGGGGAATCCCGTGATGCAGAGGACACACCTGCTGGTGACGGTGAGCCAGAGGAAACACCCGAGTTTGTGCCCAGGCGGCCCAGGCGCACAACGAATGGTATTCCACCTGAGAGGTATCAGGCCACAGGTGCGTGGGTAAGTTTCGCACAGTGCAAATCTGAGAGTTGTGAGGTTGTTCCACAGATGCCTGACAGGAACGCCAAGGGAGGGCGCAAGGCATTGGGGAAGGGAGTGATCTCACAGGGTGTTGCTGAAGATGTTTCACAGATCTTGTCAGAAAGCAACGCAAGAGGGGTGTTAGAGTTCAGAACTTAACTGGTTAAGTGTTCTGAGAAGTGCGTCACTTTCTGACGAAAAAGATTCGAAGCTGGGAGGAGCTTGTTCTCTGTTTTCCTGTTGTTCTTTTTTGTCTTTGAAGGAGACGGACGCATGTAATGGCTGAAAGAAGCCCTGGACTATTTTTCTGAGAAATGTACCAATAAAGAGCTGTTAATAGACAAACCGGGACTCTGTATGTTTGTCTAAAGCCAGCGACAGCTTCCCCGCTGTGTTTACTCTGCAAAGCGTACTGAAGAGACAGCAGAATTTGCTGCGCAGAAGAAGCGTGCCGGACCGCTGTAAATGGCTAATTGTGGATCGTAAAGCAATTAAGCCTAATCATTAGGTCACGACCTAATCAATAACTTTCACATATAAGGCCTTGCACACCTCCCTCCTGGTTGTGGTGAGGGGGGGGGACACTGTTGCAATAAAGATCAGGCTACTAGCCGCTTTGCTTCTCCATATACACTGGTTGGCCTCTGTTATTTTCTCCTCCTACCGTATTTTTCGCTGCATAAGGCGCACCTGATCATAAGGGGCACCTAGTTTCTAGAGGGGGAATTCAAGAAGAAAAATATTATTTAAAGGGAGCGCTGAGCAGAGCTCCCCGGTGCCCTGCGGAGGCTTTGCGCCACTAAGGCAGAAGCTAAAACAGCTAGAGGGAGCACTGCGCAGCGCTCTCTCTAGCTGTTCTGGCTTCTGGGGTAGCCTGCGAAGCCTCCGCAGGGCAGCATCGAGCCTTCATCCCGGGCTTCCCCCGCCAGCCCTGACAAGCTCTGGGAGTATTCCCCACCTCCTGCAAAAGCCCACAGGAGCTGTGCACCCTTTAAGGAGCGTGCAACTCCTGCGAGTCCCTTCTCCATCCTCAGGGGAAAGCCCCCAAGAGCGGCATGCTCTTCAAAGAGCGCGCGGCTTCTGCGGGCTTTTGTGGGATGATTCTGTAAGATCATTTCGGGAAGTTTTCTAATGAGAAGATATTGTCACAGATGCTTGTTTTTGCCATTCTCAAAAGTGTGAATTTCTGTATCTGCAGAGATAACATGCCTTTTCTTCACATGAAAAATGTTATAAAATAAATATACAGAGTTGAGGGAAAACCTTAATCCCATTGTTCCTTTGCAGATTTATATACACAAAATCAACCCCTTAAATTCTAAGTTACAAGAGGTTCAATGAACAGATGGTTTGCAGTGGAAGAGATTTGCACAAGTAGCTAAGTGTGAAGCAGTAAAAATGAAAGTGCAACCTTGTGAGCAGAATACTCCACACATCTTGGGGTCTTTGTGTAATAATTGTGCAAGTCAGACTTGAGGCAAGGGCTGAAGGCTCTTCAGGGCTAGCAACCTCTTCCCAATCCCACTGGGTTCCAACAACCCCACTAACACTTAACTGTACAGAATAGGCACCTGGATGCAGAAGCCAATCCAAAGGGGTGGCTGGTAGTGGAGGTGGTGAAATCCACAAGTTCTGAGTTTTTCATGTGTGCTAAAACTCAGTCTGCTTGGTTGCTTTTTATTTAAAAAAATGTTTACCAACATGCTATAATATTATTGTTTTAGTTAAATAGATTGCTTAAGTTGTTATTAAGGAAATGTTGATTTTTCTCCTTCCAATAAATTACAGCAGAACTGTTGTCCAAATATAGACAGTTAACTTATTAAACCTCAGAATGATTTCATAATTATCTGTCTATGTATTTCTAATAGTGTAACCAAATCAGATTTTTTTGATTTAAATAGAATTATACTGACTAGTGATTTGCCGTAAATTGTGATTGAAATCAATTTGATTTATATCAAATCCACCCTGATTGCAATCTACCACAATGTCTGAAATAAAGCTGGAACTATACAGAGGCGAACAGGACAATGTCCTGGCAGCTGCTGCTACTTAGGGGTCTGAAACGGAGAAATGAAAATATTATCAATCCTCACACACTCAGTTTCATCAGCAGGGAAGCCAAGATGCATCCCAGCAGGACTTTTGGGTTTGGGCTAGGCTACCAAATGGTGGTATTCAGGACAATCCAAAGTATGGAGATACGTCGTAGTGAATACAGATGATCTGGGACAGCCAACACCCTCAGCAGGGAGGTTGGGTGATGGGGGTGGGGGTCAGGGGTGCTGGAAGGGGAGGGGTCTCTGTCGAGGCTCCTCCCCTTCCTTTAACCCTTCCATGGACTCCCTCTCTCCGTTTCCCCAGCCAAAAGGGACCCAGCCAGGCGCCCCACAACCCCAGGGATTCCCGGGGACAAAGTGGTAAAATCAGCAATGGTACACTGGGTCAGAAATATAGGTCATGATTAGAGCTGGGCGATATATTGGTATATTGCCCAAGACTGGCTTGAAGTTTACATCGTGATAACTTTTTCCTAATACTGAGCTGGCAATATATTACGAATCACAATGTGTGCAAGGGCTAGGCAACACCTGCTTTTCAACATTGCGATAACTTACCAGCTAAACGCTGCAATGTTAGTAGCAACTAAACCTCACAATATCACCTGCTAAACGTTGCCATGTTATCAGCAGCTAAACATTTAAATGGGCCACAAAGTCTGAAATAGGGGTGGAACTGTACAGAGGAGAGCAGCACAATGTCCTTGCAATTGCTACTACTTAGGGGTCTAAGCGGTGACAGCAGTCACAAAATTAAAAGACGCCTGCTCTTTGGGAGAAAGGCGATGGCAAACCTAGTAAAAGGTAAAGGTACCCCTGCCCGTACGGGCCAGTCTTGACAGACTCTGGGGTTGTGCGCCCATCTCACTCAAGAGGCCAGGGGCCAGCGCTGTCTGGAGACACTTCCGGGTCACGTGGCCAGCGTGACATCGCTGCTCTGGCGAGCCAGAGCCGCACACGGAAACGCCGTTTACCTTCCCGCTGGTAAGCGGTCCCTATTTATCTACTTGCACCCGGAGGTGCTTTCAAACTGCTAGGTTGGCAGGCGCTGGGACCGAGCAGCGGGAGCGCACCCTACCGCAGGGATTCGAACCGCTGACCTTTCGATCGGCAAGTCCTAGGCGCTGAGGCTTTAACCCACAGCGCCACCTGCCACCGGCAAACCTAGACAGCATCTTAAAAAGCAGAGACATCACCTTGCAAACAAAGGTCCGTATAGTTAAAGCCATGGTTTTCCCAGTAGTGATGTATGGAAGTGAGAGCTGGACCATCAAGAAGGCTGATCACCAAAGAATTGATGCTTTTGAATTAAGGTGCTGGAGGAGACTCTTGAAAGTCCCATGGACTGCAAGAAGAACAAACCTCTCCGTTCTGAAGGAAATCAGCCCTGAGTGCTCCCTGGAAGGACAGATCCTGAAGCTGAGGCTCCAATACTTTGGCCACCTCATGAGAAGAGAAGACTCCCTGGAAAAGACCCTGATATTGGGAAAGATGGATGGCACAAGGAGAAGGGGACAACAGAGGACGAGATGGTTGGACAGTGTTCTCGAAGCCTCCAGCGTGAGTTTGACCAAACTGCGGGAGGCAGTGGAAGACAGGAGAGCCTGGCGTGCTCTGGTCCAGGGACGAAGAGTCGGACAGGACTAAACGACTAAACAACAAAGGGGTCTAAAATGGATAAATGACAATATTATCAATCATCATCTCAGCGGGACTTTGGGGTTTGGGCTTGGCTAGCAAATGGTGGAATTCAGGACAATCCAAAGTATGGAGATGAGTCCTAGTGAATAAGATAACCTGGTAGTGTCATCAGGGAAGGGGGGGAGAAGGGGGGTCAGGGGTGCTGGAAGGGGAGGGGTCTCTGTCGAGGCTCCTCCCCTTCCTTTAACCCTTCCCTGGACTCCCTCTCTCCGTTTCCCCAGCCAGGCGCCCCACGACCCCAGGGATTCCTGCCAGGGGGAAGCCGGGAGAATGGGGGGCCTCAGCCCCACCCCCAGCCCTGCTTGGGGTCCTCCTTCCCCTTCCCGCCCAGGCGTCCCGGGGGGGGGGGCAGGGCAGGTGAGCATCTCTCGGCCCCCCAGGAAAGAGAAAGGGGAGTCTGGCGGTGCTGCTGCTGCTGCCCAGGAGATCTTGCCAGGTGTAGATCCCTGCAGGTGTTGGGTCCCCCCTTCCCCCCTGGGTCGGGGCCTGGATCGGGGCCCCTGTCGACGGGCCCCAGGGAGGGCGCTTTCCTTACGGGGGGTCTCTTTGTCCTCCCCTCTTATCCCCCCTCTATTCCCCCCCCCTTCTCTCCCTCTTTACCTCTTGGTCCTCCGCCTCCCTGGCTCCAGATTAGTCCGCTTTCCTTGTCGGCAATAGAAAGGGCTGGGGGGGGGGGTTCCTCCACTGACGCCCCTCCTCCCCTCTCCTCGAAACTTCCGGCGCATTTCGCGGCGACACTTCCGGTACTTTTCAGACGCGCGCATCCCTAGAGCTACGTCCGCAGAGCAGCCCCTCCCTGTGTCCGGAGGGGAAGGAGACGGGACGGCGCTGCCTCTGGCCTCCTGCTCTGGGGGCTCCATGGGGACCCGGCCCCCTCCCCCCAACTGCCTCTCCTCCTCACGGGGAGTCTCACGGGGGGCGGCAGGGAGGGGGAGGCTCTCCTTCTGCATGCCAAGCACTCAACCGGGGTCCTTCTGCATGCAGAGCAACTCCTGCATTGCTGAGCTGAGCCCCCCAACAGCCAAGCCCCGATTCAAACACCAGCCCTCCTCCCCCCCCCATTAGAAAACCACCCCCTGGATTCAGAGGCAGTGAGGGATTCCAGACAGACAGAGTCGCCCTTGCTCTGGGATTCCCTTGCCAGCAGGGAGACTTCAAAAGCCCCCCCCCCCATGCCTCCCCCTTCCCTCATTTATCCAGTTTTTCTCTCTCTCCCTGCAATTGTGGCTCTTATGATCCCTGCAGGGTATTAAGTGTTGTTCTAACCTCCCTATTGCAGGTGGAAAGAGGAATGTGGGGCCTGCTTATAATATCTTAGGGTGGCAGGATTAAGATTTGGGACTGGGACTTTCAGAGCCACTTTTCACATGAGATTTCTTCCAACTACTGGAGGAAAGTATGTCTGAGGTTTATGACAGAAATATAATTATTACGGGTGAATTTAATGGAGTAGTATCACTGGACTATGACAGAGCACTGAGGGAAAGTATCTCAGAAGAAGGCAAAATACCAAATACTTTTTTGATATGGTTACAACAATGGATCTACTAGATCAGGGGTTAGCAGACTTTTTCAGCAGGGGGCCAGTCCACTGTCCCTCAGACCTTGTTGGGGGCCAGACTATATTTTGGGGGGAAATGAGCGATTTTGGCCCGCCCACAAAGAGGCCTGAAGATGTTTGGCCTTGTCCCACTTGTTGTCCCAATAGCCCCAGTTGGGCTTCTCCAGCCAGGTGCCAGGGCAGGTTGGAGGCTGCGTTGGCCGGTGAAGAGAGAAGCAGAAGCCCCGGCGGAGCCACGGACGGAGGCAGGGGAACGGGGGCATTGCCAGAGCATTTACCCACCAACTGCTGCTGCTTCCCAACCCGCAAGCGGCTGCTGCGGCTGCTGCAACAAACCGCCTGAACGCCATGGCAGGAATGAAGGAGGGAGGGGGTGACGAAGAAAGCGCGTGAAGAAGTGGCACAGAGAAGGTGCGCAGAAAAGGAAGGAAGGGCGGACTGAGGGAGAGAGAGGAGGAGCAGGAGGAAAACTCAGCAGCAGCCGGCAGCCAGCGTCACCCCCCTTCCCAGCGCCACCCTTCTGAGGCTGGCAGGCGGGTGAGCCGACTCCCCCCATTGATGGCACCCGGTGTGGGACAAGATTGCTCGTCCCTGAGGAGAAAAACGCTGCCGGGTGAGGGAGAGGGAAAGAACGTGCGTGCTGGCAATCCATGCGGTGATTCCCGGACCGTCCGCAGGCTGGATCTAGAAGGCAATCGCGCCTGATCTGGCCCACAGGCCTTAGTTTGCCAACCCAGATGCTTGGAGATTCGGACCCCCATTAGAACAAGAGTAAACATGTTCTTCTGATTCAAAGGATTCTGTGGGAAGAAGAAACATGATCTGGATATTGAAGGAACCTGCCTACAGGATTAAAGACTGTAGAGATCCAGCCAAGAACTATATCAGATCAAAACTCAACATGGATGATAATGAGGGGTGAAAAGAGTTCATGGTATAGATGGAGACTAAATAAGGGTTTATTTGAAAAACACTGAATTACAACATATTCCAATTACGTTAGAGTATCAAAAAATGTTCAAAACATTTGGAAATAGAGGGGAGGATGAAACTATCACTTTTACGAAGGATTTCAACCATAAAGAGAAATGTTTTACCTAAGATACTGTTTTTATTCTAAATGATACCAAGAATAAATAATGCTAGCTTCTTTAACGAATGGCAAAGAGATATTTCATGATTACTCTGGCAGGGGGAAAACACCAAGAATAAAGTATAAAATTTTGGTAGATACTAAAAATAGAGGTGGCTTCGCACTGCTAGATTTTCTACGAGGCTGCCTCTTTGTGTTGGTTAAAAGAATGGATATCGTTGGACAACACACTATTGCTGGATTCTCAGTGGAATCTCGGTTGTAGAACGCTTCAGAAGTCGAATGTTTGGGGATTTCAAATGCCAACAACCCAGAAGTGAATGCTATTTTTGAACGCAATTTATAAATAACATTATATATAGTGGTACCTCAGGATAAGTACTTAATTCGTTCCGGAGGTCCATTCTTAATCTGAAACTGTTCTTAACCTGAAGCACCGCTAATGGGGCCTCCTGCTGCTGCTGCTGCACCGCCGGAGCACAATTTCTGCTCTCATCCTGAAGCAAAGTTCTTAACCTGAAGCACTATTTCTGGGTTAGGGGAGTCTTTAACCTGAAGCGTATTGTAATGGTTCTAGGGGTTGCTCATGCGCAAGCCGGTGCCAACACCTGGCTGGGTTGTCTGAGCGAACC
Organism: Podarcis melisellensis; assembly: GCF_964234715.1. Taxonomy (NCBI): domain Eukaryota; kingdom Metazoa; phylum Chordata; class Lepidosauria; order Squamata; family Lacertidae; genus Podarcis; species Podarcis melisellensis. The sequence goes on along the minus strand of NC_138529.1, from coordinate 123,768,366 downwards.
TTTTCTGTCCGGACAGCCACTCACCCGTGGCTGTCTCAATGGCTGGCAGAATCCGTCAGTGGGCATTTCTTAAACTTCTTCCAGCAAAGAAGCTCTTTGACGCCTAGTCTCCTCCTACTCTCCCTGCGTGGAAGCCTTCTGCGCAGGGAGGGTGTGGGCAGCGGAGGACCCGTGCTCTCCCCGCTGGTCCCCGGCAAGGAGTCATGGGACCGCCTCGCCGCTTCCCCCATCTGCCCCCCTTCTCCACTGGTGCTACGCTGATTCTCTTCCCCAGAAGATGGGCTGCCTCTCCCCATCCCGGGAGGCTCTCTGGAATCCCTCTGGAGCTTGCTCTCTCCCCCCGGCACTGATGGCAGTTCCCTGACACGTATGTAACCTGAAGCATATGTAACCCGAGGTACCACTGTATTAATAAAATTATCTATATATAAAGCAATTGAAACACTTCCCACACTCCTTCCATTCAAACCATTTTAGATTTTTCTGTTTGTGGATTGTAGGGTTTCAACTCTTAAAGCTTTTCCTCCTTGCGAGTCCATTGATGTTTTGTAGGAACATCAGGACTGAAGCTCATATACGTAAGTGGTTTTCCCTTTTTGAGTTCGCTGATGTTTGCTAAGGTTTCCACTTCTATTGACGGTCTTTCCACACTCCATACATTTATTTGCTTGTCCCAGAGTGAGTCTGTTGATGTCGTCTAAGTTTCCTGTGTGTGAAATCAGGGTTCCACTCTGAAAGAAACTCTTTCAACTCTCCACACATTTAAATGGTTTCTCCCGTGTGAGTCCGTTGATGTCTTCTAACATTTCCAACATTGGTGAAGCCCTTTCCACACTCCTTACATTTAAATGGTTTCTCCCCTGTGTGAGTTTGATGATGGATACTAAGTGCTGTGCCACCAATAAAGCTCTTTCCACATTCCATGCATTTAAATGGTTTCTCCCCTGTGTGAGTCCATTTATGTTTTCTAAGTGTTCCACTGCGATTGAAGCTCTTTCCGCACTCGGTGCATTTAAATGGTTTCTCCCCAGTGTGAGTTTGATAATGGGTTCTCAGCTCTCTCCTCTCAATAAAACTCTTTCCACATTCCATGCATTTTAATGGTTTTTCCCCTGTGTGAGTCCACTGATGTCTTCTTACATCACCACTCCGACTGAAGCTCTTTCCACACTCCACACATTTATATGGTTTTTCCCCTGTGTGAATTCGATGGTGGATTCTAAGTGTTTGACGATCAGTGAAGTTCTTACCGCACTCCATGCAATTAAATGGTTTCTCCCCTGTGTGAATCCTTTGATGTCTTCTTACTGCTCCATTAGAAGTGAAGCTCTTTCCACACTCCATACATTCAAATGGTTTTTCCCCTGTGTGAGTCCGTTGATGGATTCTAAGTGTTCCACTACAAGTGAAGCTTTTTCCACAATCCATACATTCAAATGGTTTTTCCCCTGTGTGAGTTTGATGATGGATACTAAGTGCTGTACCATCAATAAAGCTCTTTCCACATTCCATGCATTTAAATGGTTTCTCCCCTGTGTGAGTCCGTTGATGTTTTCTTAGTGTTTCACTGTGACTGAATCTCTTTCCACAATCCATACATTTATATAGTTTTTCCCCTGTGTGAGTTTGATGATGGATTCTAAGGCTTCGATTATCAATGAAGCTCCTCCCACACTCCATACATTCAAATGGTTTTTCCCCAGTGTGAGTTTTATGATGAATATTCAGTCTTCTATTCATACTGAAACTCTTTCCACACTCCAAACATTTAAATGGTTTCTCCCCTGTGTGAATCTGTTGATGGATTCTAAGGCTTCCCCTCTGACTGAAGCTCTTTACACATTCCATGCATTTGAATGGTTTCTCGCCCGTGTGTGTCTGTTGATGTTTTCTAAATGTTCCACTATCTGTGAAGCTCTTTCCACACTCCATACATTTATAAGGTTTTTCCCCTGTGTGGGTTCGTTGATGGTTTCTAAGGTGTCCAATCTGACTGAAGCTCTTTCCACACTCCTTACATTTATATGGTTTCTCCCCCGTGTGAGTGTGTTTATGTATACGAAGGTTTGAACTCCAACCAAAGCTTTTTCCACACTCCATGCATTTAAATGGTTTCTCTCCAGTGTGAGTACGTTGATGTTTTCCAAGTGTTCCACTGTCAGTGAAACTCTTCCCACACTCCATACTTTCAAATTGTTTCTCCTCTCTCTTTTCACATTCCATGAATTTATATGGTTTCTTTGTTATTCCCATTGGACATGGCCCTCCAGAATTTTGACTGCCTTCTCCATTGTCTTCTTTCAACAGGGAGGAGCGGGGGGGAAAGGAAACCTAGGAAGAGAACAAAGGAATATTACACACATCAATTAGACCTGCTCTTATTTTGACGTCTCGTACATTCTTTCCTGTCCTCCATATGTTCCAAATTTTTAGCATAGGCAAATGAAATAATGTAAAATAATGGTAATGCATCATCAGCCTTCCATAACCCTTAATTATTCTTAATGAATCAGCATTATCTTAGAATATGTTTGAATTGTGGGCTTTACGTTTGATAAAAAGTGGTTTCTGACAGGAGCGGGAGCTGCTCTATGTTCCATGAACCTGGCCAATATTCATCAGGGTCCTATGTTCATCATGAAGTTCTTCATCCTCTGCACTATAATCCTCCACCCCTTGGGCCACATTTTGTCTCCTTCGACGTCTATATCTTTATTAATCACCTGCACAGTCCCTTTGGCCTCAGGAGGTGCATAGTGACCATTTTGGGAGACCCATATATAAGTCTAGTGACAAGGCTTGGTGCTTGTGGTCAGTTGAAGGAGCGCTCAGTTGGAGAATGTTCTTGGGGCTGGACCTCCCTCTCTCAGCCTTGCATTATTGAATGGAGAGAGCCGGAGATGCAGAAGGAAAGCAGCTGGAACCTGACCGCTGGGAAGGCCAGATTGAGACACCCACCCCAATTATGATTTATAATAATTATATGCCACCAGGTCTCGCACCTGCCTCCTGACACTGGCTTATCTTAGCGGAGATTCCCTGTCCAGGCCTCTCTCACTGTTCTTCCTCCTTTGCCGTGGGTGGCCTAGGGCTTCTGGATATTCTAGCTCTGCTCCAACTGGGAATTACTTAGTAAATTGTTATACCTCTCTTCATTTGAAGATCACAGGATAAAAATATGTGTGACACTGAAAAAGGTGAGTATTAAAGGTGAATAACACTGATTTTGGGAAAGAATAGAAAGAAGATGAAACCCGTGGTGTGTCCACCTGAATGTAATATAATAATAATAATAATAATAATAATAATAATAATAATAATAATATTTCAGTTTCATATTCCCTGGCTGTATTTCTCAGGCATGATTGTGACTCAGAATCTTAGCCACACCTTTTTCTAGATTATCAACTGGATCTCTTTGTAATAGGAGCCAGACATCCCTGGGATTTCATCCAGAGATTCCTTTAGTGTGGGCAGCAGCAGCAGCAGCGGAGGAAGGAAGAAATTAACTTTGGGGACAAACCATTTCCTTCAGAAGGTCTTCCCCAGCAGCCAGCAGGGTTGATAAACTGCTCAGTGGGGGGGGGGGGACTTCCGGGTTAGCGCCATCGGCAATGGCGGAGCTCCTCTGACTTAGAGGAACCCGCTCCGCGAAAATCGGGTCTTGCCGCCGCGGCGAAGGCGGAGACCCTTCAAAAATACTAGGCAGAGGAAGCCTGGGAACGTGGGATTCGGCTGACACCAGGAGCGCCCCCCCTACCCGCAGGGAAAGCCCTTTTGGGGGGCTTCGAAACGACGTGGGGTGAGTGGCATGGTGTTTTGAATCGATTGCTATTTTTACGGAGTGAAGCCGCACAGCCGTTGCCGGAGAGCGCTGACTTTTTCTTGTGGACGATTGGATTTCAAACAACAACCCGTGAGTAGAACGGGAAATTAGGTTTTTAAAACAATTTAATTTGGCAAGGAACGGGGGAAGGTCTAAACAGGAAGTCCACCTCCCTCTTCTGTAAATAGACTGAAGCAAAGAGTTTGTTAACTAAGGTCTTGGAAAGTTCTACGTAAAGGATTAAAACTTCACTGATTGAAACTATTACTTACACTCCCTTTGGAAGCAGAGGAAGCCTGCTGGAGAAGGTAAAATTTAGGAACTGAAGCGTCACGTCTCCAAACCCAGGATAGGTCCGCGAGGAGCCCATCGACGGTGAATAGACAGGTTTGACAGCTGTCAAAGTTGACAGCTAGCTGTTAAGATACAAAGAAAGACTTTGTTTCCATTGTCCGTTTCTGTGTTTAAAAAGAAGGAAAGGTAACTGGAATTGTTATTAATTTACTTTTGAGACTTTTGGGACTGTGCTAGAAGGATTGATAGACTGCTTTCCTCTAGAGGGAGTTTTGGGACATTGTCACAAGAATGCAGCTGGGAAATTAGCCTAAAGATAAAAACTCTGAGAAACTAGCTTTGACCTTGGACATTTCAAGGATGTCGGTGGAGAAAAAAGTTACGCTTGTATTGAATAGGACATTTTATCTGTTGGGAAAGTTGCATGAACAGATAGGTGCCATGGCTACCAACGTTGATATTTTGGGAACAAAAGTGGGCATTAGTAAAGAAGTCGACAAGAATCCGGCACAAGAATCTTTCTCAATTGAACAAATTGAAGTACCAGAGAAGGAGAAAGTTGTTGTTAAAGTGATGCAAGGGGGAGCTTTAACCCTACAGAGACAATTGGAGGATTACAAGTTGAGGCCTTATATGACTAATTAAGAGAAGCCAATTTTTGGAGATGGGAGCCTGGCTTGATTTGGAAAATGAAAAGTGGAGAGATCACCCTATGTGGGGATCAAATGACTTTTGGGATATGAATTTGAGCCAGGAGGGGATCGAAGTTTCTGGGGCCTTTGGACTCGGAAGAAGTGTGAAACAAGATTGGGAATACTTTATGGGCCCTATCTTTAATTATGGAAATCTGGCAGACCTGATAAGAAGGAATATGACTATTGTTGGGTTGGAGCTCCCCCGAGAACTGCTTTTTAATATTAAAGATTATCAAGAAGATTGGCAGATGGGACATGAAAAAGATTTAAGAGCCTCGGATTTAAGATCTCCAAGTTGATGGACGGTTGTAAGCCGATGGAACTGTTGGCAGGGGCCGAGACCGGGGAGGGGAGACGGTGGAAGAAAGTTGAGAGTTTGAGGTGTATATATTGAGAATATTATTTATTTTTTTTTAAAAAGGAAATTGCTTTTGGTGAGAGATGGAGAAATCGTGGAATGGAATTTTTATGACCCTAGGGGAAATGTCTTAAGAGAATAGGTTTAAATATGTCAGTTTTAATGAGAAATAAGATTAAATAAAGTAAAGGTGGATGGCTAAATGGTGAAAGAGAGAATGGAAAATTACAGCATATTAAGATAAATTATTAGGATAAAAATAAAGATGAAGGATTTGCTGAAATATCTATTTGAATTAGAAAACAAAGAGGGGAGGTGTGAGGAGGTCGAGGAGGTGGGTCATGGAAGGAAAATTGTGTAAAGGTTTAACTTGTTTTTTTCTGTTTTCTGTATGTATTTTCTAATTTTTTTTCCTTTTTGTCTGTTTTTCCTTTTTTATTTTTTGCCTTTTTTCTTGGAAATGTCTTGTTTTTTGTATTGTGTTTTCTGTTGTTGTTTTTTGTAGTGTTTTAAAACCTGAATAAATATTATTATTTTTTTAAAAAAATAAGATAAGCTGCTCAGTGGGGATACCTTGGCTTTATAGTGTTAGGGTCTGGATACCAATCATAATCCCTAGGAAATTTGTCCAAAACCCTTAAGATCCAGTTCCACCAACTCCCACGTAACACTGAGCCATTAGAGGAACCTTCTATACTGAGTTGAGGCATCTCTGGCCCTCCAGATGTGGTTGGACTCAAAGTACCACCTGCCCAAGCAAGGATGGCCCAAGGCCAGGGAGGATGGGAGTCTTATCTGGGGGGACACACTTTCTCCCCAGGGATTCCTGCCAGGGGGTTCAAGTCCCAACCCCCCCCGGGGGGCTCCCATTTCTATTGCCTCAAAGGCGCCCTGGGGGGGGCAGGGGAGTTCAGCATCTCTTGACAGCTGAGCATCTCCTTGCGCTGCAAAGGAGCTCTTGCAATGCAAACCCTGTCGGTGCTCCCTCTGCAGGAAGCCCCGTCCGCCCCCCCCCGCCGCATTTCCCATAGTAAAAGGCAGGAAGGCTGATCTGAGGGGGGGGGCGTGCAATGCAATCCCTGCGAAAGGAGGGGCCCCGATCTTCAGCCGGATTGCATGCATCGGGGCCTCTGTTGTTTGGGGGGGTCTCTGCCCCCTTCCCCTCCCTTCGCCCCCTTCCCCGCCCTACAGCTTTACCTCTTTGTCCTCTCTGTCCCTCCACTTCCATCGCTTGCTCTGCTATTCCGATTTCCTTTCTCTGGGGGTCTCCAAGGAGGCGCCCCCTCGGGGGGAGGGGCTCCTTTATCCTAAACCAGCCCCTCCCCCGCTCGCCGGATCCCCAGAAGGGAGGGGGAGGGATCCCCCACTTTCCTTTCTCCCCCCCCGCCCCAAATCCTGCCCCCCCTTCCCAGCTGCCCTGTTTGCAGATTCAGGGGGAGGAAAAGCGCCTCCTTCTCCCCCCCCCCATATATAAATATATTTCTCCCCTCTTTTCCCTCCTCCTCCTCAGAGCTGCTCCTCCTCCGGGAAGGTGGATCAGGCCCCTCCCCTCCCCCCTTGGCCCCTCCCCCTCCAAACCTCCCTGCCTCTCTAGGAAGCAGAGCTCACTGACGGGGGGGGGGCAGGAATGAGTGGCCCCTCCCTCCCAGAAGACACAAATTCTCCTCCTTCCAAACCAGCTCCGTTTTCCTGTTTCTCCTGATAAAGTCCCGGGTTCGATCCCTGGAGGCGGCAGGGAAGGAGACCCCCCCCCCACCTGGGAAAAAACCCTCCGGGGCAGGAAGGGGACATGCCCCCTTTTAATCCCTTGCCGGGAGAGGGGGGTCCGGTCAGTCTCACCCCCATTCCCTGACGGGGGGGGGAGGCAGGGGGTCCCCGTTACAACAGCCCCACAAAGAAGACCGGAGTTGCTACACACTTTTGGGACTTAGAGAGTAACTTAAAAGTAAAGGGACCCCTGACCGTTAGGTCCAGTCATGGCTGACTCTGGGGTTGCAACGCTCATCTCTCTTTACTAGCCTAGGGAGCTGGCGTTTGTCCGCAGACAGTTTTTCCGGGTCATGTGGCCAGCATGACTAAGCCGTTTCTGGCGAACCAGAGCAGCGCACAGAAACGCCATTTACCTTCCGCTGGAGTGGTACCTATTTATCTACTTGCACTTTGACGTGTGGTGCATATCTCCGCCTTCAGACAGAGGGAACCAGGCAGCTTTCTGGGTCGTGGGCCCAACTTTTCATGAGCTGATATTAAATCCCAAAAGAACTACAGCTGCTTGTTACAAAGGGAGGGGGCCAATTCCAGTAGGTTTAACCTGTTGATGACTGTTAATGACTGCAATTGGTATTACAGGAAAAAGCAAGGGGTGAAATGGCTAAAACAGCTTTATCATGTATAATGAGATAAGAATCCAATGTCTCTGTTCAGACCAGGTCTCTCCGTGGTTTTAAGTTTGGTAATAAGTTGCAATTCAGCAACTTTTCTTTCCAGTCTATTTCTGAAATTCCTTTGTAATAAGACAGCTACTTTGAGATCTTGTATAGAATGTCCTGGGAGATTGAAGTGTTCTACTGGTTTCTCTGTCTTGTGATTCCTGGTGTCAGATTTATGTCCCTTTCTGAAATACACTGAGACTATCTTATAACATTATAACACACACGTTCTAACTAAATCCTAATATTTGCAATACCTAAACATTGAGCACCACAGACCTATAATCATCATCATCATCATCATCTCAGTGTCTGGGCTAAATGATGGGGGCAGAGGCATAGAAAGGTCAGGTGGTACCCAGTGCAGAAAATTTCTTGTAACCCCCCCCCACACACACATATTGATTTATTTTTATCCCCCTCCCCCACAAAAATGGTTTTACGTTATTTCATATTTTCTTACAAAGGAATGTGGATTATGGGTCTCAGGTAACAAGTAGGCGACTATGGACAGATACTTGTGTTATTTTATTTTATTTATATTTATTCTTTATTTATTTAATAAAATTTATTTTTAAAAACCTGCCAAGTTGATTTAAAAAACAACAACAAAAACAGCAGAGCAGTAAAATCAAGAAGAATTAACAATCCTACTTTAAAACATTCAAAAGCTAAAATATTAAGATTAAAATTACTTCAACTTCCTAAGCACCTAGGTATACTTGCCTAAAGAAGAATGCTTTTAGCAGGTGCCCGAAAAGAGTCTAGCAAAGGCACGTTTCTTTGTTGCAAGAGGCGGGGAGTTCCAAAGGGCAGGTGCTGCCACAGTAAACAATGCAGTACAGATATTATGTGGGACCTGGAGCTGTGCTTGAAACTACTGAAGGGGAGGTTTTATTTACGGTGATTTCACCATGCTCTGTATTATATGAAAAGGAAAACCTTTATTTAAAAAACAGGACTGCATAGCAGCAATCTAGTCACATCATGATCAATGGGACTTATTCCCGAGCCGATGGTGCGCAAGATGGGCTGCAATCCTATGCACTCCTTGCATCCAACTTGTACCTAAAACTCCGCCCAAGCCTGCACCAGAGAATTGTAGAGCTGGAAGGGACCCTTGAGGGTCATCTAGCCCACCCCCTGGGGCAATGCAGGAATCTCAACTAGACCATCCCTGACCGATGGCCATCCGTCTTCTGTTTCCCCCCACAGCCAGGACACCCAACAACGGAGACTGGAGGTGGGGGGAAAGGTAAATTTTGACAATGGGGCAGATTTGTCAGGCATGCGCAGGAACAGCTTGAAGACTTTACACAGAGAGGAACCCCACAGGGGTTTCCCCACATGTAAAGTAACAGGCAGGGAGCCAGCTCAGATAGAGAAAAAGACATTGCGGGTGGACAGGACACAAGAGTACCAAAGTCGGCCCATTTTAGCCTTTTTGGGATGGTGGGACACCCAACCCAGCTGGCCAATCAGCTGCGAGCAGGGGCGGGGAGAATCTACTTGGCCTAGCCTCCTTTCCTTCATATAGGCGAACTTTCCGGAACCCGGAAAGCCCAGCAGAGGATAGGGCAGTAGGGTGGTTCATGAAAAAACTTTTTTTTAAAAAGATGCCTGCTCCAAAGGTCTTAACTTATTACACTAGGGATTATATGGCTATATACGTGTTATGGGGAAAATTGGGGTTTGGTTTTGACAGCTCCCCAACTCCTTCCAGGTGAAAAGAACAATTCTTGGGGTGCGCTACCTTAAAGCGCTTTCCAACTTTGCTGGAGTCTAGCCCTGCGGACGCTGAATTAATCAGAAAACGCGAGATGGCAGGCAAGCAAAGAGGAAGCAAATCAGTGGCCAGAAGGCCTGATCATTTATTTGTTGCAACAAAGGTCTAGATCTCTAAGAAGAGCAAAAAGAAAATGTCCAGAAGATGACATGAGTTTTTAATAGTTCCCACAACACATTTCTCAGTGGGTCATCAAAACATCATAGGTATGTCCCGGAAGAGGAGTGGTGTTGGGCAGAAATCTGTGATCCAGACATGCCCATGTCAATCACACCTTGTTTCAACATCCATCTAACACAAGGAAAAGAAAATATCCCCCCGTCATCACGGAGGTCCACTTCCCTCACATTTACAGGGTACCAGGCAGAGGGCCTTCTTGGTAGTGGCACCCTCCCTGTGGAACACACGCCCCCATCAGATGTCAAAGAGATGTCTTTTGGAAGACCTCTGAAGGCAGCCCTGTTCAGGAGCAGGGCGGAGATCTCTCAGAAGTGGAGGCTTTGCGCTGAGAGATCCCTGCCTCCACTCCTCCTTGCACACAAGTAGGAGCGGGAGAGGGCAGCCCCGCTGAGGAGTGGCTGGCTGCCTTCAGATGGTGCAGGGGCTCTCAGATGCATCTTCCGGGCTGCCTCCACCTTCCCCAACCCCAGCAACTATTCCGCCTGGCTGCCTTCACGGGGTTGCAGGGGATCTGAGGCGGAGGTGGGGGCTCCTTTAAAATTCTCCCTTGAGGGGAGTGCACAGCCTCAAACCCCTCAACGGAAAGGGTGACGGAGCCTGTCCCTCCCCAGCTCAGCAGCCCCGATCCAGCTCCTCTTCCCGTGCAAGCAGCAAGGCTGCCTAGCGGAGCAGCCCGATCCCATTCCTACTTGCCGCCCGGCCCGCCTTCCCTCACAAGGAAAACAGAAGTATGGCACTCAAAACGGAAGTTATACTCAGAACAGAACATGTTCGGCTTCCGAAAAAAGTTCCAAAACTGGAACACTTGTTTCTCGGTTTGAAGAGTTCAGGTTCCAAGTAGTTTGAGAACTAAGCTGTTCGAAAACTGAGGTACCACTGTATTTATTTTCCCCAATTACAACTGTATTTATCCCCTCCCCCAGCGGTGAAAATGAGAGTACTGTAGGGATCAGATGGGATTACCATGAGGAATTATAAAATATACATCAAGCCATCGTGTCCACGATGAAGACATTGTGTTGACTGGGTTTGATATATTGACGATAATTTCTGATTAAATCCCACAAGATTCTACATTCGTGCCCTTTTCATGCCCTTTCCCCTCTGCTGCCCATTTCTCTCTTGCCTGAAAACTCACGTACACAGCCCAGTTGCTTCTTGCTTCGCCAGGCAGGCCTCCTGGGCCATAAAGAGAGTGGGCAAGCTTCTTTGAAGTAGGTGTCTATATGGTAATCTTAGGATGTTAATCTTAGGGCCAGGAAACAGATCTCACATGAAGGGGATAATGATCCGCTGTCCTCCTGGCCACCCTCCTTTTTATGACCTGCGGGGTTGCCAGATGCTCTTCTTTGTAGTTCTGTTCTTTGTTTACCCCAGAAATATTTGTGCTTAATTAGTTTTAGTAGTTTAACTTTCTCCCCACCTGGGTTTCTTGAAATGCTCAGAAGAAATCTGATTAGTTCTTGGGAACACTCTGTAAAAAGTTCTTTTGTGAATAAAATGGCCTGGGCCGGGCTGTGGGAATCGGACAAGCACAGAGAGACACGATTATACGCACCCTTCCCAGAGTCTTGCTGGTCCAAGTCTCTGTGTATATTCTTTTTAATCAGAGTTGAATCCTTCCTTTACTTTGCGAACGGAACAAGTACCACCTAAGCATTTTTTTTAAAGAAAAAAAGCACTGAGTTATACCATAACATTACAGATCAATGGAAAGACAATTTAATGAAGAATGTAAGGCAATAACTTTTATGAAGGATTATTTATTACAACAGTAGCCATAAAGAAGAAATGTGAAACAAACAGAAAAAGATTAAATATACAGGTAGAATTGCCGCGTTATAGTAATAATAACAATTTAGTATTTATACCCTGCCCATCTGGCTGGGCCACTCTAGGCGGCTTCCAACAAAGTATTACATTACAATAATGCATAAAACATTAAAAGCTTCCCTAAACAGGGCTGGTTTCAGATGTCTTCTAAAAGTCTGGTGGTAGTTGTTCTCTTTGACATCTGGTGGGAGAGTGTTCCACAGGGCGGGAGCCACCACCAAGAAGGCCCTCTGCCTGGTTCCCTGTAACTTGGCTTCTTGCAGTGAGGGAACCGCCAGAAGGCCCTTGGCGCTGGACCTTGGTGTCTGGACAGAACGATGAGGGTGGAGACGCTCCTTCAGGTATACTGGACCAAGGCCATTTAGGGCTTTAAAGTTCAGCACCAACGCTTTGAATTGTGCTCGGAAACGTACTGGGAGCCAATGTAGGCCTTTCAACACCGATGTTCTGTGGTCTCGGCGGCCGCTTCCAGTCACCAGTCTAGCTGCCGCATTCTGCATTAGTTGTAGTTTCCAGGTCACCTTCAAAGGTAGCCCCACACAGAGTGCATTGCAATAGGTGGCACATTGTGATGAAAAAGTGGGTTTTGTGTTGCAGTTTGGGTACTTGGTCTGGAAAAGGTTTGCCATCACTGCCCTCGGATCATGTCCAGTTGCAAAGGTGAACGGAGGCTTTCCACCCTCAGGCCAAGAGGTGGCTCCTGCCTTGGGGCAGCAGGTGGATTTGGAGGAAGCTGACCCTTAGCACTCTGGGTTGAGGACCTGCCTGAACCTCCTTCCCCATTATACTCATCCTTACAGTTTCATTTTGGGGATAGCATTCTACACACACTTGTGTCACCATAGTTCCCGCCCCCCAGCACATTGCTTTGAGATGCTCTGGTACGGCCCCTTCTTCACTGTGCCCCCTTCCCTCCTCATGCAAGACCACCAGTCTCAGCTCCACTTTGAGCAGCTCTCCATTCCCAAATACAAGCATTTCCAACTCCCTCCACCAAACACCAACACCAGCTCACTCTCAGTCCACCCTCATTCAGCAGCAACACGACTGATTCATATTAAATATTATATTATGCTTACTATTGTGAAATGTGACCTTCATTACTTTAAATAAATGCCCAGACCACATTACATACAAACAACAGAAGCTCACATACGCTGCATGCAATTAAGACTGATTTCCTGTTATTGATGTCAAAGAAAGTGTCGACTCGGAGAGAAAAAGGTTCCACAGTCTAAAAGGTGTTGCATAATAACCAAATCAGGATCCACACTCCTTTTATTCAAACCCTTTCTCTTCTTTCAGTTAATTGATAGCATGTAGGTGTTTCCACTCTTACAGCTCTTACCCCTCGGAGTCTTTTGATGGTTTGTAAGACTTCCACTACAACTGAACCTCTGTCCACTTCCCTAGGACTTATATTGTTGCTCCCCTGTATGAGTTTGTTGATGTTTTGTAAGAATTCCACTTGTACTGAAGCTCCTTCCACACTCCATGCATTGAAATGGTTTCTACCCTGTGTGAGTTTGTTGATGTTTTCTAAGATGTCCGCTATCAGTGAAGCTCTTTCCACACTCCATGCATTGAAATGGTTTCTCCCCTGTGTGAGTCCGTTGATGAATTCTAAGGTTTCCACTCTGACTGAAGCTCTTTCCACACTCCATGCATTTAAATGGTTTCTCCCCCGTGTGACTCCGTTGATGAATTCTAAGGTGTCCACTCTGACTGAAGCTCTTTCCACACTCCATACATTTAAAAGGTTTCTCCCCAGTGTGACTCCGTTGATGAAGTCTAAGGTGTCCACTCCCACTGAAGCTCTTTCCACACTCCATACATTTAAAAGGTTTCTCCCCAGTGTGACTCCGTTGATGAAGTCTAAGGTGTCCACTCTGACTGAAGCTCTTTCCACACTCCATGCATTTATATGATTTCTCCCCTGTGTGAGTCCGTTGATGAATTCTAAGGTGTCCACTTCTATTGAAGCTCTTTCCACACTCCATGCATTGAAATGGTTTCTCCCCTGTGTGAGTCCGTTGATGAATTCTAAGTTTTCTACTCTCAGTGAAGCTCTTTCCACCATCCATGCATTTAAATGATTTCTCCCCTGTGTGACTCCGTTGATGAATTCTAAGGTTTCCACTCTGACTGAAGCTCTTTCCACACTCCATGCATTTAAATGATTTCTCCCCTGTGTGACTCCGTTGATGAATTCTAAGGTGTCCACTCTGACTGAAGCTCTTTCCACACTCCATGCATTTAAATGGTTTCTCCCCCGTGTGAGTCCGTTGATGAATTCTAAGGTCTCCACTCTGACTGAAGCTCTTTCCACACTCCATACATTCAAATGGTTTCTCCCCTGTGTGAGTCCGTTGATGAATTTTAAGGTGTCCATTCCCACTGAAGCTCTTTCCACACTCCATACATTTGAAAGGTTTCTCCCCAGTGTGAGTCCGGAGATGAATTCTAAGGTGTCCACTCTGACTGAAGCTCCTTCCACACTCCATGCATTTAAATGGTTTCTCCCCAGTGTGAGTCCGTAGATGAATTCTAAGTTTTCCACTCTGACTGAAGCTCTTTCCACACTCCATGCATTTAAATGGTTTCTCCCCAGTGTGAGTCCGTTGATGTTTTCTAAGTTTTCCACTGTCAGTGAAGCTCTTTCCACACTCCATACTTTCAAATTGTTTATGTTCTATCTTTTCACACTCCATGTATTTAAATGGTTTCTTCGTTAGTTCCATTGGACATGGCCCACCAGAATTCTGACTGCCTTCTCCATTGTCTTCTTTTGATGGGGTGGGGAGAAAATCCTATTTGTTTTCTAGGAAGAGAACAAAGTACTATTACAATTAGCACCTGCTCTTATTTTAACGTCTTTTACAATCTCTCCTGTCCTCCATATGTTCCAAATTTTTAGGAAAGGCAAATGAAATAATGTAAAATAATGGTCATGCATCATCAGCCTTTTATAACCCTTAATTAAGCATTAATGAAGCAGTATTATCTTAGAATACGGTTGAACTGTGGGCTTTACGTTTGATAAAAAGTGGTTTCTCACAGGAAAGGGAGCTGCTCTATGTTCCATGAACCTGGCCAATATTAATCAGGATCCTAAATTCATCATGAAGTTCTTCATCCGCTGCACTATAATCCTCCACCCCTTGGGCCGCATTTTGTCCCCTTCGACCTCTAGATCTTCATTCATCACCTGCACATTCCCTTTGGCCTCAGGAGGTCCATACTGACCATTTTGGGAGGCCCATATATAAGTCTAGTGGCAAGGCTTGGTGCTTGTGGTCAGTTGAAGGAGTGCTCAGTTGGAGAATGTTCTTGGGGTTGGACCTCCATCTCTCAGCCTTGCATTATTGAATGGAGAGAGCTGGAGATGCAAAAGGAAAGCAGCTGGAGCCTGACTGCTGGAAAGGCCAGATTGAGACACTCACCCCAATTATGATTTATAATAATTATATGCCGCCAGGTCTCGCACCCGCCTCCTGACACTGGCTTATCTTAGCGGAGATTCCCTGTCCAGGCCTCTCTCACTGTTCTTCCTCCTTTGCCGTGGGTGGCCAAGGGCTTCTGGATATTCTAGCTCTGCTCCAACTGGGAATTATTTATTAAATTTGTATACCTCTCTTCAACTGAAGATCACAAGATAAAAATATGTGTGACACTGAAAAAGGTATTAAAGGTGAATAACACTGATTGTTGGAAAGAAAAGAAAGAAGATGAAATCCGTGGTATGTCCTCCTGAAAGTAATATAATAATTAATAATAATAATAATAATAATGATAATAATAATAATAGCAATAACAACAATAAAGTGTAAAGAAGAAACCAATCTTCAAATCAGTTTCATATTCCCTGGCTGTATTTCTCAGCCATGATTGTGACTCAGAATCTTAGCCACACTTTTTTCTAGAATATCAACTGGATCTCTTTGTAATAGGAGCCAGGTCTTCCGGGGTGGCGCCTTCGGCAATGGCTGCCTCCCTCTGAACTGGAGGGACTAGCTCCGCGCGAAACGGGTCGTATCCGCTACGGCGAAGAGGGGACCTTTTAAAAAATCACAGGTGGACAAAGCCTGTGACCATGGGACTCGGCGGGCACATTTAGCGCCCCCCAACCCGCAAAGGAACCCATTAACGGGCTCCGAAGCGAAGAGGGGGAGGTGGCGCGGTGCTGTGAGTCTACTGCTTTTTCCGTGGAGTGAAGCCACATTGTCGTTGCCGGAGAGCGCTGCCTTTTTCCTGGACAATTTGGCATCTAAAGAATCACCCCTGAGTACTTAAAATTCGAACAACTGGATCTTAAATAAGGACTGGCCAGTAGAGAAGAATTGGACTCAAAATTTATTTCAATTCGGTACTGAAACGGGAAGGTCTATACAGGAAGTCAGCTTTCTGTTTCTTTGTAGTCAGAACAAAGCAAAGACAACGTAAACTAGAGCTCAGAAAATTACCTTTAAAGGATTGACTTTCATCATTTAAAATTGTGGAACCCCCCTTCGGTGGCAGGAAAAGAAGGGGGATTCTTTCTGGGACTGTTTAAACCTGTAGAAGTGAGTTTAAAGTAAAGTAACTTTCCACCGTCCTGATCCTGCAGTGGAGTGTCAGGACTGACGTTTGAAGCTCATTGACCAGAGACAAATGTTTTTGACATTAAAAGAAAAGTAACATAGGGATTCCATTGTTTCCTTTCGCATTTTAAAGGAACAAATATTGATTGAATATCTTAAAAAAGAAACTTTGTTGCTATTGTTCTTAATAAAAGAAAGAAGAAACAGACGTTTTCCCCCTAGAGGGAGACTGTGAAATTGTAACCAACTTCAGGAGCTTGCAGCTGTTACAGATTACAATCGTGGGAAAGGACTTGTGACCTTGTAGAACAATGTCTCCAGATGCGCGTTTGGGCGCTCTCTGCAAAATAAATGCCCTACTGGACCAGTTAGGACAGAAGATTGATATGGTGACTAATGCGGTTAGAAACTTTGAACAGGCAATAGGAAAGTACGCGGAGCCTACCCAGGAACTCAATTTGATTTATATCAAATCCACTCTGATTGCAATCTATCACAATGTCTGAAATAAGGATGTGTATCTGAAGAAGTGTGCATGCACACGAAAGCTCATACCTAGAACTACCTTGATTGGTCTTTAAGGTGCTACTGGAAGGAATTTTTTGTTTTGAAATAAGGATGGAGCTATACAGAGGCGAACAGGACAATGCCCTGGCAGCTGCTACTACTTAGGGGTCTGAAACGGATAAATGAAAATATTATCAATCATCACACACTCAGTTTCATCAGCAGGGAAGCCAAGATGCATCCTAGCAGGACTTTTGGGTTTGCGCTAGGCTATAATTGGTGGTATTCAGGACAATCCAAAGTATGGAGATAAGTCGTAGTGAATACAGATGATCTAGGACAGCCAAGACCCTCAGCAGGGAGGCTGCGTGATGGGGGTGGGGGTCAGGGGTGCTGGAAGGGGAGGCGTCTCTGTCGAGGCTCCTCTCCCTTCCTTTAACCCTTCCATGGACTCCCTCTCTCCGTTTCCCCACCCAAAAGGGACCCAGCCAGGCGCCCCACGACCCCAGGGATTCCTGGGGACAAACTGGTAAAATCAGCAATGGTACACTGGGTCAGAAATATAGGTCATGATTAGAGCTGGGTGATATATTGCCCAAGACTTCCTTGAAGTTTACATCGTGATAATTGTTTCCTAATACTGAGCTGGCAATATATTACGAATCACAATGTGTGCAAGGGCTAGGCAGCACCTGCTTTTCAACATTGCGATAACTTACCAGCCAAACGCTGTAATGTTAGTAGCAGCTAAACCTCACAATATCACCTGCTAAATATTGCAGGGCTATTAGCAGATAAAAATCATAATGTTATCATTACCAAAACTCACAATATCACTTGTGGTTTATTACCAGCTAAACCTCCAATATCACCTGCTAAACGTTGCCATGTTATCAGCAGCTAAACATTTAAATCAGCCACAAGGTCTGAAATAGGGGTGGAACTGTACAGAGGAGAGCAGCACAATGTCCTTGCAATTGCTACTACTTAGGGGTCTAAAATGGGTAAAAGACAATATTATCAATCATCATCTCAGTGGGACTTTTGGGCTTGGCTAACAAATGGTGGTATTCAGGACAATCCTGTATGGCAATGATGATCTGGGACTGCCAGCAGGGAGGCTGGGAAATAAGATGTGATGGAAGGGGAGGGGTCTCTGTCGAGGCTCCTCCCCTTCCATTAACCCTTCCATGGGCTCCCTCTCTCCCTTTCCCCAGCCAGGCGCCCCACGACCCAAGGGAGAATGGGGGGCCTCAGCCCCACCCCTGCTTGGGGTCCTCTTTCCCGCCCAGGCGTCCCGGGGGGGGCAGGGCAGCTGAGCATCTCTCGGCCCCCCAGGAAAGAGAAAGGGGAGTCTGGCGGTGCTGCTGCTGCCCAGGAGATCTTGCCAGGTGTAGATCCCTGCAGGTGTTGGGTCCCCCCTTCCCCCCTGGGTCGGGGCCTGGATCGGGGCCCCTGTCGACGGGCCCCAGGGAGGGCGCTTTCCTTACGGGGGGTCTCCCCTTATCCCCCCTCCTCCCCTATTTTCCCCCTCCTCTCCCTCTTTACCTCTTGGTCCTCCGCCTCCCTGGCTCCAGATTAGTCCGCTTTCCTTGTCTGCAATAGAAAGGGGGGCGACGGGGGGAGGGCTCTTCAGCGACGCCCCTCCTCCTTTTCCGATCTAGAAACTTCCGGCGCATTTCGCAGCGACACTTCCGGTTCCTTTTGGGATTCGCTTGCCCCTAGAGCTACATCCGCAGAGCAGCCCCTCCCTGTGTTGGGATGGGAAGAGGACGGGACGGCGCTGCCTCTGGGGGCTCCATGGGGACCTGGCCCCCCTCCTTCCTCCTCCCCACAGCAGGGGAGGGAAGAGGATGAATGAGAAGGAGGGAAGGGCTGCCCCTCCCCCTGTGGGTCAGGAGAGTGGGGGAGGGGCGGACCCAGGGAAGCCAGGGGGTTCCTCCCCTCCCCCGCCCAGGTTTCCCTTGCAAGGTCCTCTGTGAAGCTCAGAGATGGACCCAGCCTCTGGGGGTGGGAAGAGACATGGGGCTGCCTGCTGAGAGAGAAGGGGCGCTTCCTTTCCTCTCCCCCCTCCTCCCCACAGGCCCTCCTGCGCCCAGAGACCCCCTTGGCCCGGCTGCCCCCTCGCCAGGCAGGGAGAGGGTGGGGTCCCCTTCCGCCATGAGAGGAATGCAATGGGGTTGTGGTGGGGGGGGAGAGAGACCCCTTTCTGCTCCCCTCACAAGAGGGTCCCCGTTGTGTCTCTGAGGGACAAGAGAGGAGGCGCCCCTCCCCCCGCTGCTTCTTTCCCTCAGCGACTCCGAGGGCAACGACTTTTCCCGCCTTTTCCCAACTTCCCGCCCTTCGAAATCTGAGCCTCGCCTCAGTTTCAGGCGCCAAGGAGGCAGATTCCCCGGGGTCCCTCATTTATTAGTGGATTTCTTCTCATTCGCCCTGATTTCTGCTCAGATATCTTGCTTTTGGAGCTTCTCTCTGCTTCTTTAGAAAGAAGGCTGTATAAAACCCTCCTCACCACTGCCTGCATCCCATACAGTATGTAAAAGTCTGATTTCTTCCCATTTGCTGTGTATAATTCTTCCTCCAGGACTGTTCTTCCTTCCTGCCAATGTCACTTCCAAACTAATATTTCTTCCCTCACTGTCCTTAAATAGCTGCTTGGAGTCTAGTTTGGGCCCTGCATAAAAAACCTCCTCTCTTTTTTCCTTTCAGCTGTAGGTACTGTAGCAGGAACCCCCCCCCCCACCCCAATCATTCTGTTTGTACAAACTTCACACACACTCACACTCACACACTACATACGCCACATTTCTGTTATAAATTCATAGAAAAAAAATCAACCATACATCGGATTTGCACTGTTCCATTTTTATTTTACTCCATGAAGGAAGGACTACAAAATGGGGAAGGTTTGATACAGGGCAGCCATAATCCCTTCACTATCCCAGCACATCCACAGGAGCCCTGCCCAGTTGCTATGCCAACCCTGATGGTCCTAGACAGAAGACAATCAAGATCACAAAGAACTTGCATATGGGAGTGGATTCAGCATGGACTGAAACAAAGGACACTGATCAGATCTTCCCTCTGGGGGCAGGAAACTGCAAACTCCCCTTTGTCTCCTGGAAGTGACTCATGGGGAGGGGGGAAAGGGGGAACCAGCCAGGTGACAAGACACTCAGGTTACCACCAACTCCTCCCTCAACCCCTCCTTTCTGTAATGTATGCATGATGTTTCTGGGGGTGGGCTTGACCTAGGGGATGGGAATTTCAAAAGTTTTTATAAGGTCTTGCACACCATTATTCTGGGTCTTTCCTCTCACCTGCAAGTGAGGGGAGCACCCTGTTGCGACAGTCTTTCTTCAATAAAGGCCAAGCCTACAGGCTGCTGATTTACTCCAATTTACTCTGGTTGGTGTCTTTAATTTTTGTCCAAGGGAGCCCTCGGATTTGATACGGAAGGAGAGGGGGGGTACCTTTCCTCACCCCTTCTCCCCCTCAAAGGGGGCCCGAGGCGATGACCTCGACGGCGCCCCACTTCTGAAACCCCCTACACTGTTACACAAGCACCACACTATACCCCTTGACTCTAAAATGATACTCTTTATTCTTCATACGGGCGAAATAAGCCCATCTTTCCTAAGCCTTCCTTTTGCCCTATTTTTAACATGAGTCGACCGTGTCAAACTGTGTCCGCCATTCACTATAATGGCCGCGTCTCAGCCAATCAGGACCATGCATTCCTCTGCAGCAGCTAGCTCAGGGAGCTCTTGCACGCCTCATTTAACCTCCTGACAAGGTGCTGACGGCTCCCTGCTGCGAGAACAATGGAACCGGAACCAGCGACCTTGTAAAACTGTCAAACCCTTGTTACAATGTATCCATTTGTTTCCGTTTTCAATATACAATATCAACTTGACCGGCAAGGGGACCGAAAGCTTTGGAAATTGATATAAAATCAACCGAAGCTCCGATTTTCTTCATTTTGACGCCGTTCTGCTCTGTTTCCTCTCGACTCCATGTTGTTGGCCCCACTTCCATAATCCCCTGAGCGACAAGTCACGTACTCAGGAAGACCCTAATCCGGTCGGATCGTTCTGCCAAACCCTTCCTCCGGGCAATGCCAGGTGACAGACGATGTATATCTGCTCCATTGTCTCGCCATCACCTGTACTCAGGAAATGCTTATCCATGTTTATCTATGCATATCCCTTACTCTGCATATCTCCCCCCTCCCTTCCTGAAATGTTAATGTGTGTAACCCCGCCTGTTTGTAACGTATTCATGACGTCTTTCATGTAACCCAACCTTCCCAAAATGTATTCGTGACGTTTTCCTGCACTGTATTCTGGGACTTGGAGGGAACTTTTAAAAGTTTATGTCGCCCCATTCTCGGGGTTCAATCTCGTCTTGAACCTGTTGGCCAATAAACTCGGATCTCCGCATCTTGCTCCGTCTCCGGCTGAACTCATTTCTTCCGCTAGGACCCGCGGACTTAGTCCGATGAACTGGGTGGCAGGGCAACTCCGCACCCGGATTTTACCGTAACAGATTTTTCTGGTAACAGTACAAATTCATGGCCAAAAGCCTTATTGATACACAATCTTCCATCCGATGCCTGCTTACTCGGAAGTAAGTCCTACTCTGCTCCCATGTGCGGAGCCAGCAGTTCAGGCAGTTCTGCTAGCAGGAGGCCAAAGGACCCGGAGTGGTTTGCAACCAGGGTGGTTTCCAAATGCTGCCCTTTTTGATACGTTTCCATTTATTCTTTTGCGTGGGGACTGGCCAGATTGAAACCGCCCCCCCCATTCAAAAGAAAGACTAGCAAAAGTTTTCAAAGGCGGAATTTCCAAAAGAAGGCACTTTGTCCTGAATTTAAGACAAGTTGGGCGAAAAATCATGGGCTTTTTTGGCGTTTATTTGGGGCCTTGTCTTAAAAAAAGCTCTACAGTTTTGGGGTTCTCCTGGTTTTTACTTTTTGAAATATGGCAACCCTAATTATTCTGGTCTCTGCTTGAACTGAAACTTCTTTTTAGAGCACAGCCGGTAGAGCATGAGACTCTGAATCTATGGGTCGGGGGTTTGAGCCCCACCTTGGGCAGAATACCTTAATTCCAGGGGGTTGGGCTAGATGACCCTTGTGGTCCCTTCCAACTCTGCAATTCTAGGATTCTACCATGTGTAGAGGAAAGATCGCCCTCTTGTGGGCAATGGAGGAATGATGTAATGTTGGCTGTGGGAACTGATCTTGAGTGTTGCATTGTCACACACATGCAACACCACAACAGTCCTGTGAAAGGAGGGGGTGTGCATTTCTGCAGGCTGATGTCCATCCATCCAGCTGCCCAGGCCCCAGCACCTCTCCCTAAGAGTGAAGGGTCCCAGTCTGGAAATCCCCCCTTCCTGCTGGAGATGAGGCAGTGAGGGATTCCAGACAGACAGAGGCGCCCTTGCTCTGGAATTCCCTTGCCAGCAGGGAGACTTCAAAAGCCCCCCCCCCCATGCTTCCCCCTTCCCTCATTTAGTATGGAGACTTTTCATCTTGTGGTTGGGTCGTTTTAAATCCAGTTTTTCTCTCTCTCCCTGCAATTTTAATACTGTTGTTGGTTTCCTTGTTTAAATTATTCTGTTTACTAGTGATATTTCACATAGTGTTTGTGAATGCAAAGCAATTGTGGCTCTTGGGTAGAAATCTGTGATCTAGACATGGCCTAGTTAATCACACCTTGTTTCAACATCCATCTAACACAAGGAAAAGAAAATCCCCCCATCATTTAGCCCGGACACTGAGGTCCACTTCCGAGGGTCTTCTGGCAGTTCCCTCATAATTACAGGGAACCAGGCAGAGGGCCTTCTTGGTAGTGGCGCCCTCCCTGTGGAACACACGCCCCCATAATAATTTATTAGTAATAATTATTATTATTATCATCATCATCATCAGATGTCAAAGAGAGAAAGTAACTTTTGGAAGACCTCTGAAGGCCTTCAGGGAAGTTCTTAATGTTTGACATTTTACATGTTCCTTTGTCATAGAACCAAGCTGGCACCATCCATTGGTTCTGGCAGGGTTCCAGTTCATGGTCAACAAGATTAAACAGATGCACGTTGGGCTGATGAGGAGGAGGTGAGGGACCAGGAGTGAGACCTTGGGGTCATGTTAGGTAACTTTGGGAAATTGTTGACCCTGTGTGCACTGGCTCAGGAAACTGCAAATCTCACGCTGGGGATGTTTAGGGAACCGATTGAAAATACACCTGCCACTCTCCTAATGGTTGTAGTGCAGATCTTGTTGGCATGCAGAGGGTCGCAAGGCCAGCTGGCTAGCCCCAGGTGGGTCATCTCCTTCCAGCCGTCCTGCTGCGAAGACCCATCAGCCTCTGCTCCGATGTAAATCAGTGACCCAGGCTTCAAAGCCAGGGCACACTATATCAGTAGAGCGAACTGCGGACACAGAATAGGCGTGAGGCTTGTGGAAGCATACTACAACTACGGATTTATTAATCATAAATCAGGACAAAGAAACATTCCGTCTCTCTCTTTGTATTCTCAGAGAGACAGAGAAAAGCAAAAGCTATATGCAGAACGGAAGTTCCCAGCATATTGTGATGGAATGTAAACCGAAATGTGACACATAACAAACCCATATCTGCTCCTTAAGGGAGAATGGAAATTCTCAACAGACCTATGGTGTGAACACATTTGGAGTACTGTGCACAGTTCAGTATCTGGGACCTTTCAGTTTGGAGAGAAGACGAGGAAGGGAATGCCAGGGAATGCCCCTTTTATTTCTCCTGCCACCAAATATATCTATACACATTATATCTGACATAATGTATCTATAAATCAAAAGAATAGATCAGGGCTTCAAGATTACCTTCGGCATATAAGTAGGTGCTTTCAATCTTTCTGTGTCTTCATGGTTCCACTATTGCAATTATAACAATGGGAGTTATGCTGCTGTTCCTATAATATTAATCTAATTCTGCTTCCAAAGCAACACCACCAGTCTCAGCTCCACTTTGAGCAACTCTCCATTCCCAGATACAAACATTTCCAACTCCCTCCACCAAACACCAAAACCAGCTCACTCTCAGTCCATCCTCATTCAGAAGCAACACTACAGATTCACATTAAATATTATATTATGCTTACTATTGTGAAATGTTACCTTCATTATTTAAATACATGTCTAGACAGCATTTGTTATTGTTAAGTCGTGTCCGACGCTTCGTGACCCCCTGGACCAGAGCACGCCAGGCACTCCTGTCTTCCACTGCCTCCCGCAGTTTGGTCAGACTCATGTTTGTAGCTTCGAGAACACTGTCCAACCATCTTGTCCTCTGTCGTCCCCTTCTCCTTGTGCCCTCCATCTTTCCCAACATCAGGGTCTTTTCCAGGGAGTCTTCTCTTCTCATGAGGTGGCCAAAGTCTTGGAGCCTCAGCTTCAGGCTTTAACTATACAGACCTTTGTTGGCAAGGTGATGTCTCTGCTTTTTAAGACGCTGTCTAGGTTTGCCATCGCCTTTCTCCCAAGGAGCAGGCGTCTTTTAATTTCGTGACTGCTGTCACCATCTGCAGTGATCATGGAGCCTCCATTTCTTCCCCTTCTATTTGCCAGGAGGTGATGGGCCCAGTGGCCATGATCTTCGGTTTTTTGATGTTGAGCTTCAGACCATATTTTGCGCTCTCCTCTTTCACCCTCATTAAAAGGTTCTTTAATTCCTCCTCACTTTCTGCCATCAAGGTTGTGTCATCTGCATATCTGAGGTTGTTGATATTTCTTCCGCCAATCTTAATTCCAGCTTGGGATTCATCCAGCCCAGCCTTTTGCATGATGAATTCTGCATATAAGTTAAATAAGCAGGGAGAACAGCCTTTTCTCTTTCCTCAAAATACAGGAAACACGACAAAGAAGGCCTTGGAGTATCACCGTGGAACATAACAACAACAACAACAACAACTGGTTGTAAGTCACTTTGGGCTGCCCTGGGCAAGAGAAAGCAACTAATAGATTGATTGGTTAAATAAATAAATAACAATAACAATAATTGAAACTGCAGTACAGTGGTACCTCAGGTTAAGTACTCAATTCGTTCCGGTGGTTAAGAAGAAATAGGGATAACCAAAGGTACGCGACAAGGGTGTCCACTTTTTCCATTGTTATTCATCATGGTCCTAGAAGTCTTTCTAAATACTATAAGAGAAAATAAGGAAATAAAAGGGGTAGAATTAGGCCGGAATGAGTACAAGGTTAAAGCCTTTGCCGATGATCTGGTTTTAATGGTGGAAGAACCTTTAGAGAGCACCAAAAATATTCTTGAAGAGGTGGAGAAATTCGGTCAAGTGGCAGGTTTTAAATTGAATAAGAGAAAGACCAAAATAATTGCTAAAAATATGGATCAAGAAATGATAGAGACAATGCAACAGCAAATAGGAATAGAAGTAATGAAGAAGGTGAAATATCTTGGTATTTGGTTAACCCCAAAGAGTATTGACTTATATCAGAATAATTATATACCGTATTTTTTGCTCTATTGGACGCACCGGACCACAGGACGCACCTAGTTTTAAGAGGGGGAAATCAAGGGGGGGGAATTATCTCCCCCCCATCCCCCAAGAGCAATGGACAGGCTGCGTGCAGCCTGTCTGCTTCTCCCGGAGCTTCTCGGGGCTGCGGGGGAGGCCCGGGTTCCACCCCCCAGCCCCAAAGAGCAAAGAAGCCAAGACAGCGAGCGGGATCCATAGCCGCGCAACCTCTCCAGCCAGGAGCTAAACCTCTCCAGCGCGGCTAAAGAAGAAGCCAAGGCAGCAAGCGCGATCCATCCTGCTCACTGCCTTGGCTTCCTCTTTAGCCTTGCGCAACAGGGTGGATCGTGCCCGCTGTCCACCGGGGCTGGACTAGATGACTCCTGGGGTTCCCTTCCAACCCTGCAATTCTATGACCTCGGAAGGTGTTGGAGGTCTCCACCACTGGAGGCTTTTAAGCAACGGTTGGGGGACCATCTGCCTGGCGTTCTTTAGCTGTGATTCCTACATTGTGAGGGGGCTGGGCTAGATGACCCTCGGGTGGCCCTCCCAACTCTATACAGTCCTACAGTTCTGCGTCAGGAGATACAAGCCACTTCACACAATGCCCACTCCCAATTTTCATCGGAGAGACACTGGCTTCAGTGTCTAGGTAGGTACCCCCCCTACCTGCCACACTTCCCCCACCCCACTTAAGCTGAGGGAATTCTTGCCCAGAGAAGCTCCTAGGTGAGGCAAGGGTTAAGATCTACCTCTGGTGGATCACAGAGAGGCGCAAGGCTAAAGAGGAAACCAGGGCAGCGAACGGGATGGATCGCGCTCGCTGCTCCGGCTTCCTCTTTAGCCTTGCGCAGCCTCCCCCCCGGTGCAGAGGTTGCGCAAGCCTTTTCTAGAGGAGGGAGAAGGGACTGACTGGCGGTGTCAGTCCCTTCTCCCTCCTAGGGAAAAGCCCGCAAGAGCCGCGTGAAGCTTTTGTGGGGCTCTTGGGGGCTTTTCCTGCCTGCCTCCCCCCTGCATTCGCTCCATAGGACGCACAGACTTTTCCCCTTAGTTTTTTAGATGGAAAAGGTGCGTCCTATGGTGCGAAAAGTATGGTGCCAGTGTGGAATGGAATAAAGAAAGATCTGGAGGTGTGGGGACGAATGAAATTATCGATGTGGGGAAGGATTTCAAGGATAAAGATGAGCGTTCTGCCAAGATTATTATTTTTGTTTCAAACAATTCCAGTAATCAGAGGGACGGCTATTTTTAAGGAATGGCAAAGAACAATTTCAAGGTATATCTGGCAGGGTAAGAAGCCAAGAATTCAATTTAAATTATTAACAGATGCGAAAGAAAGAGGAGGCTTCGCCCTGCCAGACCTGAAATTATATTATGAAGCAACATGTCTCTGCTGGTTAAAGGAATGGATAAAATTAGAGAATACGGAGTTGCTAGATTTAGAAGGATTTGACAATAGATTTGGGTGGCACACATATTTATGGTCTGGAAAGAAGAAAGGTCATTTAGGCTTTGAGAACCACATTTTCTGAAGATCGCTGAAAGAAGTTTGGGATAGGTATAAAAACCTACTCGAGCCAAAAACCCCACACTGGTTGTCTCCATTAGAGGTTATGAGTGTTAAAAAAACTAATATGAGGAAAAATTGGATTACATATGGAGAGCTAATTGTTAAGGAAGGGGGGAGGTGGAAAATGAAACCTTATGAAGAGGTAAAAGAGCATGTATATGATTGGTTGCATTATTTACAAACAAATGAAATGTTTAAGAAGGACGTCAAAGAATATGGATATGCAGAGAAAGAGTCAAAATTTCAAACAGAAATAATAAACAATGAATTTAAGATATTATCTAAAATGTATAAAGTTTTGCTGGAATGGCATACAAAAGATGAGGAAGTTAAATCGGTTATGATAAAATGGGCCAGGGATTTTGGATATAATATACAAATGGATGATTGGATTAAATTATGGAATGAAAATATGAAATTTACTGCATGTACAGCGTTAAAAGAGAATATTATGAAAATGATGTATAGATGGTACATTACACCGGTAAAACTTGCAAAAATGTATAAAACATGAAAGAAATGTTGGAAATGTAAAGAAAAGGATGGTACTTTCTATCATATGTGGTGGGAATGTAAAAAAGTGAAGAGCTTCTGGGAATTGATTTATAATGAACTGAAGAAAATGTTGGAATATACATTTGTTAAGAAACCAGAGGCTTTTCTTTTAGGAATTATAGGAAATGAAATAAATAGAAAGGATTGTAAACTTTTTCAATATGCAGTAACAGCGGCGAGAATACTACTGGCCCAGAATTGGAAACAAGAACAAGTACCAACATTAGAGGAGTGGAGAATAAAGCCGATGGACTATGCAGAACTGGATAAATTGACAGGAAAGATTAGATATCTACGAGACCAAAAGTTTATCGAGGACTGGAGAAAGTTGGTGGACTATTGGGAAGGTATAAGTGACAGAGAAATAACGTTAGTGGCATTTAAAGAAGCTCTGTAAAAGTCAAAGAAAGGTTGCAAAAAAGAAAAATAGGTTTTAAACGGTTTTACGAAAGGCAATAGTGAATTTAAGAAATGTGTACTCAAAAATTAAATTTGGATGATTGTCAGAGAGGCTGAAGGAAGTCCAAAAGTGAAAAATGTGTTAAAGTTGAAATGTGATGTGTTATGTATTTTTTTGTGGAAATTAATAAAAAATTATATATATATATATAAAAGGAAAGTGTTCTTAACATAATGGGGCCTCCTGCTGCTGCCCCGCCGCTGGACCACAATTTCTGTTCTCATCCTGGGTGAGCGGAGTCTGTAACCTGAAGCGTATGTGTCACAACTGCCCAAGGTCCCAGCTCACAGAGGACCAACGCCAGGTCGTCGTTATATACAAAAGTCTTTATTGAAGTTCAATCTCTATTTCAAAGCCGTGGCGCCCAGCTCTACGTCTTAAACCCTAGACCGCCGAAGCTCCGTCTGAATCTCCTCCCCTCTGACACCAGTTTAAGACTCTAGCCCTGCTCCACCTCTTCCTCTGCTCTCTCCTCCTCTGGGTCCTCCTGTCCGCTGGGGCATTCCCCTTTCTGGACTCTTCTGACGCTGAGTCCCCTGACTCCTCCCCCTGCCTCCGGCGGGCTTTAGGACCTGGTTCCCAATCCGGGTTCTCTGCTGTCCCGCGCACCTGTACATTTGAACTTGGCGCTCGCGCCAACCCAGTGACCTTCCTCCTGACCGTTACACTGCTTCTGTCACTGCTTCCCTCTTCCGGGATGCTAGCTGGACCTGACCTACCCTCCGTTTCCTGACTCTCCGATGGAGGCGTGGTCAGCCCTGACTCATCTTCTCTCCCTGCTGGGGGAGACGCTGGTCCCGATACCTGGGACTCTTCCCCCCCACTACGCTCTGGTGGGGAAGCTGGTCCTGATCTCCAACTGCTGCTCTGGGAGTCCCCGCTGGCCCCTTGTTTCTGGAGTGTCCCCCTTGGGACCCCCCTTGCCCTGGCCACCGGCGCCCCCTTCTGTGAATCTTCTGACTCGCTGGAGAGGCTCATGGAATCTCTCGGGCCACTGTCATCTTCTCCTACGCTGCCCTCAGATTCTTCCCCTTCGCTCTCCATTTCCTCTCTTCCCTGTGCCTCTGCTCCTGAGCCCCTGACAGTATGTAACCTGAGGTACCACTGTACTAATAATAATAATGCAGGCTCTTGAGGGGGGAACACGGGAACCCACCCATTTCCCTAACAATCTTCCCCATCCCTTAAATCCCACAGATTTGAGAGATCTGATATAGTGGGAATAATGGAAACCAGGTGAGAAGGAGTTGGGCCCAGGTGTGTCTGGGGGGGGGGAGCCCTTTAGATGCTTCTGCACAGAAACACAGGTATGTGGGGGAGACTGGAGTTGCCCAGAGAGAAGCCTCAAAGGGGAGAGGAATAATAAAGTGGGCTTCCTCCCTTTCCTCTTTCCCCCCATGGTTGGACTCGCTCTCACAGCCCCCAGCGCCCCCTGCAGCTCCTGATCTGGGACCTGAGGCAGGGCAAGGATGGAGCTTCAGGGGAGGAGAGGGTGGCTGGATCGGGGCCCCTGCTCAGGGATCTCTCCCTGGAGTCCTGGAAGATTCCTGGGCAGGAGGGAGAAGTCAAGGCAGGCGGCCCCCAGTCCCTCTCTCTTTCTCCAAGATGGCTTCGATCCCTCCCCAGGGATGCTCCCTTCCTCCCTCTGCCCCCCCCAGGGTCCCCTTTCCCCAGAGGCCCCCCTGGCCAGCTCAGGCTTCCTGCCAAATCTCTCCCCATCCCAGGAGGGAGACAGGGGGGGTCTCCATCCAGGCCTCTCTCGCCCCCATTAACCCTTCCATGGATTCCCCACTCTCCCCCCAAAGGGGACCCACCAAGCCTAGGATGGCGGCGCCCCAGGGATTCCTGCCAGGGGGTTCAAGTCCCTGCGAAAGGAGGGGCCCCGATCTTCAGCCGGATTGCATGCATCGGGGCCTCTGTTGTTGGGGGGGTCTCTGCCCCCTTCCCCTTCCCCTCCCTGCCCTTCGCCCCCTCCCCGCCCTACAGCTTTGCCTCTTTGTCCTCTCTGTCCCTCCACTTCCATCGCTCGCTCTGCTATTACGATTTCCTTTCTCTGGGGGTCTCCAAGGAGGCGCCCCCTCTGCGTCTGCCCATAGAGCTACGAATAAGAGCCCCCCCCAGAAGGAGGGTGGGAGCAGGGGAGGCCGGAGTGGAGGGGGGCAAATTGGGCAAGCTTCACGCACTGGAGTTTTTCCGGGGGGGGGCCTCCTTCCCTGCCGGCAGCTGAAACCAGCTCCTTCTTCCGCATGCAAAGGAACGGAGCCGCCCCTGAGGTGCTTCCCTCCAGCCAAAGCTGCAGAACCCCCCAGCCTGCTCTTGTACAGGGGCGCCCTCAGCAAGGGAGGGGGCAGGCATAAAGGGACGGAGCCCAGTCCCATTTGGCCAGCCCTGATTGAACGTTCCCATTTTACATGCACAGCAGATAGCTGGTTGCAGGCTGGTGTGAGCTTTTCACGACTATACAGTTCAGCCTGTCTCAGAATAAACTATACATTCCTGGTAAGTTCCTGGCATTTCACTCCTCCCATTGCAAGGACCATCTGATTCTTGTTTCCTTTGTGAGAAAGGAAGCCAGTCTGTGTGAATTCCGTCTCTGGTGCTATTGTACTTTTTCTTTCTGCTCTGTCTTGCGACAAGACAGGATGTCTGTATGAGGGCTTGTTGCTATCAAAGGGTTAAAAGGTAGCAGAAACGCTCTAATCACTGAGCAGCTGGAGGTCATTAGGCTTCCAGGAACATGAGTTTGTATAAATAGTCTCCCGTGTGTTTGTTCTTCCCTTCTTCTCTTTGGGTGTGTGTTTTGCTGAGATGTGTGGTTCGTCGCCAGGATTGTTTTCTTGTGTTTTGTAAATAAACCTTTTTTTTTTTATTTACAAACCGCATGCTCCAGGACTCTTTTTGGGAAGATGCAGCCTCTCCTGCCCTTCTTAGCTGCTGCACGAAATACTCTGCCGTAGTGAGACTTTTAAAGAAGGAAGTGCACTGGGCATTTACATTAAACTAATTAAAGTTTAATGGGACAGGTTATGGATGTTTGTACGTCAAGAAGGAGATAAGGAGAGCAGTTCAGAGTGATTTATGCAAGGACTGGAGTGAAGATAGAAGCGGTTGCCGACAACGAAAGCCTTCAAAGCAGCTTGAGTCCTGCAACGTGCCTAGAAAAGTTTTAAAGAGGCACTGCGCAGTTTGTACTCGCTGGAAGACGTCTGTTCCTCAAGGAGCCACCTCAGCAGCTGGGAGACGGTCTACAGGTGTGTGAGTATCGTTCCTAAGCCCCAGGGAGGATGGCAGAGTCCCAGGAAAGTTTTACTGTCCCGTTTACGCGACTCAATGGGAAAAATTGGCAAGATTGGAAGGCTAGAGTAAGGGTTTGGTTGCAAGCAAAAGAGTTGTGGAGTTGTACTGAAGCACCGCCTTTACAGGCAGCTGCAGACGCGTCAGCAGCAGACAAAGCAGCAGCAGCAGCTTCACAGAAACGTGACAGGAAAGCCCAAGGTCTACTAGTTTTGGCAGTGGGACCAGAGCAAATGCCTTATGTTTCTGAGTTAAAGAACACGCATGAGGTCTGGACGGTTCTGCAGCGGTTAAATTCCAGAAACACTGCGGGGGCCAAGATCCATGCTACAAGATGTTTGTTTGATTTACGTCTCCAACCGGGAGCGTGTGTGAAAGAACATATTGCCAAAATGGTGTCTGCCTTTAATCAACTAAGACAGCTGGGCATTCCTTTCTCTATTGAGCAGCAGTCATACATATTGTTGTCTTCTCTTGATAAAAGCTATGAGACTCTAGCTCTAACTTTGGAAGCTATGCCTTCAACTGAATTAACCCTTGAATACATTTCTTCTCGGCTTGCAGATGAACAGGATAAAAGGCAAAGAGAAAGAGGTTTGTCTTTAAAGGGGAGTTATGCTGTGCCTAAGAGTGTTGATGCTGAGTTTGAGCACACAGTAAATGCTTTTGCAGCTAGACACTGTTTTCGCTGTGGTTCCCCTTCCCATCTAATCAGGAATTGCACACGTGAACCTGGTCAAGACAGCAACAAGGCTGTTACCCCTAGTTACCAGACAAGGAGTTCCAGGGGACGTCGAAGAAGAGGAGGAGGTCGTGGCTACTCCCACAGCACACAGCACATGGCTTCAGCAATGGCGTTGATGCAAGGGCGTGGCCAAGGCAGCAATCTACGCTGGTTGATTGACAGTGGTGCATCTCACCACCTGGTGGCGCCATCTAGTGTCCGTTTGCAGAATTGCAGACATTTGCAAACCCCTAAAGTTGTGACAATGGCAGATTCAACTAAACGTTCCTTAGAGACTGTAGGCACAGTGTTCTTGAATTGTTTGCAAACAGAAATTGATGCCTACGTGCTAAAGGGACTGAAGGGGTGTATTTTGTCTGTGTCAGAACTTGATAGAAATGGGTTTAAAACTGTGTTTGAAAATGGGGTTTGCACTATTTCAAAGAATAACGTATCTCTTTTGCAGGTGGAATGCAGAGATGGGTTATATTATTTTGAGACAAGTCCAGATGAAGTTGAACAAGTTCATGCTGGTTGTGTGAACACGCCTACTCATAATTCTTGTGTTCATTTATGGCACTGCCGTTTAGGACATATTAATTTTCAGTATGTTAAAAGGCAACCTGAATTATCAGAAGGGTGCAAAATGAACAAATGTACTAAGTATTTGGATTGTACTGCATGCAAAAGGGCGAAGGTTCATAGATGCAGCTATCCCAGTTCAGATAGGAAATCTGACAAAGTATTCCAACTTGTACATATGGACCTATGTGGCCCAATGCCTGTTGCTAGCATGGGAGGTTCGAGGTATGCACTGTGTCTCTCGGATGACAAAACAAAAGTCACATGGTTTTTTCCTCTCAAAACAAAAGCAGATACTGCAGAAACAGTTAAAAATTGGGTTCATGCAGTAGAACTTGAATTCGGTACTAAAGTACTTGCTTTTCAGACAGACAGAGGGTCAGAATTTACCGGGTCTGTGTTGCAGAATTTCTTTAAGAAAAAGGGAATTAAGCATCGTCTGTCTACACCTTATTCCCCCCAAGAAGGAGGCGCGGCCGAACGTAAAAACAGGGTTCTGCAAGAGTTGGCAAACTCTATGTTGTTTGATGCTAAACTTCCTCAAAGTTACTGGGCGGAAGCCTGGCAGGCGGCTACTCATATTCTGAACCGAGTATATAATTCTGTAATTGGCACTACCCCTTATTTTGCTTTATATGGGAAGAAGCCCAAAATTAATTACTTTCGGGTGTTTGGATGTCCAGCCTATGTACTTATCCCAAAAGCGTTCAGGAAAAAGGGAGGTCCAAGGGCTAGGAAACTCATCTTTTGTGGGTACGAACCACACGCTAAATCTTGGAGATTCGTGAACCCAAATGGGGATACTACAAGAGTGGTCCTCAGTAGGAGCGCTGAATTTTGTGAGCAGTCCGGATGGACTCACTTACATGCTAACCCTGACATTTTGAGAGATGATTTAGGCATTTATGCTGAGAATGAAAGTCCAGAGAGTGGTGAGACAGAAGGGGATGATGCACATGGTTCAGATGCAGATTCTGACCAGGCACAAGGTTCTTCTCCTAAGGTAGAAAAGCCAGAATCTAGGAGTGTTCCAACATCGCCAGTCAGTAGGCCTAGCAGACAGCAAAAGCGAAGCAGGTCACCTGCAACACCAAGCCCAAGGGAGGTATCTAAACGGAGGTCTTTATCCCTAGGGGCGCGTCCAGATATAAAGTCTGAGACAGATTCTGACAGCCAACGGTCAGAGGGGGCACAAGAGGAGCAATTGCGCAGGTCAAGTCGTGCAACGAAGGGCAAGCCGCCAGAGCGGTTTAAGGTGACAAGTGTATACGTAAATATGGCACAGTGTGAGCCAGATAGCTATATGGAAGTACAACAGCTTCCAAGCTCAGAAGCCATTAAGTGGCAGGAAGCAATGGAAAAAGAGATGGCTTCAATGAAGTCTCTCGGTGTGTTTACAAGTACAGAGCTTCCGAAAGGGCAACAAGCTGTAGGTTGTCGATGGGTATATCGTTTAAAGCCCACAACTACTGAAGAGTTGCAATATAAAGCCCGACTAGTTGCAAAAGGGTTTTCGCAGCGCAAAGGTGTTCACTATTCTCAAATCTATGCCCCTACTTCAAGATCGGAGTCACTAAGAATGCTTTTAGCCTCTTCAGCTCAGAAGGGAAATAAGCTGTTTCATTTTGATGTCAATGTGGCTTACTTAAATGCAGACTTACAGGAGGAAGTCTATATGACACCACCACCAGGTTTTGAAGGAGACAAGCCAAACCAGGTCTGGCGCCTACACAAATCCATTTATGGGTTGAAACAGTCCGCCCGTAATTGGAATTCCTGCTTAAACGATGCTCTAGAGAGCATGGGGTTCAGAAAGAGCGCAGCAGATGCGTGTCTTTATCTAAAAGGCTCGGGATGTGAACAAGAAGCCGTTTTGATATTTGTTGACGATTTATTATACAGTGGAAAGGATGATAAACTTGCACAACCATTTGCCACAAAGCTTGGAGAAAGGTTTCAAATAAAATCACTAGGCAATGTATCTGTTTATCTAGGAGTTAAAATTCAGCAAGATGAAAATGGGAACTATTGGCTCAGCCAAGAAGCTAAGATCCAGCAGTTGCTGGAAAGGTTTAAAATGGACAACTGTGCTGGTGTTAAAACCCCAATGGAGTTAAGTTACATAAAGGATGCT
This sequence comes from Podarcis melisellensis, assembly GCF_964234715.1. Lineage (NCBI taxonomy): Eukaryota > Metazoa > Chordata > Lepidosauria > Squamata > Lacertidae > Podarcis > Podarcis melisellensis. The sequence goes on along the minus strand of NC_138529.1, from coordinate 123,734,036 downwards.
CAAGCCGAGCAACAGGCAGAGTTCTCTAATCCCGGGGTTTACCAGTCAGTGATAGGCAGTCTACTCCACATTGCACAGTGGACTCGGCCCGATATAACATATGCTGTCAACATGCTGTGTAGACAAGCTGAAAAACCATCAATGCATGCTTGGCAAGGAGTAAAAAGAGTTTTAAGGTATCTCCAAACTACCAAAAGGTTTCGCTTAAAACTACCAGCAGAGGGCAGCACACAACTTGAATGTTGGGCCGACAGCAGTTGGGCAGATGCTGGACCAGATAGAAAATCAGTGTCAGGAATGGCGATAAAATTTGGAAATGCACTAATTGGTCGGAGATCAAGAAAGCAATCACTTATAGCTTTAAGTTCAACTGAATCTGAGTTCAATGCATTATCAGATGTATGTAGAGAACTGGAATTTTATAAGCAACTGGTACAAGAATTGTTTGGAGAATGTTCCCTACCTATCAGAGTGTGGGAAGACAATCAACCTTGTATTAAACTAGCTAAATCAGGTCAATTCAAGGCACACACAAAACACTTGGATATCCGTTATCAAAATGTATGCCAAAGTGTAAAACAAGGTTTAATTGAACTAAAGTATTGTCCAAGCCAAGAAAATCTCGCAGACGGTTTTACAAAAGCTTTGAGTCCGCAATCTCATAAATGTTTCTGTTCAGGTTTAAATTTGAATTAGGGTTGGTACAGCTCAGTGTTACGAGCGAGAGGGGGTGTTGCTATCAAAGGGTTAAAAGGTAGCAGAAACGCTCTAATCACTGAGCAGCTGGAGGTCATTAGGCTTCCAGGAACATGAGTTTGTATAAATAGTCTCCCGTGTGTTTGTTCTTCCCTTCTCCCCTTTTGGGTGTGTTTGCTGAGATGTGTGGTTCGTCGCCAGGGTTGTTTTTTGTTTTGTAAATAAACCTTATCTTTGAGTTACAAACCGCATGCTCCAAGACTCCTCTTTGAGAAGATACTGCCTCTCCTGCCCTTCTTAACTGCTGTGCGAAATGCTCTGCTGTAGTGGGACTTGTGACGATGGAAGCGCACTGGGCATTTACATTAAACTAATTAAAGTTTAATAGGACAGGGCTGCTCCTCTCATATGTATTTGTTATGTTTTTAATCTGTAATTAGTAGAAATAAAGTAGGTATGCCCAGGTACCTCCTCAACTCCGTCTGCGCTGCTTTTACTCTGCTATACCGGGCGCTCACAAGAGAGCGGCTGTGAGTCCCAGAACACAAGGACCCCTTCCTGGGAATGCTGCGTAGCTGTTCCAGTGCCGGAGGAGGCCGTGGGACCTGCAAGAGTGTTCCATTATCGGTCCTGGGCCCAGGCGCTGTGGGCTGTTTGCTGTGGAGCTGTTTGTCCGGGAGCCCTGCCAGAGAGTGATTGATGGAAGTATGTGATGTGGCAGCCAAGAGGCTTCTCTGCATGCCAAGGAGAGCTAATTAGGCCTAGTATACCGAAAGGTGCCGACAAAGGTCCATATAGTTAAAGCCATGGTTTCCCTGTAGTGATGTATGGAAGTGAGAGCTGGACCGTCAAGAAGGCTGATCGCTGAAGAATTGATGCTTTTGAATTAAGGTGCTGGAGGAGACTCTTGAGAGTCCCATGGACTGCAAGAAGATCCAACCTCTCCATTCTGAAGGAAATCAGCCCTGAGTGCTCACTGGAAGGACAGATCGTGAAGCTGAGGCTCCAATACTTTGGCCACCTCATGAGAAGAGAAGACTCCCTGGAAAAGACCCTGATGTTGGGAAAGATGGAGGGCACAAAGAGAATGGGGCTACAGAGGACGAGATGGTAGGACAGTGTTAAGTTGTGTGTGAACATATCAGACGACACAGCGATTCTTCAAACAGCTCTTGTTTATTCACAGGCCAGGACAGAACTGGCCTCCCCACCTTCTCACTATATAGAAGGGTCTGGTGACTTCTGTTTCAGTGTATCTGAAGAAGTGTGCATGCACACGAAAGCTCATACCAAGAACTAACTTAGTTGGTCTTTAAGGTGCTACTGGAAGGAATTTTTTTATTTTGTTTTGACTACCACGGCTACCTATCTGTAACTAGGACAGAACTGAACTGAACTGAAGGGTTCAATCAGCCTGCTTATATAGAGCTCCAGTACAATGTTACTGTAACAACTTTCTAAAACTATCCAATCACTGAATGTCACTTTCGATCCCTTATTTGCATAACTATCTACAGTATCCCCCTGCTGGCCCAGGGTGAGAACTTCAGTACATAGCAGACAGTGTTCTCAAAGCGACCAGCATGAGTTTGACCAAACTGCAGGAGGCAGTGGAAGACAGGAGGGCCTGGCATGCTCTGGTCCAGGGGGGTCACAAAGAGGCGGACACGACTAAACAACAACACATGCCTAAAGGATCTTCACTGGCTCCCAGTATGTTTCTGAGCCTCCCATTTCCTTCTCGGGGGGGTGGGGGTATCTCCTCTCCGCCCCTCCCTTGCTCGCTCTGAGCATCTCCTCTCCGCCCCTCCCTTGCTCGCTCTGCTATTCCCATTTCCTTCCCCGCAAGACAAAGGGATGGGGGTCTCCAAGGAGGCGCTCCCTCGGGGGAGCGGCTCCTTTCTCCTAAACCAGCCCCTCCCCCACTCCCCGGATGCCCAAAAGGGAGGGGGAGGGATCCCCCACTTTCCTTTCACCCCCCCGCCCCAAATCCTGCCCCCCCTTCCCAGCTGCCCTGTTTGCAGATTCAGGGGGAGGAAAAGCGCCCCCCCAAGATATAGATATATTTCACACCTCTTTTCCCTCCTCCTCTGCAGAGCTGCTCCTCTTCCGGGAAGGTGGATCAGGCCCCTCCCCTCCCCCTTGGCCCCTCCCCCTCCAAACCTCCCTGCCTCTCTAGGAAGCGGAGCTCACTGACCCGGGGGGGGGAGGAATGAGTGGCCCCTCCCTCCCCGAAGACACAAATTCTCCTCCTTCCAAACCAGCTCCGTTTTACGGATTCTCTCCTGAGAAAGTCCCGGGTTCGATCCCCGGAGGCGGCAGGGAAGGAGACCCCCCCCCCACCTGGGAAAAAGCCCTCCAGGGCAGGAAGGGGACATGCCGCCCTTTTAATCCCTTGCCGGGAGAAGGGGGTCCGGTCAGTCTCACCCCCATTTCCCGATGGGGGGGAGGCAGGGCCGGGGCGCAGGGGGTCTTTAGTTCCTCCTCACTTCCTGCCATCATCTGCATATCTGAGGTTGTTGATATTTCTTCTGGCAATCTTAATTCCGGCTAGGGATTCATCCAGCCCAGCCTTTCGCATGATGAATTCTGCATATAAGTTAAATAAGCAGGAAGACAAAATACAGCCTTGTCGTACTCCTTTCCCAATTTTGAACCAATCAGTTGTTCCATGTCCAGTTCTAACTGTAGCTTCTTGTCCCACATAGAGATTTCTCAGGAGACAGATGAGGTGATCAGGCACTCCCATTTCTTTAAGAACTTTGCCATAGTTTGCTGTGGTCGACACAGTCAAAGGCTTTTGCATAGTCAATGAAGCAGAAGTAAATGTATTTCTGGAATATATTTACATACATATGCATAATGGCATCCATTCTCATCAGCTCCAACAACAAAACAGTACGACGTAAAAGTAGTTTCACAGTCTCAAACTGGAAGAGAGATAAGACAGTCTTCCTTTCTCACGCTCCACTCAGACAGGTGTGTGAAATATACCAAACATAACATCAGCATTGGGGAGCATGAAATCCTTTATATTTGAATATTATTAATAAAAAACGAATAAAAACTATTATTATAATACAATACTTGTGAGACATGACCTTCATTTCTTTAAAGACCTGTCTATACAACTTTATATACAAATACCTGAACTTCACATGCACTCCATGCATTTAAGACTGATTTCCCATTATCTGAGTTCATTGATGGGAAGGAAAGTGAGCACTCATAGAAATACGTCAAACACTCCATACATCTAAAGGTTTTCTTCTCCCCTTTGAGAATCTGTAGAGGTTTCTTAAGCATCCCATTCTAACTGATGCACCGCTCTGGGACTTCCAGGTTGTCGCATCGGAGTTCAGTCGCCTGCCATGCACCCTCCGCAGCAGATCAGGTCCTGTGGTCAACTGGTCCCCAACCATTAGCCCCTCCCTCACCTGTCTTTGCTCTCCGGCCAGACCAGGTTTCTGGAGCAAGGCTGGCAGACCCTTTGACCTTTTCAGAAACAGGACGAAACAGAACTGGTAAGGCTGCCACCACTCCCTTGTCCCAGGGTTACCTTAAGCCACAGCTCAAGGGAGACGGCCGGGCTTCTTTGTTACCGGTTAACCCCAAACTACAAGTTGCTTCCACAAGCTTGCAGGCAGAAATTCTTTAGTAAGGCGCAACCAAGAAGCTAGGCGTTGGATTTAGCTTTTCCCTGGATAGGCACACACAATACAAGAGAAAGTTTCTTCCTTAAAATTTATTTTAAAACATAAAGAACATGCTAGAAAGCAGGCACATCTTTTGGTAGATTAGAAGTAAAGAGAAATTAAAAACGTTGCAAAATATAGCTAGCTAATACTCACTTCTACACTCTAAGGCAAAGATAGGATAGTTCAGAGTCCTTCAGAAATCCGCATTCAGAGGTCTTAGAAAATCTTCATCACAAAAGAACGGCTGCTTAGGTGTAACATCAGCAGCAGCCGGGCGATTTTGCGGACTGCAGAGTGCACCTTCCCAGCCATTCTCAAGATCTTCTATCCCTAATCTGCACGTGGAATCCGATCCCCCAGGCCCAATCACCACTCTTGGTTACATTTGAATTCTCCAATGACCAGCTTGTTGGCTAATAATTTTAACTTCTGACAGCTGGGCCAATTAAGACTCCAGAGCCTAGATCAAAGATGTTTCCTCCCTTTCTTGGAGCTTATGCAGATGCACCTCCTTTGGGCAATTAACAGGGAGATGACATCACCGGCTGGATATCCATAACTTCCCTCACAGGTGTCAACCCTTCACATTACCCAGATAATTCTCCCATAGTAAACCTTTCACGCCCTTGGAGCCAACGGGTCTATGGGTTAAAACAACAGGACCTAGTTCCCATAATTCTTGCTGGTTTCCCACAAGGCCTCACTCTCCGCTTGAGCAAAGTACTAACTTTACTACAGGTGCCATGGGGGTGGGAGAGAGAGTGTGGGTATAGGCCCCCCCATAAGGCTCTGGGGTTACTGGAACATCGGAGCACTCTGCCAAAAGTGGAAAGCTATAAAAATGTTAGGTGTTAACAAGAACTTGACTATGGGCCAGATGAGGAAGACACCCTCAACCAAAGTAGAGAAGGAGAAACAAGAGGAGAAAGAAAAAACAGAATTGATGGAGATTCTTGCTTTCAGAGTGAAATCAGCTTATGCAAAAGCAAATAAACTACCAGGAGTTTGATTGATTTTATGAAACTCAAGATGAAGAACTCCAAACACACTACCAGAAAAACTGATTACAATGCTCAAAATTGCTGAAGAAAAGAACCAGCTATAAGTTTCTGGCTGATACGCTCAAGAAGAATTCAATTCCCTTTAGTTGAGAATTCCTGGAAGGGATTTTTTTTATGTACATAGGGAAGAAACAAAGATGGCAAGGGCCAATAAAAGCAGAGGCATTCTAAGGATCTAGAAATATGGTCAAAATTGAAGTTATCACTGCTGGGCCGAATTGCTGCGATAAAGATGAATGTATTGCCTAGGATGTTGTTTTTGTTTCAAACATTGCAAATTTTGGACAAGATGGACTGTTTCAAGAAATGGCAGAGAGATATCTCTAGATTTGTCTGGCAGGGCAAGAAACCTCGAATAAAATTTAAGATTTTAACTGATGCCAAAGAAAGAGGTGGATTTGCCCTGCCAGACCTAAAACTTTATTATGAATCAGCCGCATTTTGCTGGCTGAAGGATTGGCTGCTTCTTGAAAACACGGACATCTTGGACTTAGAAGGTTTCAATAATGTTTTTGGATGGCATGCATATCTGTGGTATGATAAGGTCAAAGCACATAAAGCTTTTAAAAACCATATTGTCAGGAAAGCATTGTTCAATGTCTGGATGAGATATAAGGATTTGCTTGAAAGTAAAACACCAAGGTGGCTGTCACCAATGGAGGCTAAGGCTCTGAAAAAACTTAATATGGAGACAAATTGGCCAAAATATTGGGAAATTTTGGAACAAGATGGAGATAGTTTAAAGCTGCAGAGCTTTGACAGTTTAAAAACTAAAGTACGAGACTGGCTTCACTATTATCAAATAAGGGAGGTTTATAACTTGGATAAGAAAATTGGTTTTCAGGTGGAAAAATCAAAATTGGAAATAATAATAATAATAATAATAATAATGATAATAATAAGTTTTATTTATATCCCGCCCTCCCCAGCCGAAGCCGGGCTCAGGGCGGCTAACAACACTAAAACAGTACAACATTATAAAACATTATAAAAATGAATTAAAATCAAAATTGATGGCAACCATAAACTAAAGTTTTGTAAAGATTGCCAAAGGAGGGAGTCAGGCTGCGCCCTGACCAAAGGCCAGGTGGAACAGCTCTGTCTTGCAGGCCCTGCGGAAAGATGTCAATCCTGCAGGGCCCTTGTCTCTTGTGACAGAGCGTTCCACCAGGTTGGAGCTGCAGCCGAAAAAGCCCTGGCTCTGGTTGAGGCCAGCCTAACCTCTCTGTGGCTTGGGACCTTCAAGGTGTTTTTATTTGAAGACCGTAAGTTCCTCTGTGGGGCATACCAGGAGAGGCGGTCCCGTAGGTACGAGGGTCCTAGGCCGTATAGGGCTTTGAAGGTTAAAACCAGCACCTTAAACCTGATCCTGTACTCCACCAGGAGCCAGTGCAGCTGGTATAGCACCGGGTGAACGTGATCTCTAAGCGAAGACCCCATAAGGAGTCTCGCTGCGGCATTCTGCACCCGCTGGAGTTTCTGGGTCAGTCTCAAGGGCAGCCCCACGTAGAGCGAGTTACAATAATCCAGTCTGGAGGTGACCGTCGCGTGGATCACAGTGGCTAGGTCAGGGGTAAGGAGACAACTGCTTAGCTTGGCGGAGATGAAAAAATGCCGCCTTTGTTATAGCTGCAATCTGCGCCTCCTTGGAGAGGGAGGTATCGAAGATTACACCCAAACTCTTAACGGACGGTGCTGGCACTAATTGCACCCCCGCAAGAGATGGGAGTTGCCCCCTCAGTCCCATGTCGTCCCGTCCCAGCCAGAGGACCTCTGTCTTCGAAGGATTTAACTTCAACCGGCTCCCACGTAACCATCCAGCCACAGCCTCCAAGCATCTGATCAGTGTGTCTGGGGCCGAGTCTGGGTGGCCGTCCATCAACAGATAGAGTTGGGTGTCATCAGCATACTGATGGCAGCCCAGCCCAAAACTTCGGACAAGCTGGGCGAGGGGGCGCATAAAGATGTTAAAAAGCATCGGGGAGAGTATTGCACCCTGGGGCACACCACACACCAAGGAGTGGCGGGATGACAATTAGGGCGACCAGAGCCGTCTCTGTCCCATGACCAGCGCGGAAGCCGGACTGGAATGGATCCAGAGCCGATGTTTCATCCAGAAACCTACCAAGCTGTTCAGCAACCGCTCTCTCAATCACCTTACCCAGGAACGGAAGATTCGAAACTGGGCGGTAATTGGATAGATCTAAAGGATAGATCTAACAGAATTGTTAGAACCTAAAACTAAGAATTTATCAAGAATGTATAACTTGCTGTTGAAATGGAATACTGAAGATGAAATGGTTAAATCTGTCATGATTAAATGGGCACAAGATTTTGGACACAACATTATGATGGCTGACTTGGAAAAGTTATGGACCACAGGTATTAAGTTTACTGCTTGTAATGCCTTAAGAGAGAATATAATGAAAATGATTTATAGGTGGTACTTGACTCCAGTCAAGCTGGCAAAAATTTACCATTTGCCTGATAATAAATGTTGGAAATGTAAGGAGATTGAGGGCACATTTTTTCACCTTTGGTGGACGTGCCCCAGGATTAAGGCCTTCTGGGAGACGATTTATAATGAAATGAAAAAGGTATTTAAATATACCTTCCAAAAGAAACAAGAGGCCTTTGTCCTGGGCATGGTCGGCTAATTGGTGTGAAGGGAGGATAGAACTTTTTTTATGTACGCCACAACTCATCGCAAAGTATTGGAAGACACAAGAACTACCCACCCGAGAAAAATGGCAGACGAAAGTGATGGACTATATGGAACTGGCTGAGATGACTGGCAGAATCCGGGACCAAGGAGAAGAGTCGGTGGAAGAAGATTGGAAAAAAATTAAAGTATATCTTTAAAAATATTGTAAAATTAAGGACTGTTAGAAAGATGTTGGAAAAAGAAAATTAGGTGGTTTTAGTGGAAATGATATAAAGGATTTAATGAAAATGAGTTGATGAAATTGATGAAAGAGAGGACGTTAAATCATAATATATTAAATTAAACTAAATTACTTAAATGACAATAAGGTTGGAAGGATTTGCTGAAAAAAAACGATTTGAACTAGAATACAAAATTGGGAGGTGTGAGGAGGTCGAGGAAATAAGTAAAGGAAGAAAGTAATGTAAAGGTTTAATCTGTTTTTTCTTCTATTTTTGTTTGTTTAAATGAATGTATTGTTATCCTATTTTTCTTTTCTTTTTTGTATTTTGTATTGCTTATATTTTTTCTGCTTTTTGTAACCTTTAAACTCTGAATAAATATTATTTTTTAAAAAAAGCAGAGGCATTCTAGAGGAAATATATTTTAAAAAAGAGCTGGGAGATGGATGCATCAGTAGACGAGCTGGAGGAGGGAGATAGCTGATAAGGGGAAAGGGGACTTAAAACTGTTTAAAGGATTCAATGATGGATTTAAAATTGTTTTCATTGAATGTGAATGGTTTGAACAACAAAACCAAATGAAATAAAATTACACATATTTTCACAAGGAAACAACGACAAAAATGATTATTGGTAAATAAAGGACTAGGACAGGAATTCATATAAAACAAAGAAAAGAGGGGTGGTACTATATATGAATTCCAAACTGGACTCTAAACAGATCTTTAGAGGCGAAGAATGATTGCAGTGAAAGTGATGGTGCAAGGAGAAAAAAATATTATTGGTAGGAGCTGACGCACCTAATGAGGAAGAAAGATTTCTTCCAACTATTGGATGAAAGTATGTCTGAGGTTTATGATGGAAATATAATTATTATGGGCGATTTTAATGGAGTAGTATCACTGGACTAAGACAGAACACTGCAGAAAGGTATCTCAAAAGAAGGCAAAATACCAAATACGTTTTTTGTAATTAATTATGTAATTAGGGAGAATTTATAGAGAGTTTGGGAAATGTATAAGGATTTGTTGGAAAAGAAAACATCTTTGTGGCTTTCAGCTAACCAAATGAATTATAACTAGGGAGAAAATTACTTAGGGTGATGCTCCTGAAGAAACCATGAAGCATTTCTTTTAGGGATAACTGGGTCAAATGTTCCAAGAAGACAGATGAACGACAGCAGCAAGAGTACTTTACGCACAAAAATGGCCAAATCAAGAGACAGCTACACTTGATCAAGAGAGCGGCAGTTAAAAGTGATGGAATATGTCAAATTGGCAAATTTAACTTTAAAGAGGAGTGGAAACCTTTTGTTGAATATTTAAATAATTTTTGTAAACATGTACAAACACAGGTAGGAGCTGAATGAAAAACAACAGTTGAATACTTGCTGGAGAAGAGTGTGGAAAAGGTAAGGTGTAAATATCTGAAATATGCAGCGATTTAAAAATTCTATGGGGAAACCATGGAGAGGAAGTCAAGTATGAAATAAATGTGTATCTGGAAAGTAGGTAGGAATTTGTAAATAAATTGCATATAAAAATAAATTGCATATAAAATTATATACATATAAAGCAATAGAATAACTTCCCACACTCCTTCCATTCAAATCATTTCTGCTTTCTCAGTTTGTTGGTAGATTGTTGGTTTTCAACTCTTAAAGCTTCTCCTCCTTGTGAGTCCATTGATGTTTTGTAAGAACATCAGGATTGAAGAGCTATCTACACTCCATATAAGTAAGTGGTTTTCGCTCTGTGAGTTCAATGGTGTTTGCTAAGGTGTCCACTTCTATTGAAGCTCTTTCCACACTCCATGCACTTAAATGGTTTCTCCCCTGTGAGTGCGTTGATGAATTCTAAGGTTTCAACTAGTAGTGAAGCTCTTTCCACATTCCATGCACTTAAATGGTTTCTCCCGTGTGACTCCGTTGATGAATTCTAAGGTGTCCACTCTGACTGAAGCTCTTTCCACACTCCATGCATTTAGAATAATAGACTCATAGAGTTGGAAGAGACCACAAGGGCCATCGAGTCCAACCCCCTGCCAAGCAGGAAACACCATCAGAGCACTCCTGACATATGGTTGTCAAGCCTCTGCTTAAAGACCTCCAAAGAAGGAGACTCCAGGGGGGCCACTAGGTGGCGCATCAGAAGATGGCTGACAATAACATCACTCCGACCCACACGAGGTCATTTGGAGGCTATGATGGGGGTAATTAGCCTCCTTAACCCCCCCCCCTAGGATTGTGGGGGGGACGGCCCTTGTCTGCTGTGCCCTATACCACCCCCGAATTTGTGGGGGTGGGGGCACTAGGCACAAAGCCCTCCTGTGGGATTCCGGCACTCCTGGACGCTGTCCCTGATTCGTGCCACTAGTTGCAAGAATCTTCAAAAGAAACAATTTGGACAAGATAAATTGCACATGCTTCAAGGAAAAAGGGGGAGTAAAGACTGCTGACAGAAGAGATCTCTGATAACAAGACAAGAATAAAATATGAGAAGATACGTCAATATACGGTACAACAAATGACTGAGGGGGGAAAAACCTGCCTTTCATTTTTTTTATGTGAGTAAACAAGAATCCCCTCCCCTAATGAGTCAGAAATTAAGGACTTAAGCTGTGGATTTAAGACTGTGTGGAGATAAACTTTCGAACCAAAGCAATGTTTCAAGACGAAGCTGGAAAGCTAAGAGTTTTGGAATGGCACAGTTAAAAATGCCATCGCCATTTTGGGAGGCATTGTTGGAGCTCTTGGGTCTGGGAGGAGAAAGAGAAATCAACTTCTCGGTAGGACCTAAGAGCGACAAATGCCTACTTTATGATGGAAAGAGCGATGTTATCTACGAAGGAGATATATGGAAACCATCTGGGCTTAGTTTGGAGAAACGGGAAATCCACACAGGATTATTATATTTGCTTATCGGCTTAAGGAGACTAACAGAAGAGATCGTAAAGGAAAAAGAGAAATTATATGAACAAGATATGATGTGGAAACACCAAGATAAGACTGGATAGAATTATGAACTTTGTCTGGACTGATTGGGACTGATTTGGACATTAACGCAGTAATAAGAAGATGATCTGAATCCCCCTTTGGATCTTGAAGTATGAGTTCCCCCAACAAAATTTTAAAAACTGGCTTTGTAATGTGGAATTTATGTGATGTGATTTAATTTGATGTGATTGGCCAGTTAATAAAAAATATTTTAAAAAAACAAAAACAAAGAAGGAGACTCCACCACACTCCGTGGCAGCAAATTCCACTGTCGAAAAGCTCTTACTGTGAGCAAATTCTTCCTAATGTTTAGGTGGAATCTTCTTTCTTGTAGTTTGGATCCATTGCTCCGTGTCCGCTTCTCTGGAGCAGCAGAAATGGTTTCTCCCCTGTGTGACTCCATTGATGAATTCTAAGGTGTCCACTAGTAGTGAAGCTCTTTCCAAATTCCATGCATTTAAATTATTTCTCCCCCGTGTGACTCCGTTGATGAATTCTAAGGTATCGACTCTGACTGAAGCTCTTTCCACACTCCATGCATTTAAATGGTTTCTCCCCTGTGTGAGTCCGTTGATGAATTCTAAGGTTTCCGCTAGTAGTGAAGCTCTTTCCACACTCCATGCATTTAAATGGTTTCTCCCCTGTGTGAGTCTGTTGATGAATTCTAAGTTTTCCACTCTCAGTGAAGCTCTTTCCACATTCCATGCATTTAAATGGTTTCTCCCCCGTGTGAGTCCGTTGATGAATTCTAAGGCCTCCACTCTGACTGAAACTCTTTCCACATTCCATGCATTTAAATGGTTTCTTCCCCGTGTGAGTCCGTTGATGAATTCTAAGGTGTCCACACTGACTGAAACTCTTTCCACATTCCATGCATTTAAATGTTTTCTCCCCTGTGTGAGTCCGTTGATGAATTCTAAAGTTTCCACTCTGACTGAAGCTCTTTCCACACTCCATGCATTTAAATGATTTCTCCCCTGTGTGACTCCGTTGATGTTTTCTAAGGTGTCCACTGTAAGTGAAGCTCCTTCCACACTCCATACTTTCACACTGTTTATGTTCTCTTTTCACACTCCGTTTATTTAAATGGTTTCTTCGTTAGTTCCATTGGTCATGGCCCACCAGAATTCTGACTACCTTCTCCATGGTCTTCTTTTGATGGGGTGGGGAGAAAATCCTATTTGTTTTCTAGGAAGAGAACAAAGTACTATTACAATTAGCACCTGCTCTTATTTTAAAGTCTTTTACAATCTCTCCTGTCCTCCATATGTTCCAAATTTTTAGGAAAGGCAAATGAAATAATGTAAAATAATGGTCATGCATCATCAGCCTTTTATAACCCTTAATTATTGTTAATGAAGCAGCATTATCTTAGAATACGGTTGAACTGTGGGCTTTACGTTTGATAAAAAGAGGTTTCTCACAGGAAAGGGAGCTGCTCTATGTTCCATCAACCTGGCCAATATTCATCAGGGTCCTAAATTCATCATGAAGTTCTTCATCCGCTGCACTATAACCCTCAACCCCTTGGGCCACATTTTGTCCCCTTCGACCTCTAGATCTTTATTCATCACCTGCACAGTCCCTTTGGCCTCAGGAGGTCCATACTGACCATTTTGGGAGACCCATATATAAGTTTAGTGACAGGGCTTGGTGCTTGTGGTCGGTTGAAGGAGTGCTCAATTGGAGAATGTTCTTGGGGTTGGACCTCCATCTCTCAGCCTTGCATTATGGAATGGAGAGAGCTGGAGATGCAGAAGGAAAGTAGCTGGAACCTGACCGCTGGGATGGCCAGACTGAAACACCCACCCCAATTATGATTTATAATAATTATATGCCACTGGGTCTCGCACCTGGCTCCTGACACTGGCTTACCTTAGCGGAGATTCCCTGTCCAGGCCTCTCACTGTTCTTCCTCCTTTGCTCTGGGTGGCCAAGGGCTTCTGGATAATCTAGCTCTGCTCCAACTGGGAATTATTTATTAAATTATTATTATTATTATTATTATTATTATTATTATTATTATTTATTATTTGTACCCCGCCCATCTGGCTGGGTTTCCGCAGCCACTCTGGGCGGCTTCCATAGAAACCAAAAATACATTAAATTGTTATACCTCTCTTCATCTGAATATCACAAGATAAATATATGTGTGACACTGATATAGGTGAGTATTAAAGGTGAATAACACTGCTTTTTGGAAAGAAAAGAAAGAAGATGAAACCAGTGGTGTGTCCTCCTGAATGTAATATAATAATAATAATAATAATAATAATAATAATAATAATGAAGTGTAAAGAAGAAACCAATCTTCAAATCAGTTTCATATTCCCTGGCTGTATTTCTCAGCCATGATTGTGACTCAGAATCTTAGCCACAATTTATTCTAGAATATCAACTGGATCTCTTTGTATTTGGAGCCAGACATCCCTGGGATTTCAGCCAGACATTCCTTTAGTGTGGGCAGCAGCAGCGGAGGAAGTGTTGCTATCAAAGGGTTAAAAAAAGTAGCAGAAACGCTCTAATCACTGAGCAGCTGGAGGTCATTAGGCTTCCAGGAACATGAGTCTGTATAAATAGTCCCCCTGTTTGTTTGTTCTACCCCCTTCTCCCCCCTTCTTCTCTTTGGGTGTGTGTTTTGCTGAGATGTGTGGTTCGTCGCCAGGATTGTTTTCTTGTGTTTTGTAAATAAACCTTTTTTTTTTGATTTACAAACCGCATGCTCCAGGACTCTTTTTGGGAAGATGCAGCCTCTCCTGCCCTTCTTAGCTGCTGCACGAAATACTCTGCCGTAGTGAGACTTTTAAAGAAGGAAGTGCACTGGGCATTTACATTAAACTAATTAAAGTTTAATGGGACAGGTTATGGATGTTTGTACGTCAAGAAGGAGATAAGGAGAGCAGTTCAGAGTGATTTATGCAAGGACTGGAGTGAAGATAGAAGCGGTTGCCGACAACGAAAGCCTTCAAAGCAGCTTGAGTCCTGCAACGTGCCTAGAAAAGTTTTAAAGAGGCACTGCGCAGTTTGTACTCGCTGGAAGACGTCTGTTCCTCAAGGAGCCACCTCAGCAGCTGGGAGACGGTCTACAGGTGTGTGAGTATCGTTCCTAAGCCCCAGGGAGGATGGCAGAGTCCCAGGAAAGTTTTACTGTCCCGTTTACGCGACTCAATGGGAAAAATTGGCAAGATTGGAAGGCTAGAGTAAGGGTTTGGTTGCAAGCAAAAGAGTTGTGGAGTTGTACTGAAGCACCGCCTTTACAGGCAGCTGCAGACGCGTCAGCAGCAGACAAAGCAGCAGCAGCAGCTTCACAGAAACGCGACAGGAAAGCCCAAGGTCTACTAGTTTTGGCAGTGGGACCAGAGCAAATGCCTTATGTTTCTGAGTTAAAGAACACGCATGAGGTCTGGACGGTTCTGCAGCGGTTAAATTCCAGAAACACTGCGGGGGCCAAGATCCATGCTACAAGATGTTTGTTTGATTTACGTCTCCAACCGGGAGCGTGTGTGAAAGAACATATTGCCAAAATGGTGTCTGCCTTTAATCAACTAAGACAGCTGGGCATTCCTTTCTCAATGGAGCAGCAGTCATACATATTGTTGTCTTCTCTTGATAAAAGCTATGAGACTCTAGCTCTAACTTTGGAAGCTATGCCTTCAACTGAATTAACCCTTGAATACATTTCTTCTCGGCTTGCGGATGAACAGGATAAAAGGCAAAGAGAAAGAGGTTTGTCTTTAAAGGGGAGTTATGCTGTGCCTAAGAGTGTTGATGCTGAGTTTGAACACACAGTAAATGCTTTTGCAGCTAGACACTGTTTTCGCTGTGGTTCCCCTTCCCATCTAATCAGGAATTGCACACGTGAACCTGTTCAAGACAGCAACAAGGCCGTAACCCCTAGTTACCAGACAAGGAGTTCCAGGGGACGTCGAAGAAGAGGAGGAGGTCGTGGCTACTCCCACAGCACACAGCACATGGCTTCAGCAATGGCGTTGATGCAAGGGCGTGGCCAAGGCAGCAATCTACGCTGGTTGATCGACAGTGGTGCATCTCACCACCATCTAGTGTCCGTTTGCAGAATTGCAGACATTTGCAAACTCCTAAAGTTGTGACAATGGCAGATTCAACTAAACGTTCCTTAGAGACTGTAGGCACAGTGTTCTTGAATTGTTTGCAAACAGAAATTGATGCCTACGTGCTAAAGGGACTGAAGGGGTGTATTTTGTCTGTGTCAGAACTTGATAGAAATGGGTTTAAAACTGTGTTTGAAAATGGGGTTTGCACTATTTCAAAGAATAACGTATCTCTTTTGCAGGTGGAATGCAGAAATGGGTTATATTATTTTGAGACAAGTCCAGATGAAGTTGAACAGGTTCATGCTGGTTGTGTGAACACGCCTACCCATAATTCTTGTGTCCATTTATGGCACCGCCGTTTAGGGCATATTAATTTTCAGTATGTTAAAAGGCAACCTGAATTCTCAGAAGGGTGCAAATTGAACAAATGTACTAAGTATTTGGATTGTACTGCATGTAAAAGTGTGAAGGTTCATAGATGCAGCTATCCCAGTTCAGATAGGAAATCTGACAAAGTATTCCAACTTGTGCATATGGACCTATGTGGCCCAATGCCTGTTGCTAGCATGGGAGGTTCGAAGTATGCACTGTGTCTCTCGGATGACAAAACAAAGGTTACATGGTTTTTTCCTCTCAAAACAAAAGCAGATACTGCAGAAACAGTTAAAAATTGGGTTCATGCAGTAGAACTTGAATTCGGTACTAGAGTACTTGCTTTTCAGACAGACAGAGGGTCAGAATTTACCGGGTCTGTGTTGCAGAATTTCTTTAAGAAAAAGGGAATTAAGCATCGTCTGTCTACACCTTATTCCCCCCAAGAAGGAGGCGTGGCCGAACGTAAAAACAGGGTTCTGCAAGAGTTGGCAAACTCTATGTTGTTTGATGCTAAACTTCCTCAAAGTTACTGGGCGGAAGCCTGGCAGGCGGCTACTCATATTCTGAACCGAGTATATAATTCGGTAATTGCTACGACGCCTTATTTTGCTTTATATGGGAAGAAGCCCAAAGTTAATTACTTTCGGGTGTTTGGATCTCAAGCCTATGTACTTATCCCAAAAGCGTTAAGGAAAAAGGGAAGTCCAAGGGCTAGGAAACTCATCTTTTGCGGGTACGAACCACATGCCAAATCTTGGAGGTTTGTGGACCCAGATGGGGATACTACAAGAGTGGTCCTCAGTAGGAGCGCTGATTTTTGTGAGCAGTCCGGATGGACTCACTTACACGCTAACCCTGACATTTTGAGAGATGATTTAGGCGTTCATGCTGAGAAAGAAAGTCCAGAGAGTGGTGAGCCAGAAGGGGATGGTGCACATGGTTCAGATGCAGATTCTGACCAGGCACAAGGTTCTTCTCCTAAGGTAGAAAAGCCAGAATCTAGGAGTGTTCCAACTTCGCCAGTCAGTAGGCCTAGCAGACAGCAAAAGCGAAGCAGGTCACCTGCAACACCAAGCCCAAGGGAGGTATCTAAACGGAGGTCTTTATCCCTAGGGGCGTGTCCAGATATAAAGTCTGAGACATATTCTGACAGCCAACGGTCAGAGGGGGCACAAGAGGAGCAATTGCGCAGGTCAAGTCGTGCAATGAAGGGCAAGCCGCCAGAGCGGTTTAAGGTGACAAATGTATACGTAAATATGGCACAGTGTGAGCCAGAAAGCTATATGGAAGTACAACAGCTTCCAAGCTCAGAAGCCGTAAAGTGGCAGGAAGCAATGGAAAAAGAGATGGCTTCAATGAAGTCTCTCGGTGTGTTTACAAGTACAGAGCTTCCGAAAGGGCAACAAGCTGTAGGTTGTCGATGGGTATATCGTTTAAAGCCCACAACTACTGAAGAGTTGCAATATAAAGCCCGACTAGTTGCAAAAGGGTTTTCGCAGCGCAAAGGTGTTCACTATTCTCAAATCTATGCCCCTACTTCAAGATCGGAGTCATTAAGAATGCTTTTAGCCTCTTCAGCTAAGAAGGGAAATAAGCTGTTTCATTTTGATGTCAATGTGGCTTATTTAAATGCAGACTTACAGGAGGTAGTCTATATGACACCACCACCAGGTTTTGAAGGAGACAAGCCAAACCAGGTCTGGCGCCTACACAAATCCATTTATGGGTTGAAACAGTCCGCCCGTAATTGGAATTCCTGCTTAAACGATGCTCTAGAGAGCATGGGGTTCAGAAAGAGCGCAGCAGATGCGTGTCTTTATTTAAAAGGCTCGGGATGTGAACAAGAAGCCGTTTTGATATTTGTTGACGATTTATTATACAGTGGAAAGGATGATAAACTTGCACAACAATTTGCCACAAAGCTTGGAGAAAGGTTTCAGATAAAATCACTAGGCAATGTATCTGTTTATCTAGGAGTTAAAATTCAGCAAGATGAAAATGGTAACTATTGGCTTAGCCAAGAAGCTAAAATCCAGCAGTTGCTGGAAAGGTTTAAAATGGACAACTGTGCTGGTGTTAAAACCCCAATGGAGTTAAGTTACACAAAGGATGCTCAAACTGAGCAAAAGGCAGAGTTCTGTAATCCCGGGGTTTACCAGTCAGCGATAGGCAGTCTACTCCACATTGCACAGTGGACTCGGCCCGATATAACATATGCTGTCAACATGCTGTGTAGACAAGCTGAAAAACCATCAATGCATGCTTGGCAAGGAGTAAAAAGAGTCTTAAGGTATCTCCAAACTACCAAAAGCTTTCGCTTAAAACTATCAGCAGAGGGCAGCACACAACTTGAATGTTGGGCCGACAGCAGTTGGGCAGATGCTGGACCAGATAGAAAATCAGTGTCAGGAATGGCGATAAAATTTGGAAATGCACTAATTGGTTGGAGATCAAGAAAGCAATCACTTATAGCTTTAAGTTCAACTGAATCAGAGTTTAATGCATTGTCAGATATATGTAGAGAACTGGAATTTTATAAGCAACTGGTACAAGAATTGTTTGGAGAATGTTCCCTACCTATCAGAGTGTGGGAAGACAATCAACCTTGTATTAAACTAGCTAAATCAGGTCAATTCAAGGCACACACAAAACACTTGGATATCCGTTATCAAAATGTATGCCAAAGTGTAAAACAAGGTTTAATTGAACTAAAGTATTGTCCAAGCCATGAAAATCTCGCAGACGGTTTTACAAAAGCTTTGAGTCCGCAATCTCATAAATATTTCTGTTCAGGTTTAAATTTGTATTAAGGTTGGTGCAGCTCAGTGTTACGAGCGAGAGGGGGTGTTGCTATCAAAGGGTTAAAAAAAGTAGCAGAAACGCTCTAATCACTGAGCAGCTGGAGGTCATTAGGCTTCCAGGAACATGAGTCTGTATAAATAGTCCCCCTGTTTGTTTGTTCTACCCCCTTCTCCCCCCTTCTTCTCTTTGGGTGTGTGTTTTGCTGAGATGTGTGGTTCGTCGCCAGGATTGTTTTCTTGTGTTTTGTAAATAAACCTTTTTTTTTTATTTACAAACCGCATGCTCCAGGACTCTTTTTGGGAAGATGCAGCCTCTCCTGCCCTTCTTAGCTGCTGCGCGAAATACTCTGCCGTAGTGAGACTTTTAAAGAAGGAAGTGCACTGGGCATTTACATTAAACTAATTAAAGTTTAATGGGACAGGAAGGAATTAACATTGGGGGCAAACCACTTCCTTCAGAAGGTCTTCCCCAGCGGCCAGCAGGGTTGATAAACTGCTCAGTGGGGACACCTTGGCTTTATAGTGTTAGGGTCTGGATACCAATCAGAATCCCTTGGAAATGTCTCAAGAACCCTTGAGATCCAGTTCCAGCAACTCCCAAGTAACACTGAGCCCTAGAGGAACCTTCTGTGCTGAGTTGAGGCATCTCTGGTCCTCCAGATGTGGTTGGACTCAAAGTACCACCTGCCCAAGCAAGGATGGCCCATGGCCAGGGAGGGCGGGAGTCTTATCTGGTGGGACACACTTTCCCCTTCTTCCCCCTCCTCTGAAAATGCGGAATGGGGGAGGTGGGGCACATTGACGCAAGGGGGACATTGACACACCAACAATATTTCAATATCAAGAAATGATATTCCTGTCGCGACATCACCCAAATGTGCCTATGCATGTTTGAGTAGAACAGTTGCGACTGCGCTGGCTGCCAGTTAGCCGTTGGCGTTTGAAGAGAATAGGTGTGTTTTTAGCACAACCATCTAAAAATTATGTGAAATGTAAAAGTGTTCCAACACTTTTTACGTCATTTAGTTAAGGTTTAAAAATACCAAAGGTAAGTTATTCCACTCAGTAATCAGGATTACAGGTGATTTTCAGTGGCTTTATTAACAATTGTTAGATTTTTGAAAATGTCCGTTGGCGCACTTTGATACACTAAGGGTTAGCGCCTCCAGTAATGGCTGAATTCCTCTGATCGGGAGGAACTTGCTTTGTGGAAATCTGGGTCTGGCCGCCACGGCAAAGGTGGAAACCCACTAAAAATCACAGGCAGGAGAAGCCTGTGAATGTGGAATTCGGCTGGAACCTTTTGTGCCTCCTCTACTCGTGGGGAAACCTGTTTTCAGGGATCCGGAGCGACGTGGGGTGAGTGGCGCGGTGCTTCGAATTGACTGCTTCTTTCACGGAGTGAAGCCGCATTGCTGTTGCCGGAGAGCGCTGACTTTTTCCTGTGGACAATTTGATTCTAAAACAACTACCCATGAGTAGAACGGAAAATTGGATCTTTAAACGTCTTAATTTGGCACCAAAACGGGGAGGTTTCAAACAGGAAGCCCGCCTCCCCTTTTTGTAAATAGACTGAAGCAAACAGGCTGCAAGCTAAAGTCTTGGAAAGCCTTCCGTAAAGGATTAAACCTCCATCGGTTAAAATCACTAAAGCCCCCTTGGAAGCAGGAGAAGAGGGGGGAAATTTTGGATTGTGTAAGCCTGCAGGAGAGAGTGAAGAAAGTCAAATTACCACCGCTCTGAACCTGGAAACAGGCTGCTAGTAAGACCGACGTTTTGGAATTGCCCATTGAATGTGAATAGATCGAAGCGTGAAGGTTCAAAACAGGAAGTCCGCCTTCCGCTTTTTGTAAATAGTCTGAAGCAAAAATCTTGTAAGCTAATAGCTTGGAAAATTGTTTTGCAAAGGTCGAAATTTCTTTCATTTATAACCACCAAAATCCCCAATTTGACCGAAGCAGGAGAAGAGGGGGGAAATTTTGGATTGTGTAAGCCTGCAGGAGAGAGTGAAGAAAGTCAAATTACCACCGCTCTGAACCTGGAAACGGGCTGCTAGTAAGACCGACGTTTTGGAATTGCCCATTGAATGTGAATAGATCGTTCGTTGACAGCTAGTTAAATAAGAGAAATACATTGTTTCCATTGTCTCCCTCTGCGTTTAAAAAGGAGTGAAAATTGAAACTAACTTTATTGTTTGAACTGTGCTTAAAAGGATTGATACAAATCGAAATTGTTTCCCTCTAGAAGAAGCTTTTGAAATTGTTACATGAGTTGAGCTGGGGGGATCTCCAGTTGCAAGATAATAAACTGTGAGAATCTGGGACTGACCTTGGATTGTTAAGAATGTTGACAGAAGAAGCCTTAGTGGTTGCATTATGTAAGATAAATGACTCACTGGAACAGCTCCATAAGAAGACGGATGTGATGACTATAAGAATTGATAACTTGGGACAAAAAGTGACTAATTTTGGACAAAATGCGAACATTAATACAGAAACTATTCAGGAATCGATACAGGGATCTACTTTGACATGGCAAATTGTAGAGAAGGCGGGGGAGAAAGTTGTCGTTGTTGAACCTAAAATAGCACAAGTGGACAGGGAGAGAGCCCCAGCCTCACAGATGTAATTTGATGACTGTAAGTTGATGCCTTTTATGATTGAATTTAGGGAAAGTCAGATTTTGAGGATTGGAGCCCCGCTTGGACTGGAGAAGGAAAGTTGGATAGATCCCTTCATGCAGGGATTTATTGACCTCTGGGACCTGGACTTGGGTCAGGAGGAGATTGGAGTTGTGGGGACCTCCAGATTTAGAAGAACTTTGAAATACGTCCTGAAATATCTTTGGGATCTTAGTTTTAACTATGGAGATTTGGCTGAGCTGTCGAGAAGGAATAAAAACATTGCTAGGTGGGAATTTCCCCGAGATCTACTCTTCAGCATCAAAGGAAGGAAAATAAGAACAAGATCAGCAGAAGACAAAGCAAAGTGCATGTATAAATATGAAGAAGACTTGCAGAAGGGACTTGGAAAAGAGTTAAGAGCCTCGGACAGAAGATCACCAGGTTGATGGACTATATGGAATTGACGGAGATGACTGGCAGGGTCCGAGACCAGGGAGAGGAGACGGTGGAAGAAGATTGGGAAAAGGTTTAAAGTTTATCTATGGAAATACAGTGGTGCCCCACAAGACGAATGCCTCGCAAGACGGAAAACTCACTAGACAAAAGAGTTTTCCCTTTTGGAGGTGCTTCGCAAAACGAATTTCCTATGGGCTTGCTTCACAAGACGAAAATGTCTTGCGAGTTCCTGCAGGGGTTTTTCCTCCCCCCTTTTTCTAAGCTGATAAACCGCTTATCCGCTAAGCCGATAAGCAGCTAATAGCGCTAATCCGCTAAGGCGTCAATGGGCTTTCTTCGCAAGACGAAAAAAACCGCAAGACGAAGAGACTCACGGAACGGATTCTTTTCGTCTTGCGAGGCACCACTGTAATGCAAAATTAATGAGTGTTAGAAAAATGTTGAAATGAAATTATATGGCTTTAGTAGAAATGTTATAAGGAATTAAGCATAAATAAGTATTTTAGTATTAATGGAAAATAAGGTTAAAATATGTTGAGATAACTATATGACAGAAAATAGAGAAAATAGAGAAAGATGGAAAGGACTTGCTGAAATAATTTATAGAAATGGGAGGTTGATGAAACAAGGGAATGAAAGAGAGGGTATTGAGATGGTATGATGTGTGTCCTATGGGGTGAATGCAGGCTCTCGCTGAAGAGCTCTCCAGGCTTCGTGCAAATCTCCGTAAGACGCGGGAGCCCGGCGCTGGACTCCCACGGCTTGCAGAGAGCCAGTGTGGTGTAGTGGTTAAGAGCGGTAGTCTCGTAATCTGGGGAACCGGGTTCGCGTCTCCGCTCCTCCACATGCAGCTGCTGGGTGACCTTGGACCAGTCACACTTCTTTGAAGTCTCTCAGCCCCACTCACCTCACAGAGTGTTTGTTGTGGGGGAGGAAGGGAAAGGAGAATGTTAGCCGCTTTGAGACTCCTGAAGGGGAGTGAAAGGCGGGATATCAAATCCAAACTCTTCTTCTTCCTCTTCTGGGGGCTGGGTTCAGGGGAAGCTTGGGCTTCCCCCGCCCCAGCCCTGTGCCAGGGGGGAAAAAATAATTTCCCCCCCTTTATTTCCCCCCCAAAAAACTAGGTGCGCCTTATGGGATGGTGTGTCCTATAGGGCGAAAAATAAGGTGATTATCTTATTTTTTAATAAGCATTTTGTTTAAATCACTATTTTTTGACTACCTAATGTGAGTTATTATACTTTTTAAAGTTTTTCCCATGGGCCTTAGGTTGCCTATGCCTGGGATAGAGGGTTAAATCAGGGCAGGCCAAATGGGACTCAGCTCCGTCCCCTCCTTGCCCCTCCCTGCATCTGCTGCCTGAGGGGGCTGCCTCAGTCTCCCTCACAGTGGAGCAGGCCCTGAGAACAGCCTTCTCGCTGCCTTCCAAAATACAGTCATACCTCGGGTTACAGACGCTTTGTGTTGTGTGTCTTCTGGTTGTGCACAGTGTCTTCTGGTTGTGTGTCTTCTGGTTGTGCACACATGTGCAGAACCGCTAAATCATGTTTTGCGCATATGCAGAAGCACCGAATTGCAACCCACACATGCGCAGACCCGGCGCTGCGGGTTGTGAATTTGCCTCCCGCACGGATTACGTTCGCAACCTGAACATCCACTGCACAGGAAACATGGCACAGAAGACCTTGGAGTCTCACTGTGGAACACAACAACAACAACAACATCGATTGGTTATATGTCACTTTGGGCTGCTCTGGGCGGTGGCGTAGGGTGTCCCCGTTACAACAGCCCTGCAAAATAGACCGGAGTTGCTACGCGCTTTTGGGACTTGGAAGAGTAACTTACAGCAACCGTAAAGGGCAGACCAGTGTCGTCATTACGGGGGCCTATTTTAAATAGGGGTGGTGTTTGGGACTTCCGGGTTAGCGCCATTGGCGAATGGCGGAGTTCCTCTGACCGGAGGAACGGGCTCCGTGGAAACTGGGTCCTCCCGCCGCGGCAAAGGCGGGGACCCGCTAGAAACCCCAGGTGGAGGAAGCCTGGGAATGTGGGGTTCGGCAGTGCTCCAGGAGCACCCCCCCTATTCGCGGGGAACCCCATTTTGCTGCGAACTGATTGCTACTTTCACGGAGGGAAGCTGCATAGCCATTGCCGGAGAGCGCTGACTTTTTCCTGTTGACAATTGGACTCTAAACAAGTACCCGTGAGTAGAAACGGAAAATTGGATCAAGAAATACCCTAATTTGGCATCGAAGCGGGAAGGTTCAAAACAGGAAGTCCGCCTTCCGCTTTTTGTAAATAGTCTGAAGCAAAAATCTTGTAAGCTAATAGCTTGGGAAATTGTTTTGCAAAGGTCGAAATTTCCTTCTTTTGTAACCACCAAAATCCCCAATTTGACCGTTTAAGCCTGCAGGAGAGGGAGTAAAGAAAAATAAGTTTCCACCGTCTCAAACCTGGGAACGGGGGTCAGAGACAGAAATTGTCTGAGACGTCCATTGGCTGCGAATGGAACATTTTGACAGATAGCCAAAAAAGAGAAACAATTTGATTCCAATGTTGCCTTTTGCATTCTAAAGAAACAAAATACTTGAAAATTGAAAGTAACTTTCTTTTGTTGGATATGCTTTGAAAAGTTACAGATAGGTAGCCGTGTTGGTCTGCCATAGTCAAAACAAAAAATTCCTTCCAGGAGCACCTTAAAGACCAACTAAGTTAGTTCTAGGTATGAGCTTTCGTGTGCATGCACACGAAAAAGGGACGTTGCAGGAAAATTGTGTATCTGAAGAAGTGTGCATGCACACGAAAGCTCATACCTAGAACTAACTTAGTTGGTCTTTAAGGTGCTACTGGAAGGAATTTTTTGTTATGCTTTGAAAAGACGGTTACAAATAGAAATTGTCTCCTCTAGAGGGAGCTTGTCAAATTGTTGCTGCAGTTTACTTGAGGATTTCACAGCTGCAAGATTAAGATCGTGGAAACAGACTGTGACCTTGAATAAAAATGTGTGTGAAGGAAGCTCTGGTGCTTGTTTTTTGCAAGACGAGTGCTTTGCTGGAGCAGCTGCATAAGAAGATGGATTTGAAGAATGAGAAGTTGGATTTGATGACTGTTGTTGTCAGGGAATGTGAACAAACAGGGAATATTGACCCAGACATTATACAGGGACCAACTCAGAAAATTGGTTCGACTGTGCAAATGCAAGGGCAAATGACAACTGAGGAGGTAGCGACGGCACCTCAAGCAATACAAATGGAGAGATCCGAGGCCATGCAAGAGCATAAGCCGTTGTTTTGGAAGAGTGAATTTGGAATGGGGCAGGAGTTTGGAGCTGAGGAGGCTCTTAAACTTGGAGGGACTTTGAAATATGTTGCTAAATATTCTTTGGATTATATTGATGACTGTGGGGAGTGGGACTGTGGGGAAGGGGAAGGTTTGATGAGGGGAGATGGACATAATTATGGGTTGAAATTCCCCAGAGATCTACTCCTCAATGAGTATAAACAACAAGAAGAAGATCTGCAGAAGGGGCATGGAAGCGATTTAAGGGCCTCGGACATAAGACTACCAGGTTGATGGACTAAGATGGATTGGACAGTAAGGACGGACATAACCCGAGACCAGGAAAAAGGGACGTTGGAGGAAAATTGGAAAATCTATAAAGAAAAATTTTAATTTGGGGAATCATTGGAAAATTAATG
Organism: Podarcis melisellensis; assembly: GCF_964234715.1. Lineage (NCBI taxonomy): Eukaryota > Metazoa > Chordata > Lepidosauria > Squamata > Lacertidae > Podarcis > Podarcis melisellensis. The sequence goes on along the minus strand of NC_138529.1, from coordinate 123,708,674 downwards.
AATATTAGGGAAAATGTTGGAATGAAACTGTCTGGCTTTAGTAGAAATGTTATATGGAATCATGTATAAATAAGCATTAAGTTTTAAGCCTCAAGGTTTTTTACGGTATGATAAGGTTAAACAAAGTAACGCAAATTCTTAGCAGAAACATGGTAAAACTAATAACGGTTAGAAGGATGTTGGAATGATCTTATGTGATTTTAGCAGGATTGATATAAAGGAGTTGGGAATAACTGATTGTTAATCGGTGACAGGAGGAAAAGTAAGACTATATTATACTAGGATAAATTACAGGATAAAATATTTAAAAAGAAGGAAAGAATTTGCTGAAATGGATAATTGATCTAGAATACAAAAAAAGGGAGGTGTGAGGAGGTCAAGGAAACAAGCTAATGAAAGAACATAAAGGAAATACGATGCTTTTTCTTTTTTTTATTTCTTTTTTATTTAAAGAGTTTTATTTTTCTGTCTTTTTTTCTTTTTTATATTGTGGTGTATTGTTTGGTTTTTGTTTAATGTGGTATGTTCATTTTTGCTTTTTGTAATTGTTTAAACTTTAATAAATATCATTAAAAAAAAATTAAATAGGGGTGGTGTTTGAACTTGCGCTTTGCTAATGTTACAGAATTGGCAGGGGGGGCACTTGTGGGAGAGCAGGTTTCTTTGGCCGTCTCACCCTTCCTTGCTTGCCCCTTCTGCGTTCCCATGGCAAGTCCAGCCGAATTCGACTATGGCGTGTGGTGCATATCTCCGCCTTCAGACGGATGGAGCCAGGCAGCTTTCCGGGTCATTTGCCCAACTTTCCATGAGCTGATATTAAATCCCAACTACAGCTGCTTGTTACAAAGGGAGGGGGCAGATTCCGGTAGGTTAATGATATTAACTCTTTCCATGCTCATTTCTGATGCTCAGAAGCAGGTGCACCCTTTCCTAGACCTTCCTGATGACATTCTCAGTCTGACGCACAGTATTTACACAGAAACACAGATAAAACACAAAAAACCCTTCACATAACTCCCTTTCTAAAATACACTGAGACTATCTTATAACATATCTCCATTATAACACACAAGTTATTCAGGTATACAGGACTGAGGCCGTTTAGGGCTTGAAAGGTCAGCACCAACACTTTGAATTGTGCTCAGAAACGTACTCAAATATTCCTCTGCAGTAAAGGAGGCAAATGACTTGATCATGGATGGAGGACTTGACCTGGCATGTGTAACAGAGACTTGGTTGGATGAAGCAGATGGGCCTTTCCTTGCCGCTGCTTGTCCACCAGGTTTCTCTTATGCACAGCAACCCAGGTCATGTGGGCGGGGAGGGGGGGTTGCAGTGATTTTTAGGAAGTCATTAGTTTGCACCAGGCGTCCTATTGGGAAGACCCAGTTTTCTGAGTGCATGTTCTGGAAGTTGGGCAATAGAGGCAGTACAGGATTCCTTTTGGTGTACCGACCTCCCCGCTGCACCAAGGATTCCCTGCCCGAGCTGCTTCAGGTCGTGGTGGATGTTCTCCTGGAGACACCTAGCTTGGTTGTCCTAGGGGATTTTAACATCCATGCTGACAGGACCTTACAAGGGGCCGCTCGGGACTTCGTGGAAAGCATGGCCTCCATGGGGCTGTCCCTGAATAAGTCTGGCCCAACCCATAGCCGCGGACATGCCTTGGACCTGGTGTTTACCTCTATGGATGTTGGTGATCTGACACTAAGTAAAAGTGAAACGAAAGAAGTGCCATGGTCAGACCACTTCCTGGTGCAACTGGACTTCTCTGCGACCCATCCCCTCTGCAGGGAGGTGGGACCGATTCGGATGGTCTGCCCCCGCCACTTAATGGATCCAAATGGTTTCCAGAGAGTGGTAGGGGATGCTTTATCCCATGTTGATGGCCTTTCAGCCGATTCCCTGGTGGCCCGCTGGAATGTGGAGTTAACCAGGGCTATTGACTGTTTGGCTCCGAAGCCCCCTCTCCGATTGCATGGAGACCGGAGAGCCCCGTGGTTTTCCACGGATCTGAGGGCAATGAAACAATCGTTGAGACGGCTAGAGCGCCGGTGGCGGATAACTCATTCTGAATCTGACCGGACACAGGTTAGAGCTCAACGTCGAGCCTACCAAGTGGCGATAGCGACGGCGAAGAAGACTTTCTTCACCGCCTCTATTGCATCTGCAGAAAACAGAAGCAGGAGACTCTTTCAGGTGGTTCACAATTTAGCGGAACCACCTGTAACAGCGGGGCCCAGTACGGGCCACATGTTCTCCTGCAATGATTTTGCAAATTTTTTTGCAGATAAAATCGCTCAGATTCGGGAAGAAGTAGACTCCACCGTGGGAGCAGGGCCGGGGCGGGAGAGTGCTAGAGTCCTGTCTGGTCAAGTTGTGTGGGATCAACCCTAACCCTAACCCTTCCATTCTTGGGCAAGGTGATTCAGCGAGTGGTTGCTGAACAACTCCAGGCACGCCTGGAAGAAGCGGACCATTTGGATCCCTTCCAGTCGGGATTCAGGCCACATCATGGGACTGAAACTGCCTTGGTCGCACTGGTTGATGATCTCCGGCGGGCTAGGGACAAAGGTGAGAGCTGTTTCCTAGTTCTGCTGGATCTCTCAGCGGTGTTTGATACCATCGACCATGACATCCTTCTGGACCGTCTTGAGGGGCTGGGAGCTGGGGGCACTGTCATACAGTGGTTCCGCTCCTTCCTCCTGGGCCATGTTCAGAAAGTGGTGGTGGGGGATGAGTGTTCAGACCCCTGGGCTCTCACTTGTGGGGTGCCTCAGGGTTCTGTCCTCTCCCCCATGCTTTTCAACATCTACATGCAGCCGCTGGGAGGGATCATCAGGAGGGTTGGGCTGGGTGTTCATCAGTATGCAGATGATACCCAGCTCTACCTCTCTTTTAAATCAGAACCAGTGAAGGCGGTGAAGGTCCTGTGTGAGTGTCTGGAAGCGGTTGGAGGATGGATGGCGGCTAACAGATTGAGGTTGAATCCTGACAAGACAGAAGTACTGTTTTGGGGGGACAGGAGGCGGGCAGGTGTGGAGGATTCCCTGGTCCTGAATGGGGTAACTGTGCCCCTGAAGGACCAGGTGCGCAGCCTGGGAGTCATTTTGGACTCACAGCTGTCCATGGAGGCACAGGTCAAATCTGTATCCAGGGCAGCTGTTTACCAGCTCCATCTGGTACGTAGGCTGAGATCCTATCTGCCTGCAGACTGTCTCGCCAGAGTGGTACATGCTCTGGTTATCTCCCGCTTGGACTACTGCAATGCGCTCTATGTGGGGCTACCTTTGAAGGTGACCCGGAAACTACAACTAATCCAGAATGCGGCAGCTAGACTGGTGACTGGGAGCGGCCGCCGAGACCATATAACACCGGTCTTGAAAGACCTACATTGGCTCCCAGTACGTTTCCGAGCACAATTCAAAGTGTTGGTGCTGACCTTTAAAGCCCTAAATGGCCTCGGTCCAGTATATCTGAAGGAGCGTCTCCTCCCCCATCGTTCTACCCGGACACTGAGGTCCAGCTCCGAGGGCCTTTACAGGGGAACTATGAATCAGTTACAGGGAACCAGGCAGAGGGCCTTCTCGGTAGTGGCGCCCGCCCTGTGGAATGCCCTCCCATCAGATGTCAAAGCGATAAACAACTACCTGACATTCAGAAGACATCTGAAGGCAGCCCTGTTCAGGGAAGTTTTTAATATGTGACATTTTAGTGTAATTTTCATCTCTGTTGGAAGCCGCCCAGAGTGGCTGGGGAAACCAAGCCAGATGGGCGGGGTACAAATAATAATAATAATAATAATAATAATAATAATAATAATAATAATAATAATAATAATAATTATTATTATTATTAAAAATGGAAGCCTTCCCATTGTCTTTGTGCTTACAAATACTGTCTTAAGGAGGGATGAACAGGGTGGGCCTGTGACCTGGATTCAGGAACTAAAGTATGTACCATCACAAAAGAATGGCCAGGCTGCGCAGGTAATGCAGTTAGTGACCATTAACAGGTATCCTTGGGGACAGGTTTTCTGCTGTAGACCGCCTCCTGTGATGTATTCCTGCTGTAGACAGTCTCCTTCTGTATGATATTTGGGGGGGGGGTCTTGGGTGGGCAATTTCAAAAGACTATATAAGGCCGTGCACACCTCCCTCCTGCTTGTGGTGAGGGGGGGGGGACACTGTTGCAACAGGGTAATAAAGTTCAGGCTTACTAGCCGCTTTGCTTCTCCATATACTCTGGGTGGCCTCTGTTATTTTCTCCTACCTATATGGAACCCACTTAAGGACTATATGGGCTCTTGGATACCCCATAAGGGGAAAGGAGCAGGTTTTTTCTTAGAACAAAGGTCGTAAGAATATGTTTGGTTGGCACACTTATTTATAACAGGATAAAACTAAAACACACAAGAGCTCTATGAATCAGGTTATTCAGAAAATCCTTTTTACAGTATGGGATAAATATAATAATCTGCTGGAAAGAAAAACACCTCTTTGGCTTCCACCCACAAAAGCAACAGCTTTTTTAAAAATGCAATTCGGAAGAAGCAAAGGGCAACTTACAGAGATCTGTTGGACTTTTTGGAAGAAGAAATAAAACTGAATAAACAGGATGAGGTGGGAGGTGTGGTGGCAGATTGGTTTCAATACCATCAAATCATCCTGTTTGGACAAGATAAAGGGAGAGGTTTTTGGACTGAAAGTTCACAGTTTGAAAGAGATATTATTGAGAGGAAAGAGAAAGTGTTTCTCAAATTTCAGGTCCAATCTGAAGAAGTGTGCATGCACACGAAAGCTTATCCCCAGAACAAACTGTTCAATGAACAGATGGTTTGCAGTGGAAGAGATCTGCACAAGTAGCTAAGTGTGAAGCAGTAAAAATGAAAGTGCAACCTTGTGAGCAGAATACTCCACACATCTTGGGGTCTTTGTGTAATAATTGTGGAAGTCAGAGTTGAGGCAAGCGCAGAAGGCTCTTCAGGGCTGGCAACTTCTTCCCAATCCCACTGGGTTTCAACAACCGCACTAACACTTAACAGTACAGAATAGGCGCCTGGATGCAGAAGCCAATCCAAAGGGGTGGCTGGTAGTGGAGGTGGTGAAATGCTTAAGTTCTGAGTTTTTCATGTGCGCTAAAACTCAGCCTGCTTGGTTGTTGTTTTTTATTTTTAAAAATATTTTTACCAACATGCTATAATATTATTGTTTTAGTTAAATAAATTGTTTAAGTTGTTATTAAGGAAATGTTGTCCAAATATAGACAGTAAACTTATTAAACCTCAGAATGATTTCATAATTATCTGTCTATGTACTTCTAATAGTGTAACCAAATCAGAAATTTTTGATTTAAATAGAATCATACTGACTAGTGATTTACCGTAAATTGTGATTGAAATCAATTTGACTTATATCAAATCCACCCTGATTGCAATCTACCACAATGTCTGAAATAAGGAAGGAACTATACAGAGGTGAACAGGACAATGTCCTGGCAGCTGCTACTACTTAGGGGTCTGAAACGGATAAATGAAAATATTATCAATCCTCACACACTCAGTTTCATCAGCAGGGAAGCCAAGATGCATCCCAGCAGGACTTTTGGGTTTGGGCTTGGCTACCAAATGGTGAAATTCAGGACAATCCAAAGTATGGAGATGAGTCCTAGTGAATACAGATGATCTGGGACAGCCAACACCCTCAGCAGGGAGGTTGGGTGATGGGGGTGGGGGTCAGGGGTGCTGGAAGGGGAGGAGTCTCTGTCGAGGCTCCTCCCCTTCCATTAACACTTCCATGGACTCCCTCTCTCCCTTTCCCCAGCCAGGCGCCCCACGACCCGAGGGATTCCTGCCAGGGGGAAGCCGGGAGAATGGGGGGCCTCAGCCCCAGCCCTGCTTGGGGTCCTCTTTCCCGCCCAGGCGTCCCGGGGGGGCAGGGCAGCTGAGCATCTCTCGGCCCCCCAGGAAAGAGAAAGGGGAGTCTGGCGGTGCTGCTGCTGCTGCCCAGGAGATCTTGCCAGGTGTAGATCCCTGCAGGTGTTGGGTCCCCCCTTCCCCCCTGGGTCGGGGCCTGGATCGGGGCCCCTGTCGACGGGCCCCAGGGAGGGCGCTTTCCTTCGGGGGGGTCTCTTTGTCCTCCCCTCTTATCCCCCCTCTATTTCCCCCCCCTCCTCTCCCTCCTTACCTCTTGGTCCTCCGCCTCCCTGGCTCCAGATTAGTCCGCTTTCCTTGTCTGCAATAGAAAGGGGGGCGGCGGCGACGGGGGGAGGCTCTTCAGCGACGCCCCTCCTCCTTTTCCGGGTCTGGGAACTTCCGGCGCCTTTCATGGCGACACTTCCGGTTCCTTTTCAGACGCGCGCATCCCTAGAGCTACGAATTTAGAGCAGCCCCTCCCTGTGTCCGGAGGGGAAGGAGACGGGACGGCGCTGCCTCTGGCCTCCTGCTCTGGGGGCTCCATGGGGACCCGGCCCCCTCCCCCCCAACTGCCTCTCCTCCTCACGGGGAGTCTCACGGGGGTCTCCTTCTGGGCCTCCTTCTGCATGCCAAGCACTCAACCGGGGTCCTTCTGCATGCAGAGCAACTGCTGCATTGCTGAGCAACGCCCCCTAACAGCCAAGCCCCGCTTCAAACACCAGCCCCCCTCCCCCCGTTAAAAGACTTCAGGTAGTTGTTTTTCTCTTTGACATCTGGTGGGAGGGCGTTCCACAGGGCGGGTGCCACCACCGAGAAGGCCCTCTGCCTAGTTCCCTGTACCCTCACTTCTCGCAGGGAGGGAACCGCCAGAAGGCCCTTGGAGCTGGACCTCAGTGTCCGGGTAGAATGATGAGGGTGGAGACGCTCCTTCAGGTATACTGGACCGAGGCCGTTTAGAGCTTTCAAGGTCAACACCAAGACTTTGAATTGTGCTTGGAAATGTACTGGGAGCCAGTCTAGGTCTTTCAGGCTGCCCCTCTCCCGTTAAGAAACTACCCACTGATTCGCCTGGTAAAATGAGTGCAGGAATGACGGACCTTTCAACTCAAGGGGGGGGGGGAGGAAGAGGAGCTGTCAATACTTGTGAAACCAGTTTCCTTTTTTTTTTTATTCTCTGTTTATTAAATTTTTTACACAATCATACAATCATCTACAAACCGCGGCAGAACATACAATAGGGGGTCAAAAAAGCAAAGAGGAAAGAAAAAAAAGAACAAAATAAAAAAGATAAAAATAAAAATAAAAAAAAGAGAAAAGGCACAAGAAAAACAGAAAAAGAAAGAGGAAAGAAGAAAAACAAAACCAAAAGAGGGTAATAAAACATCGTTCCGTACACTGTGACTTCCATCCTTCCCGGTTTGGGTTGTACAATCCTTATAGTTTACTCGCTGATTACATTATCATTACCAATATTCAAACATTACAGGTTTTAAATTCCATCCACTGAGATTTTCAACATTCCATAAGTCACTTCAACATAGCCCAGAAATTTACTCCAGTCATTTTTTAATTTAGTATTATTTTGAGATCTAATTCTTTGTGTCAACCTCGCTAGTTCTATATATTGGAATAGTTTCGTCTGCCATTCTTTAACTGTGGGGGTGTTAGATGTTTTCCAATCCTGCGCCAACGCGATCCTGGCCGCCGCCGTGGCGTATTGGAAGAAGTTTTCATCTTCTCTTTTAATCTCTTCTCCTACCATTCCTAAAAGAAACGCTTCCGGTATCTTAGGGAAGTTGTATTTTAAAATTTTCTTTAGTTCCTCATAAATTTGGTCCCAGAATCCTCTCACCACCTCACAGGTCCACCACATATGAAAGAAGTTCCCCACCTTGTTTTTACATCTCCAGCATGTGCTATCACCGGTTTTATACATCTTCCCCAGACTTGCCGGGGTGATGTACCATCGGTACATCATCTTCTCTAGATTTTCTCGGAGAGTAGCACATGCCGAGAACTTCATACCCTTTTTCCATAGTTTCTGCCATTTCTCCTGTTCCAAATTATGTCCCAGATCTCTGGCCCATTTAACCATGACCCCCTTAGCTGCCTCATCTCTGGTTTCCCAGCTTAACAATTGTTTATACATTTTAGAGAGGAGTTTGTTATTAGATTCCAATATTTCTACCTGATATTTCGATTTTTTTTCACTCATCCCTGTTTTTTTATGCTCGAGCCACAACGCATTAATCTGATGATATTGAAGCCAGCTGTTTAGTTTTCCTTTTAACTCTTCATAGGGTCTGATTTTCCATCCACCCTCCAGTTTGACTAGGAGGTCCTCATACGTCCATCTCTCCCCCTCTTGGTTTGTTTTTTTGAGCGTTATAATATCGATTGGGGAGATCCACCAAGGCGTACCGCTTTCAATTACTTTTTTATTTCTGTTCCAGGCTTCTAGTAGGGGGCCTCTGATAATGTGATTTGAGAAGCTTTTGTGGGCTTTACCTTTATCTTGCCATAAATAAGCGTGCCAGCCAAACCTGGCATCAAAGCCTTCAAGGTCCAGTAAGTCTGGGTTTTTTAAAGTCGCCCAGTCTTTTATCCAGCAGAGGCAGGCAGCATCGTAATAGAGCCTTAAATCTGGGACTGCGAAGCCCCCCCTCTCTCTCGCATCCATCAGCAATTTGAATTTAATTCTGGCCCTTTTCCCCTGCCATATGAATTTCGTCAGAATTTTTTGCCAGGACTTAAAACATGATGTTCCTCTTATTATAGGGATATTCTGGAATAAAAACAGTAGTTTTGGTAAGATACTCATTTTGATCGCAGCCATCCTTCCTGACCAAGACAGTTTCAGCCTATTCCAAATGTCCAGATCTCTCTTAATTTCTTGCCAGACCTTGGTGTAATTATCTTCTAATAAGTTTATATTCTTTGGCGATATCCATATTCCCAGGTACTTAACTTTTTTTACTACTTTAATGCCGCTCATTTGCTCCAACTGGGTCTTTGCCACTTCATCTAAATTCTTCACTAGAATTTTAGTTTTCCCCTTGTTTAGTTTGAACCCCGCCAATTTGCCAAATTCTTCTAAGATCTTTAAAGTATTACTAACGCTGTTCATTGGTTCCTCTAAAGTTAACACCACGTCATCAACATATGCCTTTAGCTTGTACTCTTTCTCTCCGACTTTTATCCCCTTTATTCTTGATGACTCCCTTATTTTATTTGCCAATATCTCTAGAACCATAATAAAGAGAAGGGGGGATAACGGGCAGCCTTGTCTTGTGCCTTTCGCTATTGTAAAAGGGCTGGAGAGGCTATCGTTTATAATCAGCCTTGCCCTTTGCCCTGAGTATATTGCCTTTATCCCTTCTAAAAAGGGGCCCTCTATTCCTACTGTTTTTATACACCGTAACAAAAAGTTCCAAGAAACATTATCGAATGCTTTCTCAGCATCAATAAAAATTAATGCTGCCGGGATATCTATCTTCATATCCAGATATTCGATAATATTCACTAAGTGTCTGACGTTATCTTTTAACTGCCTATTCGGTAAAAAACCCACTTGGTCTTTATGGATGGCTCTCATTAAGTACTTCTTAAGCCTGCTCGCCATAATATCTGCGAAGATCTTATAATCATTGTTGAGCAGGGAAATTGGTCTATAGTTTCTTATATCCGTTTTCTCTGTTTCTGTTTTTGGTATTAACGTAATATGTGCCTCCCTCCATGAATCTGGAATCCTTCCTCCCTGGAGGATGTTGTTAATAACCTCGCTGAGCACTGGGGCTATATGATCTCCTAATATTTTATAATATTTGGCAGTTAATCCATCGGGGCCGGGTGCCTTCCCGTTTTTCATTCTCTTAATGGCTTCCCTCACCTCTTCTACTGTAATACTTTTATTTAGGTGTTTTTTTTCCTCATCCGTTACATGGATCCCTCCACACTCTGCCAGGTATTTTTCTATTTCTACTTCTTCCTCTTCTCCCTTCTCATACAGCTTTCCGTAAAATTGGGTAAACCTTCTTTCTATTTCAGTTGTTTCTTCCACTATCTTATCCTCTACTATAAGTTTATTTATCACGTTTTGCTTTTTCCTCCTCCTTAGTTGCCATGCCAGCAACTTCCCAGATTTGTTCGCCGATTCGAAATATTTCTGCTTCATGAATTTAATTTTCCACTCTACCTCTTGATTTAGTAGTGCGGAATATTGTGTCTGCAGCATACTGGAGGTTTGTTTAAGTCTATCATCTCCTGGTCTTATTGCTAATTTTTTTTCACAATCTTTTAGTTGGGTAAGGATCTCTTCTTTCTTTTGGTTTCTCAGTTTTCTCCTGTAGCTGTTTTGTTGTATCAGGAAGCCTCTTAGGACTGCTTTGCCGGCGTCCCAAACTACGTCAGGGGGCGTACCCTTATTCCAGTTTAAATCAAAATAATTCTTAAGAGTGGCTTTGGCTTTATCTATCACCTCCTCGATTTCTAAGAGGTACTCATTCATCCTCCACCTGTACGGACCAGATGTTTCCTTTTTTATTTCCAAAGCTATTGGGCAGTGATCTGATAAGGTTCTGGGTTGTATTTCACATTCCCTTACTTTTGTCAAAATTGTTCTTGAGACCCAAATCTGGTCTATTCTGCCCCAGCTCTGGTGGGGTTCTGAGAAATGAGTAAATTGCCTTGTTACAGGGTTTTTATGCCTCCATATATCGATTAAGTCAAGATTCTCCACCAAATTGCTAAAGGATTTTGGCAGCTTCCCTTGATTCACTTTACCCTTCTTAACATTTCTATCCCATTCCGGTGCTGGGACCCCGTTGAGATCCCCAAGTAAGATTAATTTATGGTCTTCCAATTTTAGTAGTATTTGTTCCAACTTCTCAAAAAATTCAGCTTTATTTGTGTTGGGGGCATAAACCGTAACCACGTTGAGCTTCTCTCCCTGACAGTTAAGTTGGATTCCTACTATTCTCCCCTCATCGTCTTTACAGATTAGTACCGGGTCCCACTTTTCTTTGACATATATCACTACTCCCTTTTTCTTATTTATACCCGAGTTGACAAATTCTACCCCTAACTTCTTATTTACTAGGATATGTCTATGTTTTTTTGCTATGTGCGTCTCTTGGAAACAGATTACATCATAGTTCTTATTTTTTAAGGCTTTCTCAATTTTATTCCTTTTCAATTTTTCATTCAACCCATTCACATTCCAGGATAAGAGCTTCAGTGTAACGGCTATTGTTTAACTCTTAGGTGTATTAAGCACTCAGTTCAGTTTTACAAGTTTAAAATCTAGAGTCCTTGTTCCCTAGGACCTCCTCCTCTCCTGCCGCCTCTTCTCCCACCGCGGCATCACTCTCCTCATTTTCTTCCTCAGCGTCTCTTCCTTCCTTTCCCGGCCCCCTCCCCCTCCATCTCTCCTGTTTCTCATCCAGCTCCACCTCCATTGGCCTATTCTCTATCCTGCCCAATTCCTTCTCATATCTTCTCAAAAATTTCTCGGCTTCTTGAGGATCCAGTAACCTAAACTTTTTGTCTTTGTAGAAAAAGGTGATTCCTTCAGGGAATTCCCATCTATACTGTATGTCATTTCTTTTTAAGACCCCTACCACTTGCCTAAACCCCTCTCTTTTACGTAGCAGTCTTGTCGGTATTTCTTTATAGATAATGATGGGCCTCCCACCGATTTTCAGTTTATTTCGATAGCTTGATTTTAGGATCAAATTTTTCATTTCCATTGAGTTGAAGATCACTAGACAGTCACCCAGAAATTTATTTGGCTTCAAGTGTTGAGGTCTCGTTTTAATTCTAAATGCATTTTCAATAGTTTGGGTCACCTCATCTTCTCTTAATCCCAGCCACTTTGATAATTCCTTAGCCATCTTTCCTTTTATGTCCTCATTCCTTTCTTCTTCCACTCCTCTAAATTTTAGGTGGAGTTGTTTTTGTCTCAGTTCTGTCATGGCTAAGTTATCCCAAATCCTTTCTTGTGTTCTATTTAATTCTCTCAGATCTTCCTTCATCCTTACTGATTCTTTTTTCTGTTCCCTCATCTCTTTCTGCATTCTTTTGTTAGATTCCTCAATTATTTTAGATTTGGTAGATAACTCTTGGATCTTAATTGAGAGTTCTCCTACTGCACCTTCTATTTTTTTGTCAATCATCCCCTGCATTTCTTCCAATTTACTTTCCATATGTAATTCATTTTGCTTAAATTCCTCCTTGATTCTTGCCCAAAGGCTCTCCAAGTCTCTTATTTCTTCTTGTTTTGATAGTCTCCTATCCCCTTGAGTCCCCCCTCCTCTTTTCCCGTCCCTCCCCCACATTACTAGGTCTCCCCCTGTGGGGCTTACACTCTTGTTCTTACAATTCTGCGTGATTTGTTTCCGTGGTAGTCAAATACAATAAAGGGGTAGGGGAGATAAGAAAAAGTTAGGAAGAGAAAAAAAAAGGGGTAGCGGGGACGGGGACTATGAAACCAGTTTCCCAGAGGGGAGGCTCAGGAAGAATCTCCTGCTAGGGGACTGGAGGAGTTTTGGTTAACCCCCCCCCTCTGTCTGGGCCTGTATGCAGTTGACCTGAGCAACCTGCAGCCTGAGTTAGTGAGGGTCCATCACCTCCTGGCAAATAGAAGGGCAAGAAACGGAGGCAGTGAGAGGTTTTACTTTCTTGGGCTTCATGATCACTGCAGGTGGTGACAGCAGTCACGAAATTAAAAGACGCCTGCTCCTTGGGAGAAGAGCAATGACAAAGCTGGACAGCATCTTAAAAAGCAGTGACATCACCTTGCCGACAAAATCCGTATAGTTAAAGCTATGGTTTTCCCAGTAGTGATGTATGGAAGTGAGAGCTGGACCATCAAGAAGGCTGATCACCAAAGAATTGATGCTTTTCAATGGACTGCAAGAAGATCAAACCTCTCCATTCTGGAGGAAACCAGCCCTGAGTGCTCACTGGAAGGACAGATCCTGAGCTGAGGCTCCAGAACTTTGGTCACCTCATGAGAAGAGAAGACTCCCTGGAAAAGAACGTGATGTTGGGAAAGATGGATGGATGAAGTCCTACGGAGGTTGATTCTGTGCCCCATAATGAAGGGGGTAGTTTATTCTCTAGTTCAGGAGGGAGTTTGGGAAATTGGTGGTCTGATTTCGCTTCCTGTATCATGCCCTGGCATGCGGGGACAGAGTCTTCAGGCATATACAAGTAGATGCCATCCCCGCAACATTTTATTGTGGCATTTAGTTTACAGAGCAGATCTCTGCCGAGGAGGTTTACAGGACTGCTAGTTAGGAGGAAAGTATGCTCTGCCAGTAGGAGTCCGAGAGTGACTTTAGCCGGTTGTGAGAGTGGGCAAGTGCGGGGTATCCCATCCAGTCCCATGACCTTCCTGGTCTCAGACCCTGGTTCCAGGTGGCTGTCGGTTAAGGTGGAGTGTGTGGCGGGCTTCCGGTTCCGGTCGCGGCTTGGAAGGGAGCGCGGAGAACCAGCTCTTGATTCTTCGGGCGCTGCGGAGGTTTGGTGAGCCGCTAGGGCGCAGCGAACCCGGAAAAAACCCTAAGGGGGGTTCCCTGGGGTGATAGGATCCCGGCAGCGTGGAAGCGGTCGCGTCACCTCCCTGTTTCGACGGGTTGAGAAGACGGAGACCGTCAGCGCAATTGGGAAAGTTCCGACTCCGCAGCGCGACGCCCCAAGCTCCTGCCAGGAGGCGACGGGCTTCCTAGAGAGAAGAAAGGCATCCACAGTGTGCTGTAGCGTTTTTACAGAAACGCATTTCTCTTGAAGGTGTAAAGCCGGTAGCGGAGCTGTGTGCTGCCCGGTATTTTTTAAGAAGTGTGTTGTGGGAGTTCACTCGGCGATGGAACTAAGATGGCGCAGATGGAAGTCGGCGGCATGAAGTGGCTTCCTGTAAAGTCTGCTTGAGTGAGTGAACTTTAAGTTGTGAAACGTGAAGTGAGGTATATTTGCCTATAAGAACTATAAAGAACTATAAAACCATAAAATCATAAAATCATAAAACAACAAGGACGCTAGAGACGTTCGAGAGTTTGGAGTATTAACGGCTGGCGGAGAGTAACCAAGCAGCGGCGGGATAACAATTAGCTTTTTTGTGTTGTTTACAGGCAGCGGCGGGATAACAATTGCTCTTTTGTGTTGTTTATGCCGTTTGAGCCGATTGTCCCCTTTCTGACTCTGCTCCTGTGGTTGCTCTTAGCTGCTGTTTTTTGGATTTTAAACGGTGCAAATTGTTCTCCACTTTTATATTTTTTTTTTGTAGCGGATATAGCGAACTCTATGGGTGGTTTTTCTTCTTTTTTTTCCTTTCTTTTGCCGCCCTTGAAAAGGATCATAGTACAGCTCCGGGGAATTGTGAGGAGCGGGCGGATTATTTTATGAGAAAGACGGCGGAAAGGAGGAAAGAGAGGTCCAGAGTCGGGAGATCTTCCCCCCCTCGTCATTCTCCATCTCCCCCACGCCTCTGCCTCCTCCCTCTGTTTGGAGGACTCTCTCCCAGCGATTGGGATTGGAATAGAAAGTGGAGAATACAACTTTAAGGCTTTGGGTGGAGAACATAACTTTAAGGCTTGATCGCAATTAGAAATTCCTACCGCCTTGTGACTCAGTGCTAGTGGGGGAAAGTGGACCGGCGAGAAGGACCTAAAGGATAGCGCCGGGACCCAAGGCGGAACTACTCCACATCTCCTGTACCCCCTCTCGGCACCCACCTCTGAATTTGGACCTTGGAACTTTGGCATAGACTTTGGCATAGAACTCGGCTCCGGGGTGTGTGGAGATTTGTATTTGGATAACCATTGAGGAGACTGGCTATATTTGGACGGTGAAAACTGTTCTACTTTTGCTTTATCTCTCTGCTTTATTGCTACCCGGTTTTCGCTTATAATTGTTGATACCCGTTGAAATTTAAGGAGGGGAGCTAAGGGGGGGAGGAAGTAGGGGGGAGGGCGAAAATTCCGGTGAGGAGGAATTGGGAATGGCAGGGAAAGACGGAAAGGATGGGAGGAAGGGAGGGGGGACTCCGGGGGAGAGGAAGTGGTCCCGTCAGGAAGAAATTAAGGATTTAGACAACTTATGGGCGAGAATAAAGGAGGAATTTAAACAGAATATATTATGTATGGAAAATAAGTTAGGAGAGGTGCAAGAGAGAATTGACAAAAAGATAGAAGGAGCAGTTGGAGAACTCTCAGCCAAAATTCAAGACCTTTCTGTTAAATCTAGAATAATTGAGGAATCTAATAAAAAGCTACAGAAAGAGATGAGGGACCAGAAGAAAGAGACAACGAAGATGAAAGAAGAGTTAAGAGAATTAAACAGCTCGCAAGATAGGATTTGGGACAACTTAGCAATGGCAGACATGCGACAAAAGCAGCTACATCTGAAATTCAGGGGAGTAGCAGAGGAGCGAAATGAAGACATTAGAGGAAAAATGACTAGAGAACTCTCTAAATGGTTAGATATAAGAGAGGAGGAGATGGCTCTCTCCATAGAGAATGTCTTCAGGATGTCAAGACCTAAAAATTTTAGAACTAACAAATTCTTGGGAGACTGTTTAGTGATTCTTAACTCAGTGGAAATGAAAAACCTAATCTTAAGGAAGAGCTACCATAATAGACTTAGAATTGATGGAAGACCCATTATTATATATAAAGAAATACCGGTCAGGTTATTACGTAAAAGAGAGGGATATAAACAGGTGGTAGCCGCTCTGAAGAGAAATGGGGTACAATTTAGATGGGAGTTCCCGGAGGGGATTGCTTTCTATTATAAGGACAAAAAATTTAGACTGACGGATACACAGGAGGCTGAGAAATTTCTGAGAAGGTATGAGAAAGATTTAGGAAAGCCAGAGAATAGGCCTAGGAGCAGAGAGGAGGAGGAGGAGGAGGTGGGAGGAGGAAGAGAGGAGGAAGGACTGGAGGAAGAGGAGAAGACGGAGGAAACAGATGAGGAGGATGGTGAAGCCGTGGTGGGAGCGGGGACGGCAGAGGAGGGGGAGCTCTCAGGTAACAGAGGCAGTAGATTCTAGTTCGTGATTCAGAGAAACCGTAGCAGATAAAGGAAAACAATAACACATACATTAAACTTTTTATCCTGGAATGTGAATGGGTTGAATGAGAAAGTTAAAAGGAATAAAATTGAGAGAGTGCTGAAAAACAAAAACTATGACGTAATTTGCTTCCAGGAAACTCACATTGCAAAGAAACATAAACATATCCTGATGAATAAAAAATTGGGAGTAGAGTTTATCAACTCGGAAGTAAATAAAAAAAAAGGAGTAGTGATATATGTAAAAGAGAAGTGGGATCCCATGCAAATCTGTAAAGATGAAGAAGGAAGAATCTTAGGGATTCAACTAAATTTCCGGGGGGAAAAAATTAATGTGGTGACGGTCTACGCCCCGAATAAAAATAGAGCAGAGTTTTTTGAGAAGCTTGAAGGAATTCTATTAGAACTAGATTCGCATAACTTAATCCTGCTTGGGGACATGAATGGTGTCCCAGTACCGGAGCTGGACAGGAGCGAAAAGAGAGGGAACTTAAACAGAGGGAAATTGCCGAAATCCTTTAACGATCTAGAGGAAAATTTAGATCTAATTGACGTCTGGAGGAACCAAAACCCTACCTCCAAACAATTCACTCATTATTCAGAACCCCATCAGAGTTGGGGTAGAATTGACCAGATTTGGACGACAAGAAACCTTGTTTTAAGGGTAAAGAGATGCGAAATCCTACCCAGGACACTTTCTGATCACTGTGCATTGACCATGGAAATTAAAAGTGGGTGTAAGGGACAATATAGGTGGAGGTTGAATGAAAACTTATTGGATATTGATGAGGTGAGAGAAAAGGTTAAAGGCAGTTTGAAAGACTATTTTGATTTGAATTTAAGGGGGGAACCTACCATAGATATAGCATGGGACGCCAGTAAGGCGGTTATGAGGGGTATCTTAATCCAACAAAACAAGTACAGGAGGAAATTAAAAGAGCAAAAGAAAGAAGAAATCCTCACACAACTGAGAAATTATGAGAGGAAATTGACTATAAACCCAGCAGATGATGAGGCTATTCGTGCCTCTAAAGTGTTACAGGCCCAATATTCAGCTATATTAAATCAAGAATTAGATTGGAGAATTAAATATATGAAGCAGAGGTATTTTGAATCGGCAAATAAAATGGGAAAATTACTCGCGTGGCAGTTGAGAAAAAGAAAGAAGCAAAATGTGATAAGCAAAATAATAACGGAAGATAACATCATAGAAGACCCAGATGAAATAGAAAAAAGGTTCGTTCAGTTTTTTGAAAAGTTATATGAGAGAGGATTGGAAGACAGTTCAGAAATTGAAAGTTACCTGGAGCAGGATAGAGGAAAATGTATAGCGGAAGAAGACAGAATAGAATTAAACCAAGAGATTACAGTAAATGAAGTTAAGGAGGCTATAAATAGGATGAAAAACGGAAAGGCCCCTGGGCCGGATGGTCTGTCCTCAAAATACTATAAAATATTAGGGGAACTCCTTGCTCCGGTGCTTAGAGATCTAATTAATAATATTCTCCAGGGAGGGAGAATTCCCGGTTCCTGGAAGGAGGCATACATAACTTTGGTTCCAAAATCAGAAACTGAGAAAACAGACATAAAAAACTATAGGCCAATTTCTCTGCTCAATAACGATTATAAGATCTTTGCCGATATTATGGCAAGCAGACTTAAGAAGTTATTAACGAAATATATACATAAAGATCAAGCGGGATTTCTCCCGAATCGATATCAGAAAGATAATGTTCGCCATATATTAAATATTATCGAATATTTAGACACAAGGATAGACATACCAGCAGCACTAATTTTTATAGATGCCGAAAAGGCATTCGATAATGTTTCCTGGGAATTCTTATCAAGATGTTTGGAAAAGGCAGGTATAGAAGGCCCCTACTTGAAAGGTATCAAAGCAATACACTCGGAACAACAGGCTATGCTGATTATAAATAACAATTTGTCTAAACCATTTAAGATCGGGAAAGGCACAAGGCAGGGCTGTCCCCTATCTCCCCTGTTATTTATAATGGTTTTGGAAGTTATTGCAAATAGGATAAGAGATGCAGTGGGAGTGAAGGGGATAAAAATCGGAGAGAAAGAATTCAAATTAAAGGCATATGCCGATGACCTAGTCATATCCCTGGAAGAACCAATGGACAGCACATGTAAGGTAATAGAATTATTGGAGGAATTCGGCAGACTGTCAGGATTTAGATTGAATAGGAAGAAAACAAAAATTTTAACAAAGAATCTGGCCAATGAGGATAAAGCCCAACTAGAACAAAAGACTGGAATAAAAACTGTGAACAAGGTGAAATATTTGGGAATTTGGCTTTCCCCGAAAAATATAAATTTGGTTGAAGATAATTATGACAAGATTTGGCAGGAAATTAAAAAAGATTTGGACACCTGGCACAGGCTGAAGCTTTCGTGGACAGGGAGGATGGCGGCGATCAAAATGTGTATTCTTCCAAGGTTACTGTTCTTGTTCCAAAATATCCCAATAATTAGAGGTACCACCCGTTTCGGGAACTGGCAAAAAAATTTGTCTGAGTTTATCTGGCAGGGGAAGAGAGCCAGGATAAAATTTAAATATTTGACAGACGCAAGAGAGAGAGGTGGTTTTGCGGTACCGAATATAAGGCTATATCATGAGGCAGCCTGTTTAAGCTGGGTAAAAGAATGGGCCACCCTTAAAAATACTGATTTATTGGATTTGGAGGGTTTCGATATTAGGTTTGGGTGGCACGCTTATTTGTGGCAGGAGAAAGGCAAGGTTCACAGAGGGTTTTCTAGTCATATAATTAGAGGGGCATTATTGGAGGTGTGGAATAGATATAAAAAACTGTTGGAAGAAGGGACCCCTTGGTGGCTATCCCCAGTGGATATTATTAAAATTAAAAAGTTAAACATGACGGGGGAAAGGTGGACCTATGAGGACCTTTTAATTAAGACAGAAGAAGGTTGGAAGGTGAAGACCTATGACGAGGTGAAAGATAAGATAAAAGAATGGTTTCACTTCCATCAGATTAATGCACTGTGGACTGAGCATAAGAAACTGGGGATGCGGGATAAAAAATCAAGATTCCAGGTGGAAATCCTAGAGAGTAATGGAAAACACCTTTCCAAATTATACAAACAACTACTGGAATGGGACACAAGAGAGGATGTGGTGAAGGGTGTGATGGTAAAGTGGGATAAAGACCTTGGACACAATATAGATTATAATAAATGGCAGACACTTTGGAGGAAGGGTATGAAATTCACAGCGTGCGCAACCCTCCGGGAAAATCTAGAGAAAATGATGTACCGCTGGTACCTGACCCCAGCAAAGTTAGGAAAGATGTATAAAACTGTCGATAGTAATTGCTGGAGATGTAAAGACAAGATTGGGACCTTTTTTCACTTATGGTGGACCTGTGAGGTAGTGAAGGAATTCTGGGGTAAAATATATGACGAACTGAAAAAAATCTTAAAGTACAACTTCCCCAAAGCACCCGAGTTGTTTCTTCTGGGTATGATTGGTGAGGAAATAAAAAAACCAGATCAAATCTTTTTCCAGTACGCGATAGCCGCTGCGAGGATCTTAATTGCACAAAATTGGAAATCCCCTGATAGTCCCACGATTGGAGAGTGGCAAGTGAAATTATTTCAATATATAGAATTAGCGAGATTAACACAGAAAATAAGGCAAAATAGTACAACGAAACTTAAAGATGAATGGAAGAAATTTTTAATTTATGTTGAGAATAATATGGGTATTGGCAACACAACAGCAGATGACAATTAATACCTCCGATGTAAAATACTAATGTAAGTTCTACTGTAAAGATCATATAATGGTTATGTAATTCCTAGACCAAGTTGAACGGAAGTTTGTCTTTTATTGTTTCTTTTTTTTATATAGTCCTTTTTTTTCTTTTTTTTCTTTTGATTGTGTTTCTTTTCTTTTTTTCTTTTTTCTTTTTTCCACCTTTTAACTGTATATGCTTGATGTCTAATGTGAATCTTTTTTTCAATAAAATAAAATAAAAAAAATAAAAAAAAGGTGGAGTGTGTGGCTCCTGGGTCGATCTCGATAGTACAAACAGGGTCTTCTGGTGATAATGCCAGGACAGGACAAATGGCTTGGGTTGGGTTGGGATCCCCTTTTAGTTGTCAATATGTCTCCTGGTCGTCAGGGGGTGGTTGATTTGGCGGGTGTAAGGGAGGAGCAGTGGCGTTAGTCCAAGGGTGAGTAGTAGTAATAATAATAATAATAATTTATTTGTACCCCGCCCATCTGGCTGGGTTTCCCCAGCCACTCTGGGCGGCTTCCATAGAAACCAAAAATATACTAAAATATCACAGATTTAAAAACTTCCCTGAACAGGGCTGCCTTAAGATGTCTTCTGAATGTCAGGTAGTTATTTATCGCTTTGACATGTGATGGGAGGGCGTTCCACAGGGCAGGTGCCACTACCGAGAAGGCCCTCTGCCTGGTTCTCTGTAGCTTTGCTTCTTGCAATGAGGGAACCGCCAGAAGGCCCTCAGTGCTGGACCACAGCGTCTGGGCAGAACGATGGGGGTGGAGACGCTCCTTCAGGTATACTGGGCCGAGGCCATTTAGGGCTTTAAAGGTCAGCACCAACGCTTTGAATTGTGCTCGGAAACGTACTGGGAGCCAATGTAGGTCTTTCAAGACCGGTGTTATATGGTCTCGGCGGCCGCCCCCAGTCTCCAGTCTGGCTGCCGCATTCTGGATTAGTTGTAGTTTCCGGGTCACCTTCAAAGGTAGCCTCACGTAGAGCGCATTGCAGTAGTCCAAGCGGGAGATAACTGGAGCATGCACCACTCTGGCGAGACAGTCTGCGGGCAGGTAGGGTCTCAGCCTGTGTACCAGGTGGAGTTGGTAGACAGCTGCCCTGGATACAGAATTGACCTGCACCTCCATGGACAGCTGTGACTCCAAAATGACTCCCAGGCTGCGCACCTGGTCCTTCAGGGGCACAGTTACCCTATTCAGGACCAGGGAGTCCTCCACACCAGCCCGCCCCCTGTCCCCCAAAAACAGTACTTCTGTCTTGTCAGGATTCAGCCTCAATCCATTAGCCGCCATCTGTCCTCCAAGCGCCTCCAGACATTCACACAGGACCTTCACCGCCTTCGCACTGGTTCTGATTTGAAAGAGAGGTAGAGCTGGGTATCATCTGCATATTGATGGACACCCAGTCCAAACCCCCTGATGATCTCTTCCAGCAGCTTCATATAGATGTTAAAAAGCATGGGGGAGAGGACGGAACCCTGAGGCACCCCACAAGTGAGGGCCCAGGGGTCTGAACACTCACCCCCCCCACCACTTTCTGAACACGGCCCAGGAGGAAGGAGCAAAACCACTGTATAACAGTGCCCCCAGCTCCCAGCCCCTCTAGACGGTCCAGAAGGATGTTATGGTAGATTGTATCAAAGGCCGCTGAGTGATCCAGCAGAACTAGGAAACAGCTCTCACCTTTGTCCCTAGCCTGCCTGGAGATCATTGACCAGTGCGACAAAGGCAGTTTCAGTCCCATGATGAGGCATGAATCCCGATTGGAAGGGATCCAAATGGTCCGCATCCTCCAGGCGTGCCTGGAGTTGTTCAGCAACCACTCGCTCAATCACCTTGCCCAAGAATGGAAGATTTGAGACTGGGCGATAGTTGGCCATACTGGCCGGGTCTAAAGATGTTTTTTTTAAGAAGCGGTTTAATGACCGCCTCTTTCAGCGGATCTGGGAATGTTCCCTCACAGAGGGAAGCATTCACCACCCCACATAGCCCATTGCCCAGCCCTTCCCGGCTTGCTTTTATTAGCCAGGATGGGCAAGGATCAAGGAGACAGGTGGTTGGTTTCATGCGTCCAAGCAGCCTGTCCACATCCTCGGGGGTAACGGATTGAAATTGATTCCATGCAACTTGACCAGACAGAGCTCTAGCACTCTCCCGCCCCAGCCCTGCTCCCACGGTGGTGTCTAGCTCCTTCCAAATATGAGTGATTTTATCTGCAAAAAACTTTGCAAAATTGTTGCAGGAGATCTTGGGGTCTTTACAAGGCCCCGGTGGTAAAGGTGGTTCCGTTAAATTGCGAACCACCTGAAAGAGTCTCCTGCTACTATTTTCTGCAGATGCAATAGAGGCGGTGAAGAAAGTCTTATTCGCCGTCGCTAGCGCCACTTGGTAGGCTCGACGTTGAGCTCTAACCTGTGTCCGGTCAGATTCGGAGTGAGTTTTTTGCCACCGGCGCTCTAGCCGTCTCAGCGATTGTTTCATCGCCCTCAGCTCCGAAGAAAACCACGGGGCTGTCTGGGCTCCATGCAATCGGAGAGGGCGCTTCGGAGCCAGACAGTCGATAGCCCTTTTTAACTCCGCATTCCAGCGGGCCACCAGGGAGTAGGTGGATTTATGTCGGGCATTATGGTGGGCATTTGAGTCCGTGGACCCGGTTGGGGTCGTTGGCTTTGGGGTAGTGAATTCGGGGGCACTTGCAGAGCATAGGCTGTAGGTGGCTGGTTCCCATATCCCTGGGTCATATTGGGACATGATGGGAAAGGAGGATAGTTGGTTTTATCATAAAAATATTTAAATTATTGACAGAACCTTTTTATGTGTCCCTCTTCCTGACAGTGGAAACATCCTCTGGTGGTGGGTCCCCACTGCCTGTAGGCATTGGGGGGGTCCTCCTCCCCGGACCCCTCTTCCTCGGCCGAAGCCTCTGCCCCGGCTGGGGCTAGGTTCCATGCTCAGTGCTAAGATCTGTTCAATTTCAGGTTTGGTCTCCGTTCGCTTCATCTCATCTCGGGAATTGTAAACCGATTTGGCTATAGATAGGATTTTGCTAATACTCTTCCCGTCATATCCTATTTGGAGGTTTAGGGCTTTTCTGATATCTGGGCTGGCTTGGTCCTTTAAAAAGCCCTTTACAATAACTTCATGCTGGGAGTTCTCCGGGTCTATCCCCCCCCCATGTTTTGATAGCTGATACCAGCCTGGTGTAATAATCCGATGGGTGCTCGTTTGGTCCTTGCAGTACTGTTTGGACCTTCGTCCAATTGACGGTACGCTGTCCAGCAGCTTTTATGCCATCCAAAATTGCTTTCTTAAATAAATTTATGCACCAGATCCCATTGGTGGTGGTGTAGTCCCAGGTTGGTTCTATACGTAAGCATTGAGCTGAGAGGGCCTCTAACCCTTCGGGACGTCCTCTCTGATAGTCCAGGAGTTCTATGGCCTCTCCAGCTTTGGCCAGAATGCCCACCTTTTCGGCTTCGTTAAAGAGGGCGTTCAAAAGGACGTGGACATCTGGCCAAGTGGGCTTGTGGGTGGAAAAAATAGCGCTGACTTGGCGATGGCACTTATCCGGATCATCCCTCAGAGAAGGCATTTGATTTGACCAGGTTACTAGGTCAGCCGTATAAAAGGGTTGGTGCGTGTAGACCATCCGGGGGGTTCCATCGGGTTGGAGAGGTGGAATTGGCAAGGCCCTTAGGGGCATCTGGACCGCTGTAGGACTCGCTTGACTAGAAGTCCCCGGGGTTTCTCTGGGTTTTTCTATGGGGTTTTCTGCAGGACTACAGTGCTCTGGGGTGGGGTTCTTATTTGTTCTGGCTTGTAATCGTGTAAGTCTCTGATTCCTGCCCCCCCCCCCCGTGCTCCTTCTTCCCCTGCTTCCTCGCCGCTATCCAAGTTGTCACTAGGGGCGGGTGGTGTCGGTTCTCTATAGTAAAAGGGGATCAGGGCTTGTTCCATAGAGTCGTCTGCGGGGTGTCCCTCGTGGGGGGGGCAGAGGCTGCCTTCCGGGATTTAATATGGGCAGCTGATAAGATGGGGCTCCCTTCGAGGCTTGGAGTAGTCCTTTGACCGTCTCAAAGGCGGTCAAATACTCTAACTGACGGTGTTTTTCTTCCATCAGGTATTGTGATGGCCTGGGATTCCGATTCAGAGGCTGAACCAGAGGAATCCCAGCCTGCACAGGAGTCCCCGCCTCCAGGGCCGGCTGAACTGGGGCAGGGCCTTGATTCTGAAGCGCCTGCACCTGTGCCAGATCCTCAGGAGCAGGCATCAGGTGATTCCACTCTGGCTCCAGAGGTGGTTGAGGACTCAGTGCCTGCAGGTGAGTCTCCCCCTGGGCCCAGTAACCCTTCAGCCTCTCCTGAACTGCAGAGGCTCAGGGTAGAGAGGCCAAGGGAACTGGTTTCTCCCAGGAGGAGTGCTCGCCTTAAGGCCAGGAGAGGCGGGTCTCCTGGGGGCCGGGACCGCCCCTGGCCTCAGAGAAGATAAAGGCCAGTCAGCCCGGTCCCAGGTTGCGGGAGCAACGTCGAAGAAGAGCTGTTTCGGCCAGCATCCAGTCCTGTTCCTCCAGTGTTCCTGTCCTTGCCCGGCTTCCTGCTTCGGACCTCGCCCCGCTCCTTCGGAACTGTTTCCAGGCTATTGACCCAGGACCGAACTTTGACTACACCAACGGTAACCTTCCCCCCGGGACCAGCACAGGTATTTTCTTAGGTGTTTCAGGAGGTCTTCATTAAACGAGCCTCCTGTTGGCCAACGTAGTTCTGGTTTGGCGGAGGCGGTACTGGCGGGCCAGGTCTCTGTGCAGAGGTCCTCTAGTTTTTGTTTCGACAACAATTTATGGCCAGGAATTGACTTCCAATTGGTGATAACAAATTCAAGAGGGGAGTCAGGGTCCCTCTGGGACTGGGATGGCTTTCTGGAAGCCTTCCTCCCAGAGTGAGCCCACTCGTCCTTGGAAGCCTGGGTACCCATATTATGATTCACGCTTGTCTGGGTAGAGAGAAGGGAAAAGAGAGGGGTCGGTAAGGATTTAGGTAACTCGTACAGGGGTTTATTTAGGGAGGGTTTTCTATCTCTTGTTGCTTGGCAACTTCCTAGCGGTTTTAGTGAGCTCTAACTATCCGGTTTCCTTTTCTATTCCTTTCCTTATTTCCTGTTCCATAACTTGGGGTTCCTTTCCACACTGCTGATCCCGCCCAATTCGTCATGGGCTATCCCTCCTGGCAACCTCCTACCTATCGTCACAATCTCAGGAAAAGGGGCCCTACTGAACGCCCGCGCCGTGCGGTGCCAGATCAGGTGATCCCTGGATAGAGTTTGAACCGAAGATCCCCCTTGCTATTGGAAGCAGGCTCACGCACGATACACGTGTTACATGGCATCGGCCGGTGAGGCTGGGATTAATGATAGAAAGCCAGACCCCTTCCTGCCCCCTTGCCAGGCGCTAGGGAAGTTCGGAAAGAGAGCTCCAACCCCTTGCTTTCAACTGAGATGCCCGTTGTGGAGAGTCGGCTGTCTTTCAAGTCGGCTCTCTCCGTCTTACTTTTGGGCTCCCAATTGGTGCGGCTGGCTGGAGGGTTTTTAGAGAAAGAGATAGAGCTCAGAACCCCCCTTTCGGGTCGAGTGGCCGTCCACAGTCTCTCTCACTAACCGGACCAAGAGAAAGGTAAGAAGGAGCGATAGAGAGGAGGACAGAGAATTCAGTTGCCAGGAGATTTCCACCCCCTTCCCACCAGTGCACTGGATTTTCCTTTTTCCTTATACTCACGCGTCTTCTAGGATGATCCCGGGATCGATGAATAAGCCAGCTGGATCCCTCTTTGCTCCCCGGCTGAACTCTTGGAGCGTTCGATTACCGCCCAGAAGATGGCCGGAGGTCCAAAAGGGTCCAGGTTTATTGCGCAACAGGTTCAAGGCGAGATTGAACAGCGAGAAAGGGGTAACATGAGCTTTTGAAACTTCCCTCCATGTCCCATAATACAGTGCAAAATACATCATAGTTACATCATGAATACATTAAAGAGAGGTTGGGTGACACAGATTACATCATGAATATATTAAAGAGAGGTTGGGTTACACCGGATTAACATATGGAGGAGGGAGGGGGGAATATGCAAAGCTGGAGATATGCGCAGATAAGCATTTCCTGAGTACCGGTGATGAGAAGACAATGGTCCATGTACGCATAGTCTGCCACCTGGCATTGCCCGGAGGAAAGGCTTGGCAGAGTGATTTGACAGGATTAGGGTCTTGACACCTTGCTTGAGGGATTATGGAGGACAGGGGAGGTGTCATGGAGTCCTAGAGAAATTGAGCAAATTTGGCGCGTTGATTTTCTATGAATTTTATAGATTTTAGTCCCTTTTGACAATTGGAAATAAATGGATATATAGTAGCAAAGAAGAAGGTGAAGAAGACATGCCCCCCCTTCCATTAAATCAGGGCTGGCCAAATGGGACTCAGCTCCGTCCCCTCCTTTCCCCCCCTGCATTAAAGGAATCATATAAATTGAAAGGCTATGCAGGTGATCTTGTAATTACGGTAGAAGAGCCTAAAGAGTCTCTTCCAAAAGTTATAGAAAAAATCTAGGAGTTTGGGCAAGTAGCAGTATTCAAACTAAAGAAAAGTAAAACCAGATTATTAGTTAAAAATTTAGAAGAAGTAGACAAAAAATCATTTCTCAAGTTACAGAAATAGAAACCCACAAAAAGTTAAATATTTAGGAATTTGTCTCACAAGCAGAAATATCAATATTTACAAAGACAATTATGAAAAATGTTGGAATGAGATAAAAAGGAATCTAGTGTTCTCAAAGCTACCAGCATGTGTTTGACCGAACTGCGGGAGGCAGTGGAAGACAGGAGTGCTTGGCGTGCTCTGGTCCAGGGGGTCACGAAGAGTCGGACACGACTAAACGACTAAACAACAACAAGAAATATGGGGAAGAATGAATCTCTCCTTATTAGGAAGAATAACAGCAGTGAAGATAAATGCTGCTTTAATTCCAAACAATACTGGTAATAAGTGATGCAGTTTCCTTTAAGAAGTGCCAAAAAGATATACCCTATTTTTTGCACCATAGGACGCACCGGACAATAGGACGTACCTTGTTTTAGAGGGGGGAGAACAAGAAAAAAAATTCTCCCCCTCTCTGCCCAGCACCCCTTCAGTGAAGCGGCAGGAGGCGCTGTGCAGAGAGGGGGAGAATTTCCCCCTCTTGTTTTCCCACTCTAAAACAAGGTGCCGTTTAAGGTGCGTTCAGGCGGCTACCTTGGAAGTCGGTGTGCACCGACCCCTCTCGCTCTCCAGGCTTCAGGTTCCTTTCGACCTGCCCCACCACCTGGAAGCCCACCACCAGCCCCAAAGAGCAGGTCAGGGAGCAGCGGAAAGGCGCAGCGGAGAGGCTGCTGCCATAGTCGCGCATCACCTCTCCAGCTGGGAGAGGGTCGCGGGGCTATGGCTTCTTTAGGCCCTCACACGCTCTCCCAGCTGGAGAGGTGGTGCGCGGCTAAAGAGGATCCTGCCATAGCCGCGCGTCACCTCTCCAGCCGGGAGAGGGTCGCGGGGCTATGGCTCCTGCAGGGCTCCCCACGCTGCGGATGTTTCAGGGCGCCGTTCGCTTCGGGCGGCAGGTTGCTATCCGCAGCGAGGGGAGAGCTGAGGGGAACTCCTGCAGGGCTCCCCACGCTGCGGATGTCTGCCCGGCGCGAGGGGCGCTCTGCTTCAGGGCGCCCTTCGCGCCGGGCTGCTATCCGCAGCGTGGGGAGCCTTGTGGGGAACTCCCGCAGGGCTGCCTAGGCTGCGGGTGTGTTCCCGAAACACCGGGCGCTCTGATTTCAGTGCGCCCGGCACTCCGGGAAGCAGGCTGCTATGCTCTATAGAGGCTCCTTCCATAGCTGCGCATCACCTCTCCAGCCGGGAGAGGGTAGCGGGGCTATGGCGTCTTCGCTCCATAGGATGCACACACATTTCCCCTTCATTTTTTAAGGGGAAAAAGTGCGTCCTATAGAGCGAAAAATACGGTATCCAAACTCTTGGAACTTTGAAGTGTCAGGCATAGCTCTAATGGCTTTAGCCCAAACGTAGCAGAGTTTTCCTGCACAGCGAAGAAGCTAGTTGAGGTGGAAATGACTAGTCAGCTAGACTCAGAATAACTATTTACAGGATTTATTAAAAGGAAAAATAAAACCAGCAGAGTTTCTGCATACAAAACAAAGCAAAATAAATCCTTTCTTTCTCTCTCTCTCTCTTAACCATACACAGCACTTCTAACACACCTTCTCACAAACTGTGCTAGCATTCCTAGATAACAGAGTTGAGTGCTGGTCGTTAACCAATCAGAGTAAGTAGCTTCTAGGTCAAGCAGACCTTGGCTTTCTGCCAAGAGTAAATTGACACGGCCTTGAGTTAATTGTGTGAAGCCAGAATCTGCAAGTTTCCCCATGAGAATCAATTAACAGAAACTGAACACCCCCTCACAGATTCTGCTGGACAATTAACATCAAATAACACCTATGTAGGAGATTATTCTTCCAGCAAACCTAAACCCTTGCACATTTGTTTGTTCTTTATCTTTGCCGATGGTTTAGTTAATACATCTGCTACATTTTCTTCGCTTGATACATAAGTACATGTGATTATATTGTCTTGTACATAGCAACGTACATTTTGGTATTTTACAGAGATATGTTTGGAACGTGATTTGAAACCCTTTGTTTTACTTAAGGTTATACAAGCCTGATTATCAATGTAAACTCGTACTGGTTCTCCACAATTTACATTTAAATCTGCTAACAAATGCTTGAAATAAATCACCTCGTTGCACAATTCACTCAATGCGGCGTACTCGGATTCCGTTGATGACACACTTATAATGTCTTGATTGCGTGACCGCCAGCTGATTAAAGCTCCACCGACCATTATGACTAGTCCTGTGACGGATTTTCTATCCGACAAATTTCCCCAATCACTATCACAGTAGCAACTCAGCATTTCATCCTCTGAAGAATTTAATTGTAACATATAGCCAATTGTCTGTTTGAGGTATCTCAGAACTTGTTTTACCCCTTTCCAGGCATTTAGTGTGGGTTTTGAGACCAATCTACTTAATATGCCTACTGCATAGCTAATATCAGGTCTGGACCACTGTGCTAGATACAATAAACTTCCAATTACAGAATGATATACATCAGGATGTTCAAATTCAGGACTCTCATCTGTATGAAGTGTTTTTATGAAACCTGGATCCATAGGCACCACTGCCCCTTTGCAATCCTGCATCCTATATGTAGTCAGTAGTTGTTTAACTTTGTTCTGCTGACTAATTAGGCAGCTGCCATCTTGGGCCCAGCACACTTCCAACCCTAGATATGTCCTAACCGGGCCTAAGTCTTTCACTTTGAACTTACTGGACAATTGCTTGGCAAACCTTTTAGTTTGTTTATCTGTTTTGCAAGCATACAATACATCATCTACATAAATCAGACAAAACTCTTGATCACTGCCTGTACCACGTACATAAACACAATTGTCAGCTGTACTCTGCTTGAAACCAAATGACACTAAGGCCTCATGGAAACATTTGTTCCAAGATCTTGCAGCCTGTTTGAGACCATATAGAGCTTTGTTTAATTTCAGCACTCTATTGGAACCTGTCTCATAACCAGGCGGTTCGGCTAGATACAGGTCTTCTGATATTGGTGCATGTAAATATGCAGTCTGGATATCAAAATGGTTTAACAGGAGTTTTCTCTTTGCTCCAAGTGTTAGAATCAGCCTTACACTGTCCGCCTTAGCAGTAGGGGAAAAAGTCTCGTCATAATCTTTTCCAGGCCTCTGAGAGCATCCTTGAGCCACTAAACGAGCTTTGTATTTGTACTCTCCTGTCACCAGAGGTTTAAGTTTGTACACCCACCTGCAGCCTACAATCTTTGCCCCCTCAGACGCTGCTACTGGTGTAAAGACCTTGTGCTCATTCAGAGAGGACATCTCTTCCTCCATTGCCTGTTTCCAGAGCTCTGCCTCCTCTTTTGGTAACTTTAACACCTCCTGAAAACTCTTGGGCTCTGCAATTACACTAAACACATTTGCAGTATCTGGAGAAAAACGCACTGGAGGCACTCCTTTGTTTTGTCTTTTAGATCTTCTGGGAGAAAATTTTTCTTCTGACCCACTTTCCTCCTCAGAACTACGACCTCTCTTTTGTTGCTTAGCAACTGGTCTCTGGCTAATTCCACTTTCTTGAGAGCTTTTATCTGAACTTTCCTCCCCCTCAGACTCTGATTCTCTGTTTACCTTCAGAGTCATGAAGCTCCTGGGAAGGTTCAAACCAAACCTCAGTATTGGCATGTAGTCTCTCCCAGCCACTATGTTCACAAAAACTGGCATTCCTGGTGATCACAATGCCATTTGTCCCTTCAGCAAAGCGGAAACCTTTTCCAAGCTCCTGGTAACCCACAAACACTAACTGTTTGGTCTTGGGATCTCCCTTCTTTCTCATTTGTTTTGGAATTAATACCCAGGCTTTTGATCCAAACACATGCAAATGGTCAATTTTGGGTTTTTTCTGAAACAATTTAAAGTACGGAGTTGTACCTATTGTTTGATGAAAGAGCCTATTTTGGAGATAACACGCGGTGAGCATGCTCTCCCCCCAATAAGACATGGGCAAATCAGCATCATCAAGCATGGCAAACATCATATTTTGTAAAGATCTGTTTTTTCGCTCTGCAACACCATTCTCCTCTGGGGAAAAAGCGTTCGTTTTTCTATGCCCAATGCCACGCTTTTGTAACCAATCTCTAAAAGCATTTGACATAAATTCGCCACCTCTGTCCGTCTGAATCCTTCTGAGTTTAATGGACAGAAATCTTTCCACAGATGCCACCCAGCCTTTAAATTTAGTGAACACGTCACCTTTATTCTTCATGGGAAAAACCCAAGAGTAATGCGTGGCGTCATCCACAATTGTTAATGAAAAACTCGATCCACCCCTGCTTACAGGAAATGGACCAATTACGTCCATGTGAACCAGCTGTAGCGGTGACTCACTAACTCTGTCACTTCTGGGGTAAGAGACTCTGTGGGTTTTAACCTTTTTACAAACATTACAATCAAGGTACTTGTTACAACTCTTTAAATCAACCCCATCAGCCAATTCAGACATTTTTAGTGCACTTCTCCAGCAAGCATGCCCCATTTTCCTATGCAATAAGTGCACACAGTTGTCATGTATAGCTTTGTTATTCACTGCAGGCTGAGATTTACTGACTACTGCTGCAACTTGAGATCCTGCTTTAAGCCAAAACAAGCCTCCCTCTGACTTAGCAGTGCCTAAAATCTCACCAGCCTTCTTAATAATGCAACTGTCTCCTTCAAAATACACTTTAAACCCAGCTTTTAGCAAACAATCTACAGACATCAGATTGCTCCTTAATGAAGGCACATAAAGTACATTTTGCAGGCATTCACGAAGACAAGGAACAAAAACTGCACCCCCCGAAATCACTTCGGAAGTACTTCCGTCTGCTAGGGCCACCTGGCTGCGCTGTGCTGAGTTCTTGGAAACAAACAATTCATCTGAATTTACGATGTGCCGAGAAGCTCCCGAATCGACCACCCAGACAGCTTGTTTCTCATCAGCAATCTTTACCTCGGCGGTCACCAGCTGAGCTGACTGTTTTCGTTTGAAGAATTTCTTTTTACGCTGCTGCTGCTGCTGATCTCGTCTCTGCTCCTGCACCGGCCACTGAGACTTGACCAACTCCGGACATTGTCGTTTTAGATGCGCTGAAGACCCACATCAGAAACAACGCCTAACAGCAAACGCTGACTCCTCACCGGTACGCTGCTTTTGCTTCACCTCTGGCACGGCATTAGAACTCCTTCCAAACCGCCCGCCTGTAGAAGTCTCTGCAGCAAACAACCTTTCTTGCCTCTTCTGCCATTCTTCAATCAAACGCCCAGTAACATAACTGACTGATAAATCATGCTCCTGTATGCCTTCTAGAGACAAAACTAAATTATCCCAGCTTTCCGGGAGAGAACTCAAAATAATAGCCACCTTCTCCTGCTGGTCTAACGCACAGTCTCTTTCCTGTAGCGCAGTAAACTTTAACTGTAAACTGTGTAGGTGTTCCTGCATTGTAACCCCAGGCTGTAACATTGCCTTGTACAATGCCTTGTGAATGAACAGCTTGGAAACCGCTGTCTCACGCACATGGAGTTCTTTAAGTGCTTGCCACACACCTCTAGCTGTCTTGATTCCCCTCACATACGGCAACTGGGAATCTTCCAGCCCCAAGACAATTGTGGCCCTTGCTGTTTGGTCTTTATCGAGGTCTTCATCATCAGGCTTCGCAGGAAACTTACTCACCACTTGCCAGAGACTATCCCTCTGCAGCAGTGCCTGCATGCGTTCTGACCACAGCAAGTAATTGGAGTCATTCAGACGCTCAAAAGCCATCTGAACTGGTTGTGAGGCCATCTTGAGAGCGATGTCCCTGGAACCCGGAACCAGCTACTCACGACCACCGAGAGAGAAAACAGGAACCACAGCACCCAGCACCAGCACGCTGCAGCTGTTGTCCTTGTGTCCACTGCGTCACCAGCTCACAGCAGTCAGGAACCAGCCAGTGTCCATCTGCTGCACCAACAGGAACAACAACTTCTGGAACTACTGGAACCAACACTGTTGATGCTGACACCACCACAACTCAGGCTGGCAGCACAATACCCAAAACAAAGCAAAATAAATCCTTTCTTTCTCTCTCTCTCTTAACCATACACAGCACTTCTAACTCCTAACACACCTTCTCACAAACTGTGCTAGCATTCCTAGATAACAGAGTTGAGTGCTGGTCGTTAACCAATCAGAGTAAGTAGCTTCTAGGTCAAGCAGACCTTGGCTTTCTGCCAAGAGTAAATTGACACGGCCTTGAGTTAATTGTGTGAAGCCAGAATCTGTAAGTTTCCATGAGAATCAATTAACAGAAACTGAACACAAATTTATCTGGAAAGGGAAGAAGCCGAGAATAAAATACTAACAGACGTCAAGGATCGAGGAGGACTCTCTCTTCCAGATTTAAAATTGTATTGTGAGCAAGCTGCATTAGTTGGATCCGGGATTGGATTAAATTAGAAAACACGGATCTATTAAATTTGGGACATGATAACAGATTTGGTTGACTTGCGTGTTTACGGTACAAGAAATGGAAGATACATAAAGGATTTCATAATCATATAATTAGGAAAGCATTGATAAAAGTACAGGGGAAATATAAAGATTTATTAGAGCAAAAAACTCCTTGGTGGGTAGTCCCAACAGAGGCGATGTCAATCAAGATATACCAAAAGATATACCAAAAGACAAGAAAAAATTATTTATTTATGCGACAACAGCGGCCAGAATTCTACTAGCACAAAGATGGAAAAGCGATGAAATACCAACAAAAGAACAATGGCAAGAAAAGTTGATGGAATACTCTGAAATGGCAAAGTTAACTGAGAGGCTCAAATATAAAGATAATGACTTTTTAAAAGATTGGGAACCTTTTACAATGTACATACAGAAACAATGGATTGAAATGAACTCGCAGGATTTGAGTAATACACTTACAATGGACAAACATAAATAGAAAATATAAATATGAAGGAAAAATGTTAAGACCAGATAAATGCTACAACTATAGTTTTAGTATATAAGGTATATAAAAGTATAAGCAGAAGAAATAAATAATTATCCAGGAAAATGTTGGGGGAAGTCGCGGGGGTAGGGGTGGTAACTGAAATTATAATATGTCATTTGAATGTTTGACAATGCTAAAATTCTTTCAATAAACAAAAAATATTTTTTAAAAAAGAAGTTATCTTAATGCTGCCCACATTTTCAAATAAACACAATTTCCCTCCATATATTCAATAAACATTTCCCAAACTTCTTTAAACGTACAGTGGTACCTCGGGTTAAGTACTTAATTCGTTCTGGAGGTCCGTTCTTAACCTGAAACTGTGCTTAACCTGAAGCACCACTTTAGCTGATGGGGCCTCCTGCTGCCACCGCGCTGCCAGAGCCCGATTTCTGTTCTCATCCTGAAGCAAAGTTCTTAACCTGAAGCACTATCTCTGGGTTAGCGGAGTCTGTAACCTGAAGCGTATGTAACCTGAAGCGTATGTAACCCGAGGTACCACTGTATGTTCTTCTTGTTCTCTTATTCTATTTCTTAGGTCCACAAGCTGCGCATATTCCATCAGTTTAAGTTGCCATTCTTTTTTAATCGCGACTTAGCTCATTTTCCATTTTTGGGCTGACAAAACATAGTAGTAGTATTAGCAGTGGCATACATAAATAGCTGTTATGTACTGACCTTGGATCCTAGAACAATAGGCAGGTAGGATCCCGGAATACAACAACCTGATTCGCCTGCAGGAGCAGCCCAATCATGCCCCAGGAGGAAGTGAATCAGCCAATCAGGCATGGCCCATTGTGTAAATAATGTATATAAAGCTTTAGGGTTTTTTTGGGGGGGGAGGGGGAACTCATTCACTGTTTACGAGCTGCAATAAAGAACATGAAATCACTACACAACTCCAAGTATATTTCAATAGGTTTTTCCAACACCTGGGAATGTCCGTCTCTGTTGTAGTTTTTTTGAAAAGTACATTTAAACATTTTTTTTCAATTCATTATGAATTATTCCCCAATACGCTTTTACCCTCTTACAGATCCCCCACATATGACAGAACGATCCCTCAGTCTCATTACATCTCCAAAATGTTTCTGAGGACAATTCAAAGTGTTGGTGCTGATCTTTAAACCCTAAACGGCCTTGGCCCTGTGGACCGGAAGAAGTGTCTCCACCCGCAAGGCTGAGGTCCTCCGCCAAGGGTTTTTGCTGGTTCCCTCAAGGAGAACATCTATCTCAGGGATGTCCAACGGGTCGATCGCGATCTACTGGTAGATCCCAACGAGGTTTTGGTAGATCGTGGGTCGATCTCTGGCTCCTTTTCCTCAGCGTCCTTGAAACTGACTCCTGACCCCCCTCGCCCCCCCTCCATTGTTGTCTGATCAGTGGAAGGGAAGAAGGAGCTTTCTCTTTGTGGCTGTTTTCATCAAAGTGATATAATTGTGACTGACTTTTTCCCTTTGACCCTTGCCTTTAACCCTGATCCCCCAAAACCGAACTTTCCTCCCAAGAAAGTATTTGTATAAAAACGGGGCTTTTCTCCTCAACAACTTTGACCTGAACCCAAATAAGGGGGGTAGATAATTGCCAGATTTTAATTCTGAAAGTAGATCACAGTGTCTCGGGAGTTGGGCACCCCTGATCTATATGAAGCGGCTGGGATAAATCATTGGGGGGGGGATTGGGGCTGGGTGTTCATCAGTATGTACAAAACAAAAAAAATTCCTTCCAGTAGCACCTTAAAGACCAACTAAGTTAGTTCTTGGTATGAGCTTTCGTGTGCATGCACACTTCTTCAGATACACTTCTTCAGATACTTCTTCAGATGTGTATCTGAAGAAGTGTGCATGCACATGAAAGCTCATACCAAGAACTAACTTAGTTGGTCTTTAAGGTGCTACTGGAAGGAATTTTTTTTGTTTTGACTATGGCAGACCAACACGGCTACCCATCAGTATGTAGATACCCAGCTCTGCCTCTCCTTTAAATTGGAACCAATGAAGGTGGTGAAGGTCCTGTGTGAGTGTCCAAAGGCGGTTGGGGATGGATGGTGGCTAATGGATTGAGGTGGAATCCTGACACGACAGAAGTACAGGGGCAGGCTGGTGTGGAGGACTCCCTGGTCCTGAATGGGCTAACTGTGCCCCTGAAGGACCAGGTGTGCAGCCTGGGAGTCAGTCTTGACTCACAGCTGTCCATCAAGGAGTAGACGAATGGGAAAGATATTAGATAGGAAAGAAACCCAGAAACATAAGGGTCATAGGTTCAGGATATTCTGCAGAACCAGGAAGCACTCCTCAGAAGGGTCAACTGAATCAAAAGAAACGGAAGCTCCGATAGAGCGTCTGAGACAGATTGATTGTTTTGCAATAAATCTTCTAGCTAATTATGACTTGCATGCTGTGTTATCAAGACGGCAGCCTGGGCTCCTGACATTGTCTACCAGCTCCACCTGGTATGTCGGCTGGGACCCTCTCTGCCCACTCCTTTATGTCTGTTAACCCCCCCCCCCGGGGTGGGGGAGATTCCACCATAATCACACCCAGCTGTTACCAACCCCATCTGGTACGCAGGCTAAGACCCTCCCTGCCCGCAGACTGTCTGTCCAGAGTGGTGCATGCTCTGGTCATCTCCCGCTTGGACTACTGCAATGCGCTCTCCATGGGGCTACCTTTGAAGGTGACCCAGAAGCTACAATTAATCCAGACTGGGGCAGCTAAACTGGAGACAAGGGGCGGCTGCTGGGACCATATAACACTGGTCCTAAAGGATCTTCACTGGCATTTCCAAGCACAATTCGAAGTGTTTGTGCTGACCTTCAAAGACCTAAACCTGAAGGAGTGTCTCCACTCCCATCATTCAGCCCGGACACCGAGTCGCCTCCGAGCGTCTGATGGTGGTTCCCTCACTGTGAGAAGCAAAGTTACAAAAGTAGATAAAGAATTACACAACTTTTAGAAGACGTCTGAAGGCAGCCCTGTATCAGGAGGTTTTAAATGTTTGATGTTTTTATGTGCACTGTAAGTTGTCCAGTTGGCATAATAATAATAATAATAATAATAATAATAATTTCAACTTTACACCTGCCCCCTCCCTTGCCGAGGGCGCCCCTGTCCAAGAGCAGGCTGGGGGGTTCTGCAGCTTTGGCTGGAGGGAAGCACATCAGCGGCGGCTCCGCTCCTTTGCATGCGGAAGAAGGAGCTGGTTTCAGCTGCCAGCAGGGAAGGAGCCGCCCCCCCCCGGGAAAAACTCCGGTGCCTGGAGCTTGCCCAATTTGCCCCCCTCCGCTCCAGCCTCCCCTGCTCCCACCCTCCTTCCGGGGGGCGGCGGCTCTTATTCGTAGCTCTATGGGCAGACGCAGAGGGGGCGCCTCCTTGGAGACCCCCGAGAAAGGAAATCGGAATAGCAGAGCGAGCGATGGAAGGGGAGGGACAGAGAGGACAAAGAGGTAAAGCTGTAGGCCGGGGAGGGGGGCGAAGGGCAGGGAGGGGAAGGGGGCAGAGACCCCCCCAACAACAACAGAGGCCCCGATGCATGAAATCCGGCTGGAGATCGAGGCCCCTCCTTTCGCAAGGATTGCATTGCACGCCCCCCCCCAGATCAGCCTTCCTGCCTTTTACTATGGGAAATGCGGCGGGGGGATGCGGGGGGGGCTTCCTGCAGAGGGAGCACCGGCAGGGTTTGCATTGCAAGAGCTCCTTTGCAGCGCAAGGAGATGCTCAGCTGTCAAGAGATGCTCAGCTCCCCTGCCCCCCCCCTTGGGCGCCTTTGGGGCAATAGAAATGGGAGGCCCCCCCAGGGCTGGGACTTGAACCCCCTGGCAGGAAACCCTGGGGTGCCGCCATCCTAGGCTTGGTGGGTCCCCTTTGGGGGGAGAGTGGGGAGTCCATGGAAGGGTTAATGGGGGCGAGAGAGGCCTGGATGGAGGACCCCCCCCGTCTCCCTCCTGGGATGGGGAGAGATTTGGCAGGAAGGCTGAGCCGGCCAGGGGGGCCTCTGGGGAAAGGGGACCCTGGGGGGGGCGGAGGGAGGAAGGGAAGCATCCCTGGGGAGGGATCGAAGCCATCTTGGAGAAAGAGAGAGGGCCTGGGGGGCCGCCTGCCTTGACTTCTCCCTCCTGCCCAGGAATCTGCCAGGACTAGACCAGGGAGAGATCCCTGAGCAGGAGCCCCGATCCAGCCACCCTCTCCTCCCCTGAAGCTCAGTCCTTGCCCTGCCTCAGGTCCCAGATCAGGAGCTGTTGGGAGCTGTTAGAGCGAGTCCAACCATGGGGGAAAGAGGAAGCCCCCTTTATTATCCCCCCCCCTTTGAGGCTTCTCTCTGGGCAACTCCAGTCTCTCCCACATGCCTGTGTTTCTGTGCAGAAGCATCTAAAGGGCTGCCCCCCCCAGACACCTGGGCCCAACTCCTTCTCACCCGGTTTTCATTATTCCCACTATATCAGATCTCTTAAATCTGTGGGTTTAAGGGATGGGGAAGATTGTTAGGGAAATTGGTGGGTTCCCGTGTTCCCCCCTCAAGAGCCTGCATTATTATTATTATTATTATTATTATTATTATTACAGTGGTACCTCTGGTTACATACGCTAACCCAGGATGAGAACAGAAATTGTGGTCTAGCGGCGCGGCAGCAGCAGGACGCCCCATTATGTTAAGAACACTTTCTTAACCTCCGGAACAAATTGAGTACTTAACCCGAGGTACCACTGTAATGCAGTTTCAATTACAGTGGTGCCCCGCAAGACGAACGCCTCGCAAGACGGAAAACCTGCTAGACGAAAGGGTTCTCCGTTTTGGAGGCGCTTCGCAAAACGAATTTCCCTATGGGCTTGCTTTGCAAGACAAAAATGTCTTGTGAATTCCTGCGGGTTTTTCCCCCTTCCCCCCCTTTTCCTAAGCCGCTAAGCCGCTTATCAGCTGATCCATTGATAAGCCGCTTATCAGCTGATCCGCTAAAAGCCGCTAAACCGCTAATAGCACTAAACCACTAAGCTGTCAATGGGCTTGCTTCGCAAGACGAAAAAACCACTATACGAAGAGCCTCATGGAATGGATTAATTTTGTCTTGCGAGAGACTTCCGGTCGGCGCCAGCGTTTAATGGCGGTCCTTGCTTCGAGCTCCGAAGGAGGACTGCTCCGCGAGTTCAGGTCTGACCCGCTACGGCAAGCGGGGGACCCCTAAAATCACAGGCGCAGAAGCCTGCGAACAAGGAGACTCGGTGGGACCTTTTGCGCCCCCCGGTACTGCGAAAGAGCCTTTTTAAAGGCTCCGGAGCGGCATCGGGTGTGAACGCGGTGCTGAGAGTCGCAACCCAGCCCGTGGAGTGAGGCCGCGTCGCCATGAACGGAGAGCGCCGATTCCTTCCTGAAACTGAAATTCGATCGGAACACCCGTGAGTAAGATTGAGAGACTGAACGGGATATTTAAAGTTAAACTTTGAAATTTGGCTGAAAACGGGAAAGGCATAAATTAAGGAAGTCTGCCTCCCCGAACTGCATGATAAATAAAGCAACGGAAAGAGCAAGCTGTTTTTAAAAGAGAAATAGCTTTTAAGCTGTCAAACCTGACATTGGATTTAAACTTCCCCCCATCCGGCAGGAGAAGGGGGGAAGAAAAAATTGGACAATAGTAACCTGTCTGAAACTAACTTGAGAAAAAAAAGACCTTCCACCGCCGAACTCCCCAGGTCGGGCTGCCTGAGTAAGGCACCAGGAAAGTCAACTGTCAATTTAGACTGGATACAAAGGGGGGATTTTATCTGAAACAAAGTTATTGGATTTTAAAGGAACTCTTGTTGAACTTTTGGTTACATTGAAAAAAGAGTGGATTTACAGTATAGACTTTTGAACGTCTCATTTGTTACTCTATGCTTTTTTGCTTCTATGTTTCTTTCTATTTGGATACAACTGAATGTTCCCTCTAGAGGGTTTAATGAGAAACTGTTACATTGAAAGAGAAACAGTGGGATTTTCCATTGGCAAGTGCTTCCTGTGAGAACGACCTTGAGGATATGAGTGGCCCAGTAGAAGAGATAGCAACTAGAGCAAAAACAAAACAAGCACAAAAGAAAAGGGGCTCAATATCAGGCACAATACCAGCTGCACAGGAAAAAGCAACAACAGCATCTATGGAATCAATGACACAGGCATTGCTTAAAATAAACCAATCTTTGGAAGCACTGACAAAGTTGTCTACAGAGAACTCAAAAAAAACTGACAGAACTGACAGCAAGATTGGATTTGAACACTGCAAGTGTTTCATCTAATACAGACTCTATTAACAAATTAATCCAAGAAAGTTCAGAAACACGAAAGATTGCTGAAAGTGCAAAAAATACTGCAGAGGAGACAAGGGAAAAGCTTGCACCGATTACAAAAAAAGTGAATGAACATGATGCAACCTTGTCCCTATGGGAACTACAGAGAAAGGAAAAGAACTTGAAATTAAGATTGGTTCCTGAGAATGAGGGAGATAGTCTAGTGGAATTCCTTACAGAAAACTTTTCGGAATTTTGGCAGGAAGAATGCGAGGAAGATGAAGAATTTGAAATAACAACAGCTTTTCGGCTGGGCAGGAGACAAGGAAAGAAGCCAAGGGATTGTCTAATTACATTGAGGTCCAAAGAAGAAAGAGATAGAGTACTGAACCTGCATTACCAAAAGGCACTGGTGATTCAAAATTGTCAAGTACAGATTTTTAAAGATATCCCTAAATATATCCTGGAGGTGAGAACCTTCTATAAAGACTTGGTCAACCTGCTGAAGAAAAATATCATACCCTTCAGGTGGGAGTTTCCACAAGGACTGTCCTTTAATTTCAAAGGAAGGAAAGTTAAAATAAGAACAATCCAAGACAAAGAACAGTTTTTGGAGAGATATCTGGAAGACCTGCAGAAAGGAACAGTAGAGACAGAAGAAAAAGGACCGACAGATATTGCAAACTTATCATTTGGACTTATCCCACCATCGGAGGAAGAACAAAAGTTGGGAGCAGTTGGAGGAACAGGTACTTAGTAACAAAATGGCTCTGCAACTTCTTAGTTGGAACTGTAACGGTTTGAACCTTCCCCGAAAAAGACGCCAAGTTTTTCATATCTTGAAGAGAGAAGATTTAGACATAATATTTTTACAAGAAACCCATGTGGCCAGGATACATAGAAAACTGTTGATAAACAAAAGACTTGGACAGGAATTTATCTCATCAGATAAAGTAAAGAAAAGAGGTGTGGTGATCTATGCAAAAGAAAAATTGGCTCCAAAAATGATATTTAAAGATGAACAAGGAAGATATCTGGCAATTGAAATACAAACCCAAGGAGAAAAAATTTTGATAGTTGGAATATATGCACCAAATGAGGGGAAGGCTGAATTTTTTAAGAAGTTGCATGAGACTTTAATGGACTATTTAGATTATAAAATAATAATGATGGGAGATATGAATGGAGTCGTCTCCACAAACATGGACAAAGCACAAAGACAAGTGATCTCCAAAGATGGGAGATTACCTAAGACTTTCTTTGAGATGACTGAAACTATGGACTTGATTGACATTTGGAGAACAAAGAACCCTCTTGAGAGAGAGGGAACATTTTTCTCTGAAGCAAAAATGACATGGACAAGAATTGACCAAATTTGGATAACTAGTAGTCTGGTGCCAAGGACAAAAAAAGTAGAAATCTGCCCAAAAACCTGCTCCGACCATAACGCGGTAAAGATGGAAATGAAACTAACAACAACCGGATCCTTTAGATGGAGAATGAATGACACCCTATTCAGAGATGAAGAGATTTATAAGAAGGCCCAAAAAACACTGAAAGATTACTTTGAGATAAATTTGAGAACAGAAGTGGAGAAAAGAATAATTTGGGACGCAAGTAAGGCCGTGATGCGAGGTTTCCTAATTCAACAGAACTCTATAAAGAGGAAAAAACAAAATGAGAGAAAAGAAAAGATTTTGGAAAAAATGAAAGAAGGGGAAAAGAAACTGAGGTCTAAACCAAAGTCTCATGAGATCCTGAGAGAAATAAAGTATTACTAGATGCAATATATGGAATTGGTGAATCAAGAGATAGAATGGAAAATACAACAAATGAGACAAAAGACATTTGAATCAGCAGACAAATGTGGGAAACTTCTGTCATGGCAACTGAAAAAGAGACAAAAATTGAACACTGTGACGAGTTTAGAAATGGATGGAAAGATTATCCACAAACCTAACGAGATAAGTAATTGCTTTCAAAGCTTTTTCAGGAAACTATATGCACAAGGGCCAGTAAATGAACAAGAAATAGAAGAATTTATTAAAAAATATGGACTACCAAAAATTTCAGAACAAAGTAAAATGATTTTAAATGAGAAAATAACAGAACAAGAAATAGAGGGTGCGATTCAGAACATGCAATTAGGAAAATCACCAGGACCAGATGGCTTGACCGCCAGATATTACAAAGCGTTAAAGGAATGGTTAATACAACCATTGAAGGAAGTTTGTAATGAAAATTTAGAGGGGGAAAAGGCACCTGAATCGTGAAAAGAGGCATTCATCTCACTTATACCGAAAACAGAGACTGAAAAGAACCAGGTTAAAAACTACCGCCCTATATCATTATTTAATGTGGATTACAAATTTTTTGCAGACATTTTGGCAAAAAGATTAAAGAGAGTGTTGGTAGGGGAGATTCATAAGGACCAAACCGGCTTTCTCCCAGGGAGACATATGTCAGACAATGTGAGGAACATTATAGACATTTTGGAGTTGCTAGAAATGGACATCAATAGGAAGGCTGTTTTAATTTTTGTGGACGCGGAGAAAGCCTTTGACAATATTTGCTGGAGCTTTATGAAGAAGAATCTCCAAGGGATGGGGGTAGGCCAAGGCTTTGAAAACGGTATAGGTGCAATATACTCTAAACAAAAAACAAAGTTAATTGTAAATAATGTGGTAATGGAAGAAATACCTATAGAAAAAGGAACACGACAGGGATGCCCAATATCCCCTTTACTTTTTATACCAGTCCTGGAGGTTTTGTTAAACA
This sequence comes from Podarcis melisellensis, assembly GCF_964234715.1. Classification (NCBI taxonomy): domain Eukaryota; kingdom Metazoa; phylum Chordata; class Lepidosauria; order Squamata; family Lacertidae; genus Podarcis; species Podarcis melisellensis. Next base: position 123,666,179 of record NC_138529.1, on the reverse strand, counting down.
TGATTAGAAGGGACCAGTTGGTTAAAGGAGTTCAGGTCGGAGTTAGACACTACAAATTAAGGGCATTTGCAGATGACCTAGTATTAACTTTGCAACAGCCAGACACTAGTACCAAAAGAGTATTAGAACTAATTGAGATATTTGGTCAAGTAGCAGGATTTAAACTGAACAAACAGAAAACGAAAGTGTTGGAAAAAAATTTAACAATGGATGAAAGAGAGAGATTTCAGAGTGAAACAGGTTTGGTAATAACGAAAAAAGTGAAGTACCTGGGGGTAAACTTAACATCTAAGAATGTGAATTTATTTAAGGATAATTATGAAAAATGTTGGATGGAAGTAAAGAAAGATCTAGAAATATGGTCAAGGTTGAGACTTTCCTTGTTAGGCCGAATTGCTGTCATTAAGATGAATGTATTGCCTAGAATGTTATTTTTATTTCAGACATTGCAGATTTTGGACAAGATGGACCACTGGGGTTAAATTGTGGACCACTGGGGTTAAATTTACGGCATGTAATGCCCTAAGAAAGAATATTATGAAAATGATGTACAGGTGGTACATGACTCCAGTCAAGCTTGCAAAAATTTATCACTTGCCCGATAATAAATGTTGGAAATGTAAAGAAACTGAAGGTACATTCTTTCACCTTTGGTGGACGTGCCCAAGGATTAAGGCCTTCTGGGAAATGATCTATAATGAAATGAAAAAGGTATTTAAATATACTTTCCTGAAGAAACCAGAGGCCTTTCTCCTGGGCATAGTCGGCCAATTGTGCCAAAGAAGGACTTTCTTTTTGGTACGCTACAGCAGCAGCAAGAATACTCATCGCAAAGCATTGGAAGACACAAGATCTACCCACCTTGGAAGAATGGCAGATGCAAGTAATGGATTACATGGAAATGACGGAAATGACTGGCAGAATTCGAGACCAGGGAAAAGAGTTGGTGGAAGAAGATTGGAGGAAATTTAAAATCTATTTACAGAAACATTGTAAAATTTTTGAATGTTGATGACATTGAAATGAAATGAAGGGGTTCTAGTAATAAGGCAAAAGATTACGTAAGAGTGAATTGATATTTGATGAAAGTTCGAAGTTAAAATATGTGAGGAAAAATAACTATGGAAAAACCAATAGGATACGAATTTGCTGAACCAATTTTTAAGTGGAATACAAAAAAGGGAGGCGTGAGGAAGTCAGGATAATAAGTTAACTAAAGTGGACAAAAGAAAAAAGAGGGTTTCTTGTTTTTGTTTTTCTTCTTTTCTTCTATGTTAATTGTTTTGCATTTTTGTGCTTTTGTGTTTTTTCTTGTGTTTTTTATGGATTGTCTTATAATTTATTTATTGTGAAAACTGAATAAAATATCATTTTTTAAAAAAAAAGATAAACTGCTCAGTGTGGACACCTTGGATTTATAGTGTTAGGGTCTGGATAGCAATCACAATCCCTTGGAAATGTCTCAAGAACCCTTAAGATCCAATTTCACTAGCTCCCAAGTAACACTGAGCCCTAGAGGAACCGTCTGTACTGAGTTGAGGCACCTCTGGCCCTACAGATGTGGTTGGACTCAAAGTACCACCTGCCCAAGCAAGGATGGCCCATGGCCAGGGAGGATGGGAGTCTTATCTGGGGCGACACACTTCCTCCTTCCTTCGTTATCTCCAACATCTTCCTGATACAGTCCAACCAACTGCACACATTCCCAAATCACCCTGCACCACTGACTTCCCAAGGCGGCTGCATTGTGTCTGGGACACTGGCAATGGGACAGCAACTTCCACTGGATGAGAGGATAAAGGGTTAAATCAGGGCTGGCCAAATGGGACTCAGCTCCCTCCCCTCCTTGCCCCTCCCTGCATCTCCTGCCTGAGGGGGCTGCCTCAGTTTCCCTCATGGTGAAGCAGGCCCTGCGAACAGCCTTCTCTCTGCCCCCAAAATACAGGAAACACGACAAAGAAGGCCTTGGAGTATCACCGTGGAACATAACAACAACAACAACAACAACTACTAGTTGTAAGTCACTTTGGGCTGCCCTGGGCAAGAGAAAACAACTAATAGATTAAATAAATAAATAAAAATAACAATACAGTGGTGCCTCGCAAGACAAATTTTTTTAAAAAATTTATTCATTTTCAGAACACATAATTAAACACAAACAACACACAAAACAAATAACATACAAACATTTAAACATGTATAATTTCATAATCTTATTTTCTATACCTTCTTTCCCCTGACTTCCCCATACCTCCCTTTCACTGCATCCTTATTTTACAATTCTTTAGCAACCCTCCAGTCAAATAAATTTTTAATTCCCTTCATTAAGTTCTTTTTAACTTATTATTTACAGCTGTAATTCTCTATTTCTTACACCTTGACATCTTAACACTCCTCAACTTTACAACAGTTTTAAAGGTATATTTTAAATTTCTTCCAATCTTCTTCCACTGTCTCTTTCCCCTGGTCACGGATTCTGCCGGTCATCTCTGCCAATCCCATAAAGTCGATCACCTTTATCTGCCATTCTTCCAGAGTAGGTAGTTCTTGCGTCTTCCAATACTTTGCCAAAAGAATTCTTGCTGCTGTAGTAGCATACATAAAGAACGTCCTATCCTTCTTCACTACCAACTGGCCAACCATGCCCAGGAGAAAAGCTTCAGGTTTCTTAGGAAAAGTCCACTTAAGGACTTTCTTAATTTCGTTATAGATCATTTCCCAGAAGGCTTTAATCCTCGGGCAGGTCCACCAAAGGTGGTAGAAAGTACCTTCAGTCTCATTACATTTCCAACATTTGTTATTGGGCAAATGATAAATTTTTGCAAGTTTGACTGGGGTCATGTACCACCTGTAGATCATTTTCATTATATTCTCTTTTAAGGCATTACATGCCGTGAATTTAACACCAGTGGTCCATAACTGTTCCCAGTCAACAAACATAATATCATGACCGATATCTTGTGCCCATTTAATCATAGCTGATTTCACCGTTTCATCCTGTGTGTTCCATTTCAACAGCAAATTATACATTCTCGACAAATTCTTAGTATTGGGTTCTAGCAATTCTGTTTCTAACTTTGACCTCTCCTTCTGAAATCCTATTTTCCTGTCCTGTTTGAATATCTCATTTATCTGATGATAATGCAACCAATCTCGTACTTTGGGCTTTAATTTCTCATAACTCTGTAGTTTAACCTTTTCACCATCATATTCTAAAATTTCATAATATTTTGGCCATTTAGACTCCATATTAAGTTTTTTCACCTCCTTAGCTTCCATTGGTGACAACCACCTGGGAGTTTTACTTTCCAATAAATCTTTGTACCGTATCCATACGTTGTACAATGCTTTCCTAACAATATGATTTTTAAAGCCCTTATGGACTTTTACCTTGTCATACCATAAATATGCATGCCAACCAAAGTTATTATCATACCCTTCCAAGTCCAAAATGTCTGTGTTTTCAAGAAGCAGCCAATGTTTCAACCAGCAGAAAGCTGCTGATTCATAGTAGAGTCTTAAGTCTGGCAGGGCAAAGCCCCCTCTATCTTTTGCATCTGTTAAAATCTTAAATTTTATTCTGGGCTTTTTGCCCTGCCAGACAAATTTAGATATATCTCTTTGCCACTTCTTGAAACAGTCCATCTTGTCAATAATTTGCAATGACTGAAACAAAAACAGCATTCTTGGCAGTACATTCATCTTAATAACAGCAATTCGACCAAGCAAGGAAAGCTTCAAATTCGACCAAATTTCTAGATCTTTTTTCACTTCTGACGAACATTTCCCATAGTCATCTTTGAATAAATTCACATTCTTAGAAGTCATGTTCACCCCCAGGTATTTTACCTTCTTTACTAATATTAAGTCTGTCTCCTTCTGAAACCTCTCTCTCTCAATCAGCGTCAAATTTTTCTCCAAAACCTTGGTTTTTAGCTTGTTCAATTTAAAACCTGCCACTTGACCAAATTCCTGGATTAGTTCTAGGGCCCTCTTAGTACTAGATACTGGCTCCTGTAATGTCAATACTAGGTCATCTGTAAAAGCTTTAAGTTTGTATTGTTTAACTCCGACCTGGATACCTTGAATCAAGTGGTCCCTTCTAATCATATTTAGCAAAACCTCCAGGACCAAAATAAAGAGCAGTGGGGAAATTGGGCAGCCTTGTCATGTCCCTTTCTCAATTTTAAATTCTTCTGTCACCACATTATTGACTATCAGTTTAGCCTTTTGTTCAGAATAGATCGCACCTATACCGTTTTCAAAGGTTTGTCCAACCCCCATCCCCTGAAGATTTTTCTTCATAAAATTCCAAGAAATATTGTCAAAGGCTTTCTCTGCATCTACGAATATCAAAACTGCTTTTGTATTGATATTCACTTGTAACTTTTCCAAAATATTAATTACATTCCTCATATTATCAGATAGATGTCTACCAGGGAGAAAGCCAGCCTGGTCTTTATGTATCACCTCTGCTAATACTTTTTTCAGTCTTTTAGCCAGAATGTCTGCAAAAATTTTGTAATCCACGTTAAGCAGGGATATGGGACGGTAGTTCTTAAGTTGTGTCTTTTCAGATTCAGTTTTCGGTATAAGTGTGATATAGGCTTCTTTCCACGACTCTGGCGCTTCCCCCCCCCCTCCATAATTTCGTTGCAAACCTCCTTTAGTGGTTGAATTAAATAGTCTTTCAAAGTTCTATAGTATTTGGAGGTTAACCCCATCAGGCCTTGGAGATTTGCCCAATTGCATATTCTGAATGGCACCTTCCACCTCTTGTTCGGATATTTTATAATTCAACAGTAATTTATTTTCCTGAGAGGTTTTTTGTAGTCCGTTGGTTTTCAGAAATTGGTCAATTTTAGTCTCAATCTGTGGCCCTTGTGTATAGAGTTGTTTAAAATATCTCTGGAAGCAATTTCTAATCTCCTGTGGGTTCTGGATGTTCTTTCCATCCACTTCAAGATTGGTAACGGTGTTTAACTTTTGTCTCTTCTTCAGCTGCCACGCTAGCAGCTTCCCACATTTATTGGCTGATTCAAAGGTCTTTTGTCTCATCTGTTTAATTTTCCATTCTATATCCTGATTTATCATTTTCATATATTGTACTTGATATAGCTTGATTTCTCTCAAGATCTCTTGCGACTTTGGTTTAGCTCTAAGGTTCTTCTCTCCTCCTCTTATTTTCTCCAAAATCTTTTCTTTTTTCTCATCTTGGATTCTCCTTTTTATTGCATTCTGCTGAATCAGGAACCCTCTCATTACGGCTTTGCTTGCGTCCCAGATTACTCTTTTTTCCACAGAGGTCTTCAAGTTTATCTCGAAATAGTCTTTCATAATTTTTTGGGCCTTCTTAATGATTTCTGAGTCTCTAAACAAGGTGTCATTCATCCTTCATCTGAAGGAACCAGTCAATGTTAGTTTCATTTCCATTTTCACAGGGTTATGGTTGGAGCAGGTTTTTGGGCAAATTTTCACTTTTCGAATCTTGGGAGCCATTCCTCTGGTTATCCAGATTTGGTCAATTCTTGTCCAGGTCTTTTGGGCTTCAGAAAAGACTTTCACACTGAGCAGTTTATCAACCCTGCTGGCCGCTGGGAAAGACCTTCTGAAGGAAATCCTTTCCTCCAAAGTTGCTTCCTTCCTTCCTCCGCTGCTGCTGCTGCTGCCCACACTAAAGGAATGTCTGGATGAAATCCCAGGGATGTCTGGCTCCTATTACAAAGAGATCCAGTTGATATTCTAGAAAAAAGTGTGGCTAAGATTCTGAGTCACAATCATGGCTGAGAAATACAGCCAGGGAATATGAAACTGATTTGAAGATTGGTTTCTTCTTTACACTTCATTATTCTTATTCTTATTATATTACATTCAGGAGGACACACCATGGGTTTCATCTTCTTTCTATTCTTTCCCACACTCAGTGTTATTCACCTTTAATACTCACCTATTTCAGTGTCACACATATTTTTATCTTGTGATCTTCAAATGAATAGAGGAATACAAATTTAATAAATAATTCCCAGTTAGAGCAGAGCTAGAATATCTAGAAGCCCTTGGCCACCCACGGCAAAAGAGGAAGAACAGTGAGAGAGGCCTGGACAGGGAATCTCCGCAAAGGTAAGCCAGTGTCAGGAGGCAGGTGCGAGACCCGGGGGCATATAATTATTATAAATCATAATTGGGGTGGGTGTCTCAATCTGGCCTTCCCAGCGGTCAGGCTCCAACTGCTTTCCTTCTGCATCTCCAGCTCTCTCCATTCCATAATGCAAGGCTGAGAGATGGAGGTCCAACCCCAAGAACATTCTCCAACTGAGCACTCCTTCAACCGACCACAAGCACCAAGCCTTGTCACTAGACTTATATATGGGTCTCCCAAAATGGTCACTATGCACCTCCTGAGGCCAAAGGGACTTTGCAAGTGATTAATAAAAATCTAGAGGTCGAAGGGGACAAAATGTGGCCCAAGGGGTGGAGGATTATAGTGCAGAGGATGAAGAACTTCATGATGAACTTAGGACCCTGATGAATAGTGGCCAGGTTGATGGAACATAGAGCAGCTCCCTTTCCTGTGAGAAACCACTTTTTATAAAACGTAAACCCCCACAGTTCAACTGTATTCTAAGATAATGCTGCTTCATTAACAATAATTAAGGGTTATAAAAGGCTGATGATGCATGACCATTATTTTAAATTATTTCATTTGCCTTTCCTAAACATTTGGAACATATGGAGGACAGGAGAGATTGTAAAAGACGTTAAAATAAGAGCAGGTGTTAATTGATGCGTGTAATATTCCTTTGTTCTCTTCCTAGAAAATAAATAGGATTTTCTCCCCACCCCATCGAAAGAATTCTGGTGGACCATGTCCAATGGAACTAACGAAGAAACCATTTAAATAAATGGAGTGTGAAAAGAGAACATAAATTATTTGAAAGTATGGAGTGTGGAAAGAGCTTCACTGACAGTGGAAACCTTAGACTTCATCAACGGACTCACACAGGGGAGAAACTATTTAAATGCTTGGAGTGTGGAAAGAGCTACAGTCAGAGTGGACACCTTAGAATTCATCAACGGACTCACACAGGGGAGAAACCATTTAAATGTATGGCGTGTGGAAAGAGCTTCAGTCGAAGTGGAGACCTTAGAATTCATCAACGGACTCACACAGGGGAGAAACCATTTAAATGCATGGAATGTGGAAAGAGCTTCGCTGAGAGTGGAACACTTAGAAACCATCAACGGAGTCACACAGGAGAGCAACCATTTAATTGTATGGAGTGTGGAAAGAGCTTCAGTCTCAGTGGACGCCTTAGAATTCATCAATGGAGTCACACAGGAGAGAAACCATTTAAATGCATGGAGTGTGGGAAGAGATTAACTGACAGTGGAACACTTAGAAACCATCAACGGAGTCACACAGGGGAGAAACCATTTAATTGTATGGAGTGTGGAAAGAGCTTCAGTCAAAGTGGACAACTTAGAAACCATCAACGGACTCACACAGAGGAGAAACCGTTTCAATGCATGGAGTGCGGAAGGAGCTTCACTAAGAGTGGACACCTTAGAAGACATCAACGGACTCACACAGGGGAGAAACCATTTAAATGCATGGAATGTGGAAAGAGCTGCACTGAAAGTGGAAAACTTAGACTTCATCAACGGAGTCACACGGGGGAGAAATCATTTAAATGCATGGTGTGGAAAGAGTTTCAGTACAAGTGGAGTTCTTACAAAATATCAACAAACTCATACAGGGGGGAAACCATATAAGTCCTAGGGAAGTGGACAGAGGTTCAGTTGTAGTGGAAGTCTTACAAACCATCAAAAGACTCCCAGGGGTAAGAGCTGTAAGAGTGGAAACACCTTCAGGCCATCAATTAACTCAAAGAAGAGAAAGGATTTAGACAGAAGGAGTGTTCATCCTGATTTGGTTATTATGCAACACTTTTTAGAGTGTAGTGCCTGTTTCTCTCCAAGTTGACACTTCCTTTTTTTATAGCTTTTATTTTGCTTAAACAGGTACATATAAATATAAACAGCCAAAAATTACAAAGGAAAATTCCTTAATAGTAATGAAAAAAAACTACAAAAACTACAAAAACTATTGAAGTACATGACACAGAACATAACCAACTATGGGAAAGATAAAAGAAAAGAAAAAAAGGAAAAGGAAAAAAAAGAAAAAGGAAGATGAGCCAAAGCAGGAAAGCTCATCTATTGTACACTTCCGTCAAACTCAACAGATCATTATTCTTATCAATTAACTCTATCTGCATTCCAAAGGAATCCCTCATCTTGGTATCAGGGAACATTTCTCTATGCGGTATCATTCTAAACATAGCCAGATCTTTCTTCCTGAGCCCTTGTCCCCTAAATAATTATTTAAACATTCCCATTCTTTCACCAATTTTTTAGGTTTATCTCTTATTGCATCTGTCAGCTTTGCGAGCTCCAAGTACTCGCACAATTTCACTACCCATTCCTCTTTAGTGGGTATATTTTTATCTTTCCAGTGTTTTGCCACTATAACCCTTGCTGCTGACGTTGCATACATAAATAGCCTAGTTTTGTTTTTGGGAATATTATCTGAAACCATTCCTAGTAAAAATTCTTCCGGTTTCTTGCTAAATGTAGTTTTTATCAATCTCTTTATCTCTTCATAAATCATGTTCCAAGTATCTGCTCCTTACATCACCAACGCTTATTATTATTTATTTATTTTTGCAAGTTTTACAGGGGTCAGGTACCACCTATAGTACATTTTCATAAGACTTTCCCTTATAAGGAGACAAGCCGTAAATTTTATATTTTTAGTCCATAATTGGTTCCCAATATTGGGTTTGATCGTATGTCCCAGGTCCCTCTCCCATTTTTCTGTAATTTCTTTGATATCTTCCTCCTTTCTTTCCCAATTCAAAAGTAGTTTGTACATTTTAGAAAGTGTCTTTTGATTATTATATAAAATATCCTTCTCTAGATAGGATATTTTTTTGTCAAATCCTTTGGTTCTTTTATCCTTTTCAAGGGTGGCTTTTAATTGATAATAGTCCAGCCAAGTTATTCCCTTCTGTTTCAATTCGCCTAGGTCCTTTATTTTCAGATCACTACTTGTTTCCTGTACTAAATCCTTATACAGTGGTGCCTCGCAAGATGAAATTAATCCGTTCCGTGAGGCTCTTCGTATAGCGGTTTTTTCGTCTTGCGAAGCAAGCCCATTGACAGCTTAGCGGATTAGCGCTATTAGCGGTTTAGCGGCTTTTAGCGGATCAGCTGATAAGCAGCTTAGCGGCTTAGGCAAAGGGGGGGAAGGGGGGAAACCCGCAGGAACTCGCAAGACATTTCGTCTTGCGAAGCAAGCCCATAGGGAAATTCGTTTTGCGAAGCGCCTCCAAAACGGAAAACCCTTTCGTCTAGCGGGTTTTCTGTCTTGCGAGGCATTCGTCTTGCGGGGCACCACTGTATGTTAGCCAATCACTGTTCATATTCAGCCTGTGGACCGACATAGATTCCATTGGTGACAGCCACCATGGTGTTTTGGTTACTACTGATTTTTTACTCCTCTCCCATACTTCATATAATGCCCTTCTCACAATATGATTTAAAAATCCTTTGTGAGATTTAACCTTGTTATAGCCTATGTAGCCATGCCACCCGTACACAATATCCCATCCCTCCAGATCTAGGACTTCCCGTGTTTTTAATTAATATCCAGTCCTTAATCCATGTCCAGCACGCTGCCTCAAAGTACAGTTTAAGCTCAGGGACCGCGAAGCCTCCTTTTTCCTGCAACTTTGTTAGTAGCTTAAATTTTATGTGTGGTTTTTTCCCTTGCCAAATAAACTTGGCAAGGTCTTTCTGCCAATCCTTAAAACACTTTCCGCCTCTAATTATAGGTATTGTTTGGAACATAAAAATCATCTTTGACAATACCATCATTTTAACTGTGGATATTCTCCCCCACAGAGACAAATTCAATTTTCCCCAAGTCTCTAATACTTTTTTTATTTCCTTCCACTTCTTCTCATAAGTGTCCTTATATAAGTTTATATACTTTCGTTCACATCAATAACAGGAAATCAAAACGCATGCAGCGTATGTGAGCTTTTGTTTGCATGTAATGTTGTCTAGACGTTTATTTAAAGTAATGAAGGTAACATTTCACAATAGTAAGTAGAATATAATATTTAATGTGAATCTGTAGTGTTGCTTCTGAATGAGGATGGAGTGAGAGTGAGCTGGTTTTGGTGTTTGGTGGAGGGAGCTGGAAATGTTTGTATCTGGGCTGGGAATGGAGAGTTGCTCAAAGTGGAGCTGAGACTGGTGGTGTTGCTTTGGAAGCAGAATTAGATTAATATTAGAGGAACAGCAGCATAACTTCCATTGTTATAATTGCAATAGTGGAACCATGAAGACACAGAAAGATTGAAAGCACCTACTTATATGCCGAAGGTAATCTTGAAACCCTCATCTATTCTTTTGATTTATAGATACATTATGTCAGATATAATGTGTATAGATATATTTGATGCCAGGAGAAATAAAAGGGGCATTCCCTGGCATTCCCTTCCTCGTCTTCTCTCCAAACTGAAAGGTCCCAGATAATGAACTGTGCACAGTACTCCAAATGTGTTCACACCATAGTAAAGGTAAAGGTACCCCTGCCCGTACGGGCCAGTCTTGACAGACTCTGGGGTTGTGCGCCCATCTCACTTAAGAGGCCAGGGGCCAGCGCTGTCCGGAGACACTTCCGGGTCACGTGGCCAGCGTGACATCGCTGCTCTGGCGAGCCAGAGCCGCACACGGAAACGCCGTTTACCTTCCCGCCAGTAAGCGGTCCCTATTTATCTACTTGCACCCGGAGGTGCTTTCGAACTGCTAGGTTGGCAGGCGCTGGGACCGAGCAGCGGGAGCGCACCCCGCCGCAGGGATTCGAACCGCCGACCTTTCGATCGGCAAGTCCTAGGCACTGAGGCTTTAACCCACAGCGCCACCTGCGTCCTCTACACATGGTAGAATCCTAGAATTGCAGAGTTGGAAGGGACCACGAGGGTCATCTAGCCCAGCCCCCTGGAATTAAGGTATTTTGCCCAACGTGGGGCTCAAACTCCCAACTCATAGATTCAGAGTCTTATGCTCTACCGACTGAGCTATAAAAGTAAAAACCAGGACAACCCCAAAACTGTAGAGCTTTTTTTTTTAGACAAGGCCCCAAATAAACACCAAAAAAGCCCATGATTTTTCGACTGACTTGTCTTAAATTCAGGACAAAGTGCCATCTTTTGGAAATTCTGCCTTTGAAATCTTTTCCTAGTCTTTCTTTTGAATCGTGAGGGGGTGGGGGGTTTCAATCTGGCCAGTCCCCACGCAAAAGAATAAATGGAAACGTATCAAAAAGGGCAGCCTTTGTAAACCACCCTGGTTGCAAACCACTCCGGGTCCTTTGGCCTCCTGCTAGCAGAACTGCCTGAACTGCTGGTTCCGCACATGGGAGCAGAGTAGGACTTACTTCCGAGTAAGCAGGCATCAGATGGAAAATTGTGTATCAATAAGGCTTTTGGCCGTGAACTTGTACCTACAGCTAAAAGGAAAAAAGAGAGGAGGTTCTTTATGCAGGCCCCAAACTAGACCCCAAGCAGCTATTTAAGGACAGTGAGGGAAGAAATATTAGTTTGGAAGTGACATTGGCAGGAAGGAAGAACAGTCCTGGTGGAAGAATTATACACAGCAAATGGGAAGAAATCAGACTTTTACATACTGTAAGGGATTCAGGCAGTGGTGAGGGGGGGTTTATACAGCCTTCTTACTAAAGAAGCAGAGAGAAGCTCCAAAAGCAAGATATATGAGCAGAAATCAGGGCGAATGAGAAGAAATCCACTAATAAATGAGGGACCCCGGGGAATCTGCCTCCTTGGCGCCTGAAACTGAGGAGAGGCTCAGATTTCGAAGGGCGGGAAGTTGGGAAAAGGCGGGAAAAGTCGTTGCCCTCAGAGTCGCTGAGGGAAAGAAGCAGCGGGGGGAGGGGCGCCTCCTCTCTTGTCCCTCAGAGACACAACGGGGACCCTCTTGTGAGGGGAGCAGAAAGGGGTCTCCCCCCCTCACAACCCCATTGCATTCCTCTCATGGCGGAAGGGGACCCCACCCTCTCCCTGCCTGGCGAGGGGGCAGCCGGGCCAAGGGGGTCTCTGGGCGCAGGAGGGCCTGTGGGGAGGAGGGGGGAGAGGAAAGGAAGCGCCCCTTCTCTCTCAGCAGGCAGCCCCATGTCTCTTCCCACCCCCAGAGGCTGGGTCCATCTCTGGGCTTCACAGAGGACCTTGCGAGGCAAACCTGGGCGGGGGGGGAGGGACCCCCCTGGCTTCCCTGGGTCCGCCCCTCCCCCACTCTCCTGACCCACAGGGGGAGGGGCAGCCCTTCCCTCCTTCTCATTCATCCTCTTCCCTCCCAGCCTCCCTGTTTGCAGATTGAAAATCACGTCCTTCTCTCCCCGCAAACCCAGGTCACCCCCAAATATGATGCCCCCCCCGCAGCCATCTCGCCCCCCTGCTGTGGGGAGGAGGAAGGAGGGGGGCCAGGTCCCCATGGAGCCCCCAGAGCAGGAGGCCAGAGGCAGCGCCGTCCCCTCTCCTTCCCCTCCGGACACAGGGAGGGGCTGCTCTAAATTCGTAGCTCTAGGGATGCGCGCGTCTCAAAAGGAACCGGAAGTGTCGCCGCGAAATGCGCCGGAAGTTTCCAGACCGGAAAAGGAGGAGGGGCGTCGCTGAAGAGCCCCCCCCCGCCGCCGCCCCCCTTTCTATTGCAGACAAGGAAAGCGGACTAATCTGGAGCCAGGGAGGCGGAGGACCAAGAGGTAAGGAGGGAGAGGAGGGGGGGGAAATAGAGGGGGGATAAGAGGGGAGGACAAAGAGACCCCCCGTAAGGAAAGCGCCCTCCCTGGGGCCCGTCGACAGGGGCCCCGATCCAGGCCCCGACCCAGGGGGGAAGGGGGGACCCAACACCTGCAGGGATCTACACCTGGCAAGATCTCCTGGGCAGCAGCAGCACCGCCAGACTCCCCTTTCTCTTTCCTGGGGGGCCGAGAGATGCTCAGCTGCCCTGCCCCCCCGGGACGCCTGGGCGGGAAAGAGGACCCCAAGCAGGGCTGGGGCTGAGGCCCCCCATTCTCCCTGGGGTCGTGGGGCGCCTGGCTGGGGAAACGGAGAGAGGGAGTCCATGGAAGTGTTAATGGAAGGGGAGGAGCCTCGACAGAGACTCCTCCCCTTCCAGCACCCCTGACCCCCCTTCTCCCCCCTTCCCTGATGACACTACCAGGTTATATGTATTCACTAGGACTCATCTCCATACTTTGGATTGTCCTGAATTCCACCATTTGGTAGCCTAGCGCAAACCCAAAAGTCCTGCTGGGATGATGATTGATAATATTGTCATTTATCCATTTTAGACCCCTAAGTAGCAGCAATTGCAAGGACATTGTGCTGCTATCCTCTGTACAGTTCCACCCCTATTTCAGACCTTGTGGCCGATTTAAATGTTTAGCTGCTGATAACATGGCAACGTTTAGCAGGTGATATTGGAGGTTTAGCTGGTAATAAACCACAAGTGATATTGTGAGTTTTGGTAATGATAACATTACGATCTTTATCTGCTAATAGCCCTGCAATATTTAGCAGGTGATATTGTGAGGTTTAGCTGCTACTAACATTACTGCGTTTAGCTGGTAAGTTATCGCAATGTTGAAAAGCAGGTGTTGCCTAGCTCTTGCACACATTGTGATTTGTAACATATTGCCAGCTCAGTATTAGGAAACCATTATCACGATGCAAACTTCAAGCCAGTCTTGGGCAATATACCAATATATCACCCAACTCTAATCATGACCTATATTTCTGACCCAGTGTACCATTGCTGATTTTACCAGTTTGTCCCCAGGAATCCCTGGGGTCATGGGGCGCCTGGCTGGGTGCCTTTTGGGAAACGGAGAGAGGGAGTCCATGGAAGGGTTAAAGGAAGGGAGAGGAGCCTCAACAGAGACCCCTCCCCTTCCATCACATCTTATTCCCCTTCTCCCCCCCTTCCCTGATGACACTACTGTATTCACTAGGATTCATCTCCATACTTTGGATTGTCCTGAATTCCACCATTTGGTAGCCTAGCCCAAACCCAAAAGTCCTGCTGGGATGCATCTTGGCTTCCCTGCTGATGAAACTGAGTGTGTGAGGATTGATGATATTTTCATTTATCCGTTTCAGACCCCTAAGTAGTAGTAGCAGCTGCCAGGACATTGTCCGGTTCGCCTCTGTATAGTTCCAGCCTTATTTCAGACATTGTGGTAGATTGCAATCAGGGTGGATTTGATATAAGTCAAATTGATTTCAATCACAATTTACGGTAAATCACTAGTCAGTATGATTCTATTTAAATCAAAAATTTCTGATTTGGTTACACTATTAGAAATACATAGACAGTTAATTATGAAATCATTCTGAGGTTTAATAAGTTTACTGTCTATATTTGGACAACAGTCAAGACACAAAGACTTTAACAACTAATCCACACCTAATGACCCACCTAAGTGGTACTCAGGATATCACTCAAGAAATCACTCAAGATATCTCTCAAGTAATTAAGGAACAAAAGAAGAAAAGGCACACTAGCCGAGGAACTTCCTCTCTGCCCAGAACATTGGAGGCTATACACCACACCCCCTCAACAGTATTTATAGGAACTCAAACACTGAGATCCTGCTCTGTTCCAGTAACAAGAAGCCGAAAGCACCAGCCTGAAGATGACGAGTGAGACCTCGTCGAAACGTCGCCTAGACACCCCAACTTTTACACGGGAAGACACCCGAGAACACCAAAACCTACATTCCTGTACCCGTGAAAATCTACGAAAGCAAATATATATATATATATATACATAGAGTTCATTTACATAGGTTCTTATATCCTCTCCCCAAATTATATATAAAAAAAGAAAGAATCAAAATATCACAATATTTTAGGCTCTACCTAGCCTTGGACTCCCCTCCACCCTTTTGGTAAGTGTCATAAGTTCTACAGTCACGTAATTTATTTTTAATCTTAAATATTAGCCGCTCACTGTTAGAGTTGTTCCGGCCCCGCTAGCGCCCTCTACAAATTATTTCCAATATACTTCCAATATTTATTCCAATTTCCATGAAATTTCTGTTCATCTTGGTCTCTTATTCTACCTGTTAGTCTAGCAAGTTCGGCGTAATTTATCATTTTAACCTGCCAATCATTTATACGGGGTATAATTTCCGTTCTGCTAGGAATGTTGGATAAAGAAATCAAAAAAGAAGATAAGATACTATTCCTTTATGCCACTACAGCCGCAAGAATTATGTTGGCACAAAACTGGAAAACGGAAATTATAGGTAAAATAAATAAATAAATAAAAAACAACAACCAAGCAGGCTGAGTTTTAGCGCACATGAAAAACTCAGAACTTGTGGATTTCACCACCTCCACTACCAGCCACCCCTTTGGATTGGCTTCTGCATTCAGGTACCTATTCTGTACAGTTAAGTGTTAGTGCGGATGTTGGAACCCAGTGGGATTGGGAAGAGGTTGCCAGCCCTGAAGAGCCTTCAGCGCTTGCCTCAAGTCTGACTTGCACAATTATTACACAAAGACCCCAAGATGTGTGGAGTATTCTGCTCACAAGGCTGCACTTTCGTTTTTACTGCTTCACACTTAGCTACTTGTGCAGATCTCTTACACTGCAAACCATCTGTTCATTGAACCACTTGGAACTTAGAATTTAAGGGCTTAATTCTGTGTATATAAATCTGCAAAGGAACAATGGGATTAAGGTTTTCCGTCAACTCTGTATGTTTATTTTATAACATTTTTCCTGTGAAGAAAAGGCATGTTATCTCTGCAGATACAGAAATTCACACTTTTGAGAATGGCAAAAACAAGCATCTGTGACAATATCTTCTCATTAGAAAAACTTCCCCAAATAATCTTACAGAAACCTCTGGAAGAGCATGACATTGTGAATGGATTAATGGAATTCATTTACCAAAAAAATTAAATATTGCATATAAAGCCTCATGCTAGATAATTAAAAACAAATCCTTATTTCCTGATGAATAGCCTTTGGACTATAATGTAATTAAATATAAAACTATCTTTAGATAGATTTTTTCCTCTAAAAGCATTTTTTTTTAAAAAAAAATCTGATTTAAAAAATCTGATTTAAATAAAAAAAATTACTTTTTTAAAAAATCATTGATTGTATCTACCCTGATTGCAATCTTTAGCTGCTGATAACATGGCAACGTTTAGCAGGTCATATTGTGAGGTTTAGCTGGTGAGAACATTGCAACTGTTAGCTGACGAGTTATCACGATATTGAAAATCAGATATTTCCTAGTCCTTATACACATTGGATTTGCGATATAATGTCAGCTCAAATATTAGGAAACAGTTAGCACATTAACATCAAGCCCAGCTCTAATTATGACCTAAATTTCTGGCCCAGTGTATCATTGCAGATTTTACCAGTTTTATTTTGTTTCCCATTCTAATAGTATCTCATACATTTTGGAATGTTTTTTTTTTTAATTGTTCAGCAGTACCTAAGAGACGAACTAAAGTTTGTTCAGGGGATAAGCTTTCGTGTGCATGCACACTTCTTCAGATTGGACGATTTTCTACCTGAAATTTAGGAAACACTTTCTCTTTCCTCGCAATAATATCTCTTTCAAACTGTGAACTTTCAGTCCAAAAACCTCTCCCTTTATCTTGTCCAAACAAGATGATTTGATGGTATTGAAACCAATCCACTACCACACCTCCCACCTCATCCTGTTTATTCAGTTTTATTTCTTCTTCCGAAAAGTCCAAAAGATCTCTGTAAGTTGCCCTTTGCTTCTTCCGTATTGCATTTTTTAAAAAGCTGTTGCTTTTGTGGGTGGAAGCCAAAGAGGTGTTTTTCTTTCCAGCAGATTATTATATTTATCCCATACTGTAAAAAGGATTTTCTGAATAACCTGATTCATAGAGCTCTTGTGTGTTTTAGTTTTATCCTGCCATAAATAAGCGTGCCAACCAAACATATTCTTACGACCTTTGTTCTAAGAAAAAGCCTGCTCTTTCCCCTTATGGGGTATCCAAGAGCCCATATAGTCCTTAAGTGGGTTCCATATAGGTAGGAGAAAATAACAGAGGCCAACCAGAGTATATGGGAAGCAAAGTGGCTAGTAAGCCTGATCTTTATTACCCTGTTGCAACAGTGTCCCCCCCCCCTCACCACAGCCAGGAGGGAGGTGTGCAAGGCCTTATATAGTCTTTTGAAATTGCCCGCCCAAGACCACCCCCCCAAATATACAGAAGGAGACTGTCTCCAGCAGGAATAGATCACAGGAGGCGGTCTACAGCAGAAAACCTGTCCCCAAGGATACCTGTTAATGGTCACTAACTGCATTACCTGGGCAGCCTGGGCATTCTTTTGTGATGGTAAATACTTTAGTTCCTGAATCCAGGTCACAGGCTCACCCTGTTCATCCCTCCTTAAGACAGTATTTGTAAGCACAAAGACAATGGGAAGGCTTCCATTTGCCTCCTTTACTGCAGAGGAATATTTGAGTACATTTCCGGGCACAATTCAAAGTGTTGGTGCTGACCTTTCAAGCCCTAAACGGCCTCAGTCCTGTATACCTGAAGGAGCGTCTCCACCCCAATTGTTCTGCCCGGACACTGAGGTCCAGCTCCAAGGGCCTTTTGGCGGTTCCCTCCCTGCGAGAAGTGAGGTTACAGGGGACCAGACAGAGGGCCTTCTGGGTAGTGGCGCTTGCCCTGTGGAATGCCCTTTCATCAGATGTCAAGGAAATAAGCAGCTATCTTATTTCTAAAAGACATCTGAAGGCAGCCCTGTTTAGGGAAGTTGTTAATATTTAATGCTTTACTGTTTTTAACACTCGATTGGGAGCCGCCCAGAGTGGCTGGGGAAACTCAGCCAGATGGGCAGGGTATAAATAATCAATTATTATTTTTATTACTATTATTGAAGCCTTATTTACCTAGGGATCCATCAGCCACGCCATCCCCGGACCTTGGAGGGAACAAAAGTACCAGGAAAGCAAAATCTTCTTTGGAGAAAAAGTTTATTGAAATCTGTGCACAGAGACAATCTGTGCGCAGAGACAGTCAGCAGGATAGTTCCTGTAAATAACTGGCTGTAAAATTCCTGTGTCCAGCAAGCATTCTTATATCTAAAAGCACCCACCTACCTCCCATACCTTCTCCAATCAGCTGGCAAATGTTCAGCTTATTTCCTTATTTGGTACAAGGATATATGGTCAGCTAAGCCCCCTCCCGTCCCCTGCATGATCTAAACCCCCCTTCCCACTTCTTGTATACGTGTCTTTCTGCTAGCTAAGCACTCCCCTCCCCTTTTCGCTTGTACGTGTCTCTTTGCTAAAATAGCTAGCACGAGGCAGGAAGCAGGTCTCAGCCTGCAGAGCTGAAAACAGGAAGCACAAGGCAGGAAACGGCCTCTTGCCTGCAAAATCAAATTTAGCAAGCAACTGTGGGTTCTGCTAAGAGCCTAACCACAATTTGCAGAAGTAAGTCTGGTGCAGGAATTCACTATGTGCAGATAATATTGCAACTAAAATTCCTTCTTAGGTACAAGGTACAGAAAATATTTGTGAGTGACCCTTCCCATCTCCCTTCATTATTATTAGTCTGTGGTGCTCATTGTTTAGGTATAGTAAATACTAGGATTTAATTAGAACTTGTGTGTTATAGCGGGGATATGCCCAGGCTTCAGCATACAGGCTACTCTCCGCAAGCCGTGGGAGCCCAGCGCGGGCTCCTACGGCTTGTGGAGATCTGCGTGAAGCCTGGAGAGCGAGAGCGACCCTTCTCGCTCTCCAGGCTTCAGCGAAAGCCTGCATTCGCCCCATAGGACGCACACACACATTTCCCCTTCATTTTTGGAGGAGAAAAAGTGCGTCCTTGTCAGTGTTTGTAAAAAGCAAAAAAAGAAGGAAAGGGTTCTGACCTCCCTTTGTTTCTTCAGTCTCCTTGTCGGCACAAAAAGAGTCCACGAGAATATCCTTGCAGAGTTTTATTCTTAAAAGTCTTTGTGCAAAACACGACTGGATAACTATACACACCAGCACTAACCAACCCAAACACCAGCCTCAGCAACAAACTAACATTTCTCACTTATATATACAACTTGGTGCAGACCGCTGAGTCATGCTGACTCAGCTTTATTCGCATTAAAGAAACAGCGGCCATTTTAGCCGTGACACCCTTCTGTTTCTTAAATGTGAAAAACCCCAACAGAAACAATGCATACATACATTATATACATAAACCTAGTTTTGTCATCAATTCATTATGGCATGTTGCTGGCAAAGGCTTGGTAAACATATCAGCAATATTATCTTGTGATTGACAATACTCCAGTTTGATCACCCCATTCTGTGCACAATCTCTCACATTCACATGACGGATAGCAATATGTTTTGATGCAGATTTCATTATTTCTGAGCCCGCTAAAGCAATACACGATTGGCAAATCTACTTTACAATCTAGATCTTTTAGTATCTGTACAAAGCACATGATTTCATTGCATTCTAGCGACAGGCTCCCATATTCTGCCTCACATGATGAGGTCGCAACAAATCCTTGTTTCTTTGACCTCCATCCAATTAGGGAATTGGCAAACATCATAACCATTCCACTTGTAGATTTTCTGGTAGCTACACAGCTTCCCCAGTCCGCATCAACAAATACTTCTAGCTTTTCGTCTTGTGTACTAGATATCTTCAAACATACATTTAATGTCCCTTTTAGATATCTGATAAGCCTTTTCAAAGCACACCAATCAGCAGTACTGGGTTTAGATACACGTTGACTCAGAACATTTGCAGCACATGCAATGTCTGGCCTTGACCACTGGCTTAAATACAACAGTGATCCTATTTTTGAGTGATACAACTCAGGCTGATCCAATTCATCATCACACACTGTCTTTGGGAAATCTGGTGTCATGGGCGTTTGAACTGGCTTGCAGTCTTCCATGCCAAACTGCTCTATCAAATGAAGAATTTTCTCTTTCTGGTTCAATAGGAAGCTTCCATCAGCTTCCTGCCTTACTTCTACTCCCAAGTAATTGCTTACAGGCCCCAAGGCTTTAAGCTTAAACCTCTTTTCCAGTTGACTTGTGAGGTTCTGGATCTCATCTGTGGAACTCCCTGCTACAAGCAAATCATCAACAAAGACTAAGAGCATTAGATATTTGTTGCCTGTCCCCTTGGGGTACAGGCATGGATCAGCCACACTCCTTTTAAAACCAGTTTTTACAAGGGCTTCATTTAAACACTGGTTCCAACACCTTCCACTTTGTTGGAGACCGTAAACAGCCTTTTTCAAACGCCAGACTGCACCATTCTCCTCTTCAAACCCAGGGGGTTGTCTCATTAACACTTCATGGTCTAAATTTGCATGCAGATATGCAGCACCAACATCAAAATGGTGCACTGCTGGTTGTCTTACAGCAGCAATGGAAAGCATTAAACGAAAAGTTTCACTCTTTACAGTGGGAGAAAACACTTCATCATAACTCTCCCCTTTAATCTGAGTGAACCCTCTGGCTACTAATCTGGCTCGAAAACGTGGTTCCCCAGATGCAAGGGTTTTCCTTTTGTAAACCCACTTGCATGACACTACTCTGCCACCAGGTGGCGGCATTATAACCTCAAACACTTTGTTACGTTTAAAAGAGTCCATTTCTTCTTTCATAGCTTGTTCCCACAAAGTGCGTTCCCCAGGGGGTAAGTCTAAGACTTCATTATAACTTTGTGGTTCCACACAACTCACATTACATACGCTCACTCCTCCTAGGGTCAAACGCTGAGGAGGTACGCCCTTGTTTGAACGCTGGGAGCGCCTAGGCACAACTACTTCTTCTTCCCCCCTTATCTCTGGCTTTTCTTCCTCTTCTTCTAGAGAAGAAGTATTATCTATTGCCACATCTTTTGGGGAAATCTGTGCCTCCTCCTCATCCTGCCAATGGCTGAGAAGAAGCCTCTTTTCTTACTTGCAGGGGCAGTAGGCAATCTGGGTTGGCATGGATCGCAGTCCATCTGTCCTGGTCAGCGAAGTCTGCACTTCGTGACAGAACCACGCGTCCTGGGCGTAAATTGAAACGCCACCCTTTGCCATAGGACTGATATCCCACAAAGCACAGTTTGCACGCTCTTGCGCCCCCTTTCTGGCGCTGAGCTTTGGGAATATTTACATATGCCCAAGCACCCCAGTTATGGAGCACTCTGGTTCTTTCCCAAACAACACACGATAAGGAATATCTTTTATAGAGCTAGACCAGGTTCTATTAATCAAAAAGTTTGCTGTCAGGAGAGCCTCGCCCCACAGCCTATGGTTGTGACCCAATCCTGCATCCACTAGCAGGCAGTCCTTTACTGACTGTATCACAGCCCCACGCCTTTCACACAGACCATTTTCAGCAGGGCTATAAGAGTTAGGTCAAGCGATGAATGATCCCCTATGTCGCAGCCTTGCCCCAAATTGTTTGTTCAGAAATTCTTCGCCCCTATCTGTTTGCAACTGCACAACAGGGCGAGCGAAGAGCTTTTCAGCTTGGGCAACCCATTCTCTGAATGAGGGAAACACTCAGATTTCTGCTTTAACAAAAACAACCAACTGAAAACATGATTTATCATCTATTACCAGAAAAGCATATCTGGCGCCCCCTTCAGTCTTTTGTGGAAAAGGGCCTATCACGTCACAATGGACAAGTTCTAAAACCTCTTTAGATCATAGAATCATAGAATAATAGAGTTGGAAGAGACAACAAGGGCCATCGTGTCCAACCCCCTGCCACTTTTAGAAGCCACAGGCTTCCTCTTAGATTTGGCCATTTTACATTTTACATACATTGCATTTTACATACATTGCAATCTAGGAAACAATTGCAGCTATTTACTTTTAGGTTCTTGCACACCTTCTGAAAGCACACGGAAATTGGTGTGACCCAGTTTTCTGTGCAGTTCATGTACACACCCCTTATGAACTGGTAAATTTTCCTGAACCACCTGAGTTGCTTTAACAGGCTTGTCCTGCATTACATATAACCCATTCTCCATCTTTGCATGGTCACATACCTGAGTTCGATTCTTTATCAGACAACCATCCTGCATGAACTTAACACTATATCCTGCATTAATCAAACAGCTTACAGACAGCAAACAATAGTCCAAACTGCTGACAAACAGAGTCTCTGATAGAGTAGTGTTCAAGCACTGCAGGAAACATGTTCCCTGGCCATCAGTCTTGCTTCTATGACCATCAGCAAGATAGATTGAGTCTTTTCCATCAGCTGGCTTCCCCAGGGTCTTAAAGTCCTCCTGACGGTTGCAGATAATCCTGCTGCTCCCAGAGTCCAGCAACCATGTTCCTCGAGGTATCTTCTTCTCCTCTCGAGAAAATGCAGAAACAAACTGAGCAGAACGTGTGTTCTTCTTCCCTGAAGAGAACCCCTTCTGCTTATGTTTCTGCGTCGATTGCTGTCTCTGCTCCATGTCGTCTCCTGGAAGTCTTGCCCTGCATTGACGTTGAGGATGCCCGGGTTGGTTGCATCTATAGCACCTCCTCACCCCCATGGCCAAGTCCAAACCTTGGCGTTGCTCCATTGGCAGATTCTGCTGCTGGCCCCCTTGACTGTAACTCCTCCGCTCTTGGAGTTCAGCCTGTTTATCTGACCTTCTTTCTGCTTCTTCGGTCAATCTGCCAACCACATACTCAAGGGTCAGATCTTGGGGACGCATACTCTCCATGCTGTTAATCATGGGCAACCAGCTTTCAGGCAAACTTAAAAGGATAATGTAGGTTTGGTCAGTCTCATCATAACGCTTACCTCTCTGCTGTAGTTGAAGAAACAGAGATTTCAGCGTTTGAAGATGAGTTGCCAAACTCTCACCTTCCTTCATAACAGTCCTGAACAGCCTTCTGGTCAGAGAAATGATAGTTCCGGCAGTTTCTCTGACATGCATTGCCCTTAATAAATTCCAGCACTCAAACGCTATTTTCTCAGCAGAGTACCGTCTCAAAACCTCAGTTTCAACACAGTCCCATAGTCTAT
The DNA here is from genome assembly GCF_964234715.1 of Podarcis melisellensis. NCBI lineage: Eukaryota > Metazoa > Chordata > Lepidosauria > Squamata > Lacertidae > Podarcis > Podarcis melisellensis. The sequence goes on along the minus strand of NC_138529.1, from coordinate 123,643,033 downwards.
CTCTCCTTAACAACTGCTGCATTTTAATTGACCAACTCAGCCAGTTGTTTTCTGAGAGAAGTTCAAAAGGGATGCCTCCCCCAATATTTGCAACTTGGGAAGGCTGGAAATCTGCCATCTCTGCTGGTGCTTGCTGAGCCCCTTCTGTGGGGCCTCCAGCAATCTCTCCTGACTCTCTCTTTAGAGTCCAACTGGATGGTCCTGGCTGGCACTCACCGGCTTCTAGCTGCTGCCTCTGTTGACCCTCAGGTCCCGCCTGGCTCTGCAACTGGTGTAGCCGCTCTGTGAGTCACCTACTGTGGTCCTCTAGCAGTTCAAACTGTTCCAGTAGCCGACACTGAGTGCTTTGCTGATCCTCAGATCCTAGCCGCTCCAGCGTCACTGCAGACAGTTACAGCTTGCCACCAACTGCTCCAACGCACAGCCACTGGCTTCGTACACCACCAGGACTCACCAGCTCCCTGCTGAGATGCTGTCAGTCGTTTTGCACTCTGCAGATGCTCAGAAACACTGGGCCCATAACCTGTCAGTGTTTGTAAAAAGCAAAAAAAGAAGGAAAGGGTTCTGACCTCCCTTTGTCTCCTCAGTCTCCTTGTCGGCACAAAAAGAGTCCACGAGAATATCCTTGCAGAGTTTTATTCTTAAAAGTCTTTGTGCAAAACACGACTGAATAACTATACACACCATCAACCAACCAACCAACCAACCCAAACACCAGCCTCAGCAACAAACCTTTTTTATATATATATAATTTTTATTAAGGTTTTTTCATACAAATACATATTTAACAAACAAAATAAGTTTTTTAACATCTTTTCATTCTACTTTGGACTCCCTCACGCCTTCTGCTTCCACTTGCATCATTAATTATCGTTTTGTTTAAAATCTTAAATCCAATAATTTAGGTTAAACTCTAATATAAAATAAAATTTGATGGTAGACAGTTGTTTCTACTCTGGCATCTTTGTTAGCATTCAACCAAATTACAATACTTTTGCAGATAAATCTTGAATTTCTTCCAGTCTTCTTCAACCCTCTCTTCTCCCAGGTCGCGGATTCTGCCAGTCATCTCGGCTAGTTGCATATAGTCCATCAGCTGCATCTGCCATTCTTCCAGTGTGGGTAGATCTTGTGTTTTCCAATTCTTAGCAATGAGTATCCTTGCCGCCGTTGTAGCATACATAAAAAATGTTCTGTCCTTCTTTAACACATTCTGGCCGACAATGCCCAGAAGGAAGGCCTCTGGTTTCTTAGTAAAGGTATACTTAAACACCTTTTTTAGTTCATTATAAATCATTTCCCAGAAGGCCTTCACTCTAGGACAGGTCCACCAGAGGTGAAAGAATATTCCTTCATTTTCCTTACATTTCCAACATTTATTATCAGACGAATGGTATATTTTAGCCAGTTTCACTGGGGTCATGTACCATCTATATATCATTTTCATTACATTTTCCTTCAGAGCATTACATGCAGTGAAGTTCAAACCAGTGGTCCACAACCTTTCCCAGTCCTCAAACATTATGTTATGCCCAATATCCTGGGCCCACTTTATCATAGCTGATTTAACCATTTCGTCTTGTGTGTTCCATTTCAGCAGCAAGTTATACATTTTTGAAAGTACCTTAGTCTTAGGTTCTAAAAATTCTGTTTCCAATTTCGATTTCTCCACCTGGAATCCTAACTTTTTATCATTCTTAAACACTTCTTTAATCTGAGCATAGTGTAACCAGTCTCGCACTTTATCTTTCATTTTCTCTAAACTCTGCAATTTCCAATTGTCTCCGTCTCTTTCTAAAATTTCCCAATATTTTGGCCAGTCGGCCTCCATATTAGGTCTTTTTCGGGCCTTAGCCTCCAAGGGTGACAACCACCTCGGTGTTTTTCTCTCCAATAAGTCTTTGTATTTAGTCCAGACATTAAATATTGCTTTTCTGACAATATGGTTCTTAAAGGCCTTATTAATCTTAACCTTATCATACCATAAGTATGCATGCCATCCAAATGCATTGTTAAAACCTTCCAAATCCAACACATCCGTGTCCTCAAGAAGTAGCCAATCTTTTAGCCAGCAAAAAGCTGCGGCTTCATAATACAACATTAAGTCTGGCAGGGCAAAGCCCCCTCTTTCTTTCGCATCCGTTAATATCTTAAACTTAATTCTGGGCTTTTTGCCCTGCCAGACAAATTTAGAGATATCTTTCTGCCACTTCCGGAAGCACTCCGTTTTGTCTACAATCTGCAAAGTCTGGAACAAAAACAACATTTTTGGCAATACATTCATCTTGATGGCAGCTATTCGGCCTAACAATGAAAGTTTTAGTTTTGACCAACTATCCAAGTCTCTCTTAATTTCAGACCAACATTTTTCATAGTTATCTTTAAACAGACTCAGATTTTTTGCTGTTATATTTACCCCTAGGTATTTCACTTTCTTCACCACAGTTAACTCTGTCTCTCTCTGAAACCGTTCCGACTAAATATCTGTCAAATTTTTCCCCAACACCTTAGTTTTTTGTTTATTTAATTTAAATCCCGCCACCCGACCAAAGTCTTGAATCAGTTGTAATACTCTTTTCGTACTAGATTCTGGCTCCTGTAATGTCAAGACTAAGTCATCTGCAAACGCTTTAAGTTTATATTGTTTCGCTCCGACCTGTATCCCTTCCACCAACCGGTCCCCTCTAATCATGTTCAGGAGCACTTCCAGGACCGAAATAAATAATAACGGGGAGATCGGGCAGCCTTGTCGTGTTCCTTTTTCAATTTTAAACTCTTCTGTAACCACATTGTTAACTATCAATTTGGCCTTTTGTTCTGAATATATTGCATCAATCCCATTCTCAAACCCCCGGCCCACTCCCATTTCTTTTAAATTTCCCTTCATGAACTTCCAGGATATGTTGTCAAAGGCCTTCTCCGCATCTATAAAAATTAAGACTGCTTTAGTGTTTATGTCTGTTTGTAAAAGTTCCAATATATCTATAATGTTCCTTGTATTAGCAGACATATGTCTACCTGGGAGAAAGCCTGCCTGGTCTTTGTGAATTACTTTGTTTAAAACCCTCTTGAATCTACTTGCCAAAACATCTGCAAATATTTTGTAATCCACATTTAAAAGGGAGATGGGACGGTAGTTCTTAAGTTGTGTCTTTTCAGTTTCCGATTTTGGTATCAATGTGATGAAAGCTTCCTTCCACGATTCTGACGCCTTCTTCCCCTCCATAATTTCATTGCTGACCTCCATCAGTGGTTGTATCAGATAATCTTTCAGTGTCTTATAATACTTGGAGGTCAGCCCATCTGGTCCTGGCGATTTGCCCTGTTTCATGTTCTGGATGGCCTGCTCAACCTCTTGTCGTGTTATTTTGCCATTCAAGATTGTTCTATTTTCTTCTGACAACTTAGCTAGTCCATTTGTCTCCAAAAATTGTTTAATCTCAGTTTCGTCTTGTGGCCCTTGAGTATATAATTTTTTGAAATATCTCTGGAAACACTTTCTAATCTCTCCGGGGTTCTGGATACATCTTCCTTCAATCTCTAAATTTGTCACTGTATTTAACTTTTGTCTCCTCTTCAACTGCCAGGCTAGCAGTTTTCCACATTTATTGGCCGATTCAAAAGTTTTTTGTTTCATTAATTTAATTTTCCATTCTATTTCCTGGTTTATCAGTTTGGAATATTGTGCTTGGTAAAGTTTAATTTCTCTCAGAATCGGCTGAGACTTCGGGTTGGATCTTAACTTCTTCTCTAACTCCTTAATTTTTTCCAGAATTTTATCTTTCCTTTCATTTTGTTTCCTTTTCTTTACAGTATTCTGTTGTATCAGGAACCCCCTCATCCCGGCCTTGCTTGCGTCCCAGATAGTTCTTTTTTCCACTGTGGTGCTCATGTTGATCTCAAAGTAGTCCTTTAAAGCTTTTTGGGCCTTCTTAGTAATCTCCTGATCTCTAAACAGGCCATCATTCATCTTCCATCTGAAGGAACCGGTTGGGATCAGTGTCATGTCCATTCTCAGTGCGTTATGGTCGGAGCATGTCTTTGGGCAGATTTCCACTTTTCTAATCTTAGGTGCCAGACCTCTAGTTATCCATATTTGGTCGATTCTTGTCCATGTCAGTTGGGCTTCAGAGAAAAATGTTCCTTCCCTTCCCAAGGGGTTTCTCACTCTCCAAATATCAATCCAATCCATATTGTCTGTCATTTCAAAGAAAGTCTTTGGTAGTCTCCCCTCTTTGGTAATATTTTGGTTCTGTGACTTATCCATGTTGGTTGATACAACTCCATTCATATCTCCCATCATGATGATGTTGTTGTAGTCCAGATAATCCAGCATTGTCTCATGCAATTTCTTGTAGAATTCCGATTTCCCTTCATTTGGAGCATAAATTCCTAATATCAAGATTTTTTCTCCTTGATATTGTATTTCTATTGCCAAAATTCTTCCATGTTCATCTTTGAACAAAAATTTGGGTAAAAGGCTCTCTTTTGCATAAATCACCACACCTCTCTTTTTTACTGTATCCGAAGATATAAATTCCTGACCAAGTCTTTTATTTATTAACACTTTTCTGTGGAGCCTAATCACATGTGTTTCTTGTAAACAAATAATGTCCAAATGTTCTTTGTTTAATATGTGAAAGATTTTTCTCCTTTTTTCTGGAATGTTACAGCCATTTATGTTCCAACTCAAAAGTTGCAGAGACATCCTGAATAAATCTGTTTATTCTTGCTTTGGAGGTACCTTATTTTCCGGTTCTTGAGGATCCGAGGGTGCAGGTTCCCCTGAAGGTTCAGGCCCTGGAGGTAATCCGAGTCCTTTGTGAAGGTCTTCTCCGTGTGCCGCCAAAAACTTGTCTCTGTCCTCCGGCGTTCTGATTTTGATCTTCCTCTCTCTAAAAGTAAACGATAATCCTTGGGGGAACTCCCACCTGAAGATAATTGAGTTGCTCCTTAACAATTTTACTAGTTCCAAATAATCACATCTAAGATCCAACAGTTGTTTAGGAATGTCCTTGTAAATTTCAATTCTTTTGTCCAAAATATCCAGTGACTTTCCGTAGTGCAGGCCCAAAATCTTGTCCCTTTCCTCCTTTGATCTCAGTATTATCAGACAATCTCTGGGCTTCTCTTTCCTTATAAGTCTTCCAAGTCTGAAAGCAGATACTATTTTAAAATCTTTTTCTTCTAGGTTCCAGAACTTGGAGAATTCTTTAGTTAGGAACTCAGTTAAGTTGCCTTCTTCCACTTCTGGTATTGAGCGTATCCTTAAGTTAGCCTCCCTGTTCCGAAGTTCTGTCATAGAGAAGTAGATCTGATGTTCTCCTACTTGTTTGCTGAGTGGTCTTACTTCTTTTTCAAGCTGTCCCAGTCCTTGGCTAGTATCCTCAGCCAATTTCCGATTCTCACCTACAGCCTCCTTCAATTCTCCAATGGATTGAACATTCTGTGCAACTTGTCCAGTTAATCTGTTCAAACTTTCTGTATTTTGATCAATTTTAGCTGTTTGCTGATCAACCTTTCTGTCCAAAGCCTCCAATTTTTCAAAAATCTTCTCCAAAATAGAGCCACTTGCTCCTGAGGCCATATCTTCCAGTTGTAATTCCTCAGTCTCTCCCTCCCCTGACCGTAGCAGGGAAGCCGCTTCTATCTCAGGAGGCAAAGTAGAAGGCAAAGCAGGCACAGATGATCTACGCTGTGAGGCTGCAGATAGAGTTAAAGTTGTTTGTCTGGTTCTTCCCCTTTTTCTTGTTCCACTCATTCCAAAGTTATCTAGAAACCAAGGTCAAACTGAAATGTTCCCATGAGAAAGCAACGGCCCAGATGGTAACAGTCAAACAGGAGGCCGGGAAAGAGAAAGTAAAACAATGTCACTGCTGTAGGTCCAAAATCCTCTAGGGGGAGCTTAAAATGTCTTTAGGGAGGAAGACAAGTCCAATTCAAATTGGTAAATCTAATTCAGTGTCCAAAGACCTCCACAAATATAAATTTTAGCAGAGTTGATACTTAAAACAATGTTTCCAATAGTGCTTAGACAGCAAGTGTTTCAAAGTTGCAAGTTCAAACTCAGGATATTTCAAAGTTCAGATTCAAAGTAACCAAATTTGCAGACTGACTGCTCAGTTGCTCTAGCAGCTCCAGCACCCGGGGTTCTTACTTTAATTTATAATCCAATATCTCAGCAGAAGAAAGGTATCCTTGTCTCAGTATAAGTCCAAAAAATCAGTCACTTAAGGTCCTTAATCCACCCAGTAAGACAGTTTAAATAGGTGCCAGGTCAGTTAGTTAAAACATTACTCTTTGTCTCCACTCCTCCTGCTCTTTACTTTCAAGTTCAGTGTCAGCGGAAGACGGACTTCCTGTTTATCGTCACTCCGCTTTCAGCCAAATTCACAGTCTTAAAAGCCTTAAAATTTGTAGGATCCAAATTACTCACGGGTTGTTGCTTTCCAGATTTAGCGGTTTCAAGAAGAAAGGTTGGCGCTCACCGGCAACAGCAACGCGGCTTCACTCCGCTGACCGCGAAACGACCCACAGCGCCGCTACCCCCTCCGCGATCCGAAGCCCCTTACGGGGTCCCTTCAACGTTTTGGGGGCTGCTTCTGGCGCCCGCCGGGTCTCGGGACCACAGGCTTCTGCCGCCTGTGGTTTTCCTTGATGGGTCCCCGCTTCGCCGCAGCGAGCGACCCGTTTCAGCGGAGCTTCCCTCTCCCTGTCAGGAGCGGGCAGCCATTACCGTTTGCGCCGCCTCAGAGTCATTTCTCACTTATATATACCGCCTCCGAGTCATTTCTCACTTATATATACAACTTGGTGCAGACCGCTGAGTCATGCTGACCCAGCTTTATTCGCATTAAAGAAACAGCGGCCATTTTAGCTGTGACAGTCCTATGGGGCGAAAAATACGGTACTTAACACATAGCTTCTGATACACATTATATCCACATAAGTCAATAGAAAAAGTATAAAGAGATGATGTTCAAGATGTGCCCTTTGGGAAATTTGGTTTTGGCAACCGCAAAACAACATCCTTGAAATCATATTATATTTAGAAATGACTTTGGCCACGTAGTAAACAACAGGTTTTTTCTTTTCAAATTTAATGAGTTTAGAGATTATTGTACACTAAGCGGGGCACTTTTATACATATCAATGCGTCCCATGTCTTAGTGTATCAAAGTGCCCCAAAGGACATTTTCAAAAATCTAACAATTGTTAATAAAGCCACTGAACTTATTTGAAAATCACCTGTAATCCTGATTACTGAGTGGAATAACTTACCTTTGGTATTTTTAAATCTTTTTTTAAAAAATAATATTTATTACTTTTAAACCTTACAAAAAAAGAGAAAAGAAAAGAAAAAACAAAAGAAAAAACAATACAATACAATACAATACAATATATAAACAATACACAACACGACATTAACACATCAAGCAAAACAACAACAAAAACAATTCAAAAAGAACACACATCTTACCATTTCAATACCCTCTCTTTCATTCCCTTGTCTCATCGACCTCCTCTCACCTCCCATTTGTATAAATTATTTCAGCAAGTCCTTTCCATCTTTCTCTATTTTCTGTCATATAGTTATCTCAACATATTTTAACCTTATTTTCCGTTAATACTAAAATACTTATTTATGCTTAATTCCTTATAACATTTCTACTAAAGCCATATAATTTCATTCCAACATTTTTCTAACACTGATTAATTTTACATTACAGTGGTGCCTCGCAAGATGAAAAGAATCCGTTCCACGAGTCTCTTCGTCCTGCGGTTTTTTCGTCTTGCGAAGCAAGACCATTGACGGCTTGGCGGATTAGCGCTATTAGCGGCTTAGAAAAAGGGGGGAAGGGGGGGAAACCACAGGAACTTGCAAGACATTTTCATCTTGCGAAGCAAGCCCATAGGAAATTCGTTTTGCGAAGCACCTCCAAAACAGAAGACTGTTTCATCTAGCGAGTTTTCCGTCTTGCGAGGCATTCGTCTTGTGGGGCACCACTGTATTTCCATAGATAAATTTTAACTTTTTCCAATCTTCTCCCACCGTCTCCTCTCCCTGGTCTCGGACCTTGCCAGTCATCTCCGTCAATTCCATATAGTCCATCAACCTGGACTATACTCCGAGGCTCTTAACTCTTGCAGAAGGGACTTGGAAGTTTTCTTCATATTTATACATGCACTTTGCTTTGCCTTCTGCTGATCTTGTTCATATTTTCCTTCCTTTAATGCTGAAGAGCAGATCTCGGGGAAATTCCCACCTAGCAATGTTTTTATTCCTTCTCGACAGCTCAGCCAAATCTCCATAGTTAAAACTAAGATCCCAAAGATATTTCAGGACGTATTTCAAAGTTCTTCTAAATCTGGAGGTCCCCACAACTCCAGTCTCCTCCTGACCCAAGTCCAGGTCCCAGAGGTCAATAAATCCCTGCATGAAGGGATCTATCCAACTTTCCTTCTCCAGTCCAAGCGGGGCTATAATCCTCAAAATCTGATTTTCCCTAAATTCAATCATAAAAGGCATCAACTTATAGTCATCATTACATCTGTGAGGCTGGGGCTCTCTCCCTGTCCACTTGTGCTATTTTAGGTTCAACAACGACAACTTTCTCCCCGCCTTCTCTACAATTTGCCATGTCAAAGTAGATCCCTGTATCGATTCCTGAATAGTTTCTGTATTAATGTTCGCTTTTTGTCCAAAATTAGTCACTTTTTGTCCCGTTATCAATTTTGATAGTCATCACATCTGTCTTCTTATGGAGCTGTTCCAGTGAGTCATTTATCTTGCATAATGCAACCACTAAGGCTTCTTCTGTCAACATTCTTAACAATCCAAGGTCAGTCCCAGATTCTCACAGTTTTTTATCTTGCAGCTGGAGACCCCCCCAGCTCAACTCATGTAACAATTTCAAAAGCTTCTTCTAGAGGGAAACAATTTTGATTTGTATCAGTCCTTTTAAGCACAGTTCAAACAATAAAGTTAGTTTCAATTTTCAGTTACTTTTACTCCTTTTTAAACGCAGAGGGAGACAATGGAAACAATGTATTTCTCTTATTTAACTAGCTGTCAACGAACGATCTATTCACATTCAATGGGCAATTCCAAAACGTCGGTCTTACTAGCAGCCCGTTTCCAGGTTCAGAGCGGTTGTAATTTGACTTTCTTCACTCTCTCCTGCAGGCTTACACGGTCCAAAATTTCCCCCCTCTTCTCCTGCTTCCAAGGGGGGTTTAGTGATTTTAACTGTGGAAGTTTAATCCTTTACGGAAGGCTTTCCAAGACTTTAGCTTGCAGCCTCTTTGCTTCAGTCTATTTGCAAAAAGGGGAGGCGGACTTCCTGTTTGAAACCTCCCCGTTTCGGTGCCAAATTAAGACGTTTAAAGATCCAATTTTCCGTTCTACTCACGGGTAGTTGCTTTAGAATCAAATTGTCCACAGGAAAAAGTCAGCGCTTCGGCAACAGCAATGCGGCTTCACTCCGTGAAAGAAGCAGTCAATTCGAAGCACCGCGCCACTCACCCCACGTCACTCCAGATCCCCGAAACCGGGTTTCCCCGCGAGTAGAGGAAGCGCAAAAGGTGCCAGCCAAATCCCACGTTCACAGGCTTCTCCCACCTGTGATTTTTAGTGGGTCTCCGCCTTCGCCGTGGCGGCCAGACCCTAATTTCCACGAAGCAAGTTCCTCCTGATCAGAGGAATTCAGCCATTACTGGAGGCGCTAACTCTTAGTGTATCAAAGTGCGCCAACGGACATTTTCAAAAATCTAACAATTGTTAATAAAGGCACTGAACTTATTTGAAAATCAACTGTAATCCTGATTACTGAGTGGAATAACTTACCTTTGGTATTTTTAAATCTTAACTAAATGACGTAAAAAAGTGTTGGAACACTTTTACATTTCACACAATTTTTAGTTGGTCGTGCTAAAAACACACCTACTCTCTTCAAACGCCAACGGCTAACTGGCAGCCAGCGCAGTCGCAACTGTTCTACTCATACATGTATAGGCACATTTGGGTGATGTCGCGACAGGAATATCATTTCTTGATATTGAAATATTGTTGGTGTGTCAATGTGCCCCACCTCCCCCATTCTGCATTTTCAGAGGAGGGGGAAGAAGGGGAAAGTGTGTCCCCCCAGATAATACTCCCATCCTCCCTGGCCATGGGCCATCCTTGCTTGGGCAGGTGGTACTTTGAGTCCATCCACATCTGGAGGGCCAGGGGTGCCTCACCTCAGCATAGAAGGTTCCTCTAGGGCTCAGTGTTACTTGGGAGTTGGTGAAATTGGATCTTAAGGGTTCTTGAGACATTTCCAAGGGATTGTGATTGGTATCCAGACCCTAACACTATAAAGCCAAGGTATCCCCACTGAGCAGTTTATCAACCCTGCTGGCCGCTGGGGAAGATTTTCTGAAGGAAATGGTTTGCCCCCAATGTTAATTCCTTCCTTCCTCCGCTGCTGCTGCTGCCCACACTAAAGGAATATCTGGATGAAATCCCAGGGATGTCTGGCTCCTATTACAAAGAGATCCAGTTCATAATCTAGAAAAAAATGTGGCTAAGATTCTGAGTCACAATCATGGCTGAGAAATACAGCCAGGGAATATGAAACTGATTTGAAGATTGGTTTCTTCTTTACACATTGTTGTTGTTGTTATTATTATTATTTGTTGTTGTTGTTGTTATATTACATTCAGGAGGACACACCACGGGTTTCATCTTCTTTCTTTTCTTTCCAACAATCAGTGTTATTCACCTTTAATACTCACCTTTTTCAGTGTCACACAGATTTTTTCTTGTGATATTCAGATGAAGAGTGGTATAACAATTTAGTAAATAATTCCCAGTTGGAGCAGAGCTAGAATATCCAGAAGCCCTAGGCCACCCAGGGCAAAGGAGGAAGAACAGCGAGAGAGGCCTGGACAGGGAATCTCCGCTAATATAAGCCAGTGTCAGGAGATAGTGCGAGACCCGGTGGCATATAATTAGAAATCCTAATTGGGGTGGGTGTCTCAATCTGGCCTTCCCAGCGGTCAGGCTCCAGCTGCTTTCCTTCTGCATCTCCAGCTCTCTCCATTCAATAATGCAAGGCTGATAGATGGAGGTCCAACCCCAAGAACATTCTCCAACTGAGCACTCCTTCAACCGACCACAAGCACCAAGCCCTGTCACTAAACTTATATATGGGTCTCCTAAAATGGTCACTATGCACCTCCTGAGGCCAAAGGGAATATGCAGGTGATGAATAAAGATCTAGAGGTCGAAGGGGACAAAATGTGGCCCAAGGGGTGGAGGATTATAGTGCAGCGGATGAAGAACTTAATGATGAACTTAGGACCCTGATAAATATTGGCCAGGTTCATGGAACATAGAGCAGCTCCCTTTCCTGTGAGAAACCACTTTTTATCAAACGTAAAGCCCACAGTTCAACCGTATTCATTAACAATAATTAAGGGTTATAAAAGCCTGATGATGCATGACCATTTTTTTACATTATTTGATTTGCCTTTCCTAAACATTTGGAACATATGGAGGACAGGAGAGATTGTAAAAGACGTTGAAATAAGAGCAGGTGCTAATTGTAATAGTACTTTGTTCTCTTCCTAGAAAACAAATAGGATTTTCTCCCCACCCCATCGAAAGAAGACAATGGAGAAGGCAGTCAGAATCCTGGAGGGCCATGTCCAATGGAACTAACGAAGAAACCATATAAATAAATGGAGTGTGAAAAGAGAGAACATAAACAATTTGAAAGTATGGAGTGTGGAAAGAGCTTCACTGACAGTGGAAAACTTAGAATTCATCTACGGACTCACACAGGGGAGAAACCATTTAAATGCATGGAGTGTGGAAAGAGCTTCACTGAGAGTGGAGACCTTAGAATTCATCAACGGACTCACACAGGGGAGAAACCCTTTAAATGCATGGAGTGTGGAAAGAGCTTCAGTCAGAGTGGACACCTTAGAATTCATCAACGGAGTCACACAGGGGAGAAACCATTTGAATGCATGGAGTGTGGAAAGAGCTTCACTGATAGTGAAAAACTTAGAATTCATCAACGGACACACACAGGGGAGAAACCATTTGAATGTATGGAGTGTGGAAAGAGCTTCAGTCAGAGTGGAAACCTTAGAATTCATCAACGGATTCACACAGGGGAGAAACCATTTAAATGCATGGAGTGTGGAAAGAGCTTCACTACTAGTGAAAACCTTAGAATTCATCAACGGATTCACACGGGGGAGAAACCATTTAATTGCATGGAGTGTGGAAAGAGCTTCACTGAGAGTGGAACACTTAGAATTCATCAACGGACTCATACAGGGGAGAAACCATTTAAATGCTTGGAGTGTGGAAAGAGCTTCAGTCAGAGTGGAAACCTTAGAATTCATCAACGGACTCACACTGGGGAGAAACCATTTAAATGCATGGAGTGTGGACAGTGCTTCACTACTAGCAGAACCCTTGGAATTCATCTACGAACTCACACAGGGGAGAAACCATTTAAATGCATGGAGTGTGGAAAGAGCTTCACTACTAGCAGAACCCTTGGAATTCATCTACGAACTCACACAGGGGAGAAACCATTTAAATGCATGGAGTGTGGAAAGAGCTTCAGTCAGAGTGGAGACCTTAGAATTCATCAACGGAGTCACACTGGGGAGAAACCTTTTAAATGTTTGGGGTGTGGAAGGAGCTTCAGTCAGAGTGGACACCTTAGAATTCATCAACGGAGTCACACTGGGGAGAAACCTTTTAAATGCATGGAGTGTGGAAAGAGCTTCAGTCAGAGTGGACACCTTAGAATTCATCAACGGAGTCACACTGGGGAGAAACCTTTTAAATGCATGGAGTGTGGAAAGAGCTTCAGTCATAGTGGACACCTTAGAATTCATCTACGGACTCACACAGGGGAGAAACCATTTAAATGCATGGAATGTGGAAAGAGCTTCACTACTAGTGGAAACCTTAGAATTCATCAACGGACTCACACAGGGGAGAAATCATATAAATGCATGGAGTGTGGAAAGAGCTTCAGTCAGAGTGGAGACCTTAGAATTCATCAACGGAGTCACACTGGGGAGAAACCTTTTAAATGTTTGGAGTGTGGAAGGAGCTTCAGTGGGAGTGGGCACCTTAGAATTCATCAACGGAGTCACACTGGGGAGAAACCTTTTAAATGCATGGAGTGTGGAAAGAGCTTCAGTCATAGTGGACACCTTAGAATTCATCAACAGAGTCACACGGGAGAAACCATTTAAATGCATGGAGTGTGGAAAGAGCTTCAGTCAGAGTGGAGACCTTAGAATTCATCAACGGAATCACACAGGGGCGAAACCATTTGAATTTATGGAGTGTTGAAAGAGGTTCACTACTAGCGGAAGCCTTAGAATTCATCAAAGGAGTCACACTGGGGAGAAACCATTTACATGTATGGAGTGTGGAAAGAGCTTCAGTGCAAATGGAGTTCTTACAAAACATCAACAAACTCATACAGGGGAGAAACCATATAAGTCCTAGGGAAGTGGACAGAGGTTCAGTTATAGTGGAAGTCTTACGAACCATCAAAAGACTCCCAGGGGTAAGAGCTGTAAGAGTGGAAACACCTATAGGCCATGAATTAAAGAAGTGAAGTTGTTTAACTAGGAGTGTGGATCCTGCTTTGTTTATTATGCAACGCTTTTTAGAGAGTAGAACCTTTTTCTCTCCGAATTGACACTTTCTTTCACATCAATAACAGGAAATCAGTCTTAATTGCATGCAGCGTATGTGAGCTTCTGTTGTTTGTAACGTGGTCTAGACATTTATTTAAAGTAATGAAGGTCACATTTCACAATAGTAAGCCTAATATAATATTTAATGTGAATCAGTCGTGTTGCTGCTGAATGAGGGTGGACTGAGAGTGAGCTGGTGTTGGTGTTTGGTGGAGGGAGTTGGAAATGCTTGTATATAGTATAATGGGGAAGGAGGTTCAGGCAGGTCCCCAACCCAGAGTGCTAAGGGTCAGCTTCCTCCAAATCCACCAGCTGCCCCAAGGCAGGAGCCACCTCTTGGCCTGAGGGTGGAAAACCTCCGTCCACCTTTGCGACTGGACATGATCCGAGGGCAGTGATGGCAAACCTTTTCCAGACCAAGTACCCAAACTGCAACGCAAAACCCACTTATTTATCACAAAGTGCCAACTATTGCAATGCGCTCTATGTGGGGCTACCTTTGAAGGTGACCCGGAAACCAACTAATGCAGAATGAGGCAGCTGCACTGGTGACTGGGAGCGGCCGTCGAGGCCACAGAACACCGGTCTTGAAAGGCCTAAATTGGCTCCCAGTACGTTTCCGAGCACAATTCAAAGCGTTGGTGCTGACCTTTAAAGCCCTAAACGGCCTCGGTCCAGTATACCTGAAGGAGCGTCTCCACCCCCCTTGTTCTGCCCGGACACCGAGGTCCAGCGCCAAGGGCCTTCTGCCGGTTCCCTCACTGCGAGAAGCCAAGTTACAGGGAACCAGGCAGAGGGCCTTCTTGGTGGTGGCTCCCGCCCTGTGGAACACCCTCACACCAGATGTCAAAGAGAACAACTACCACCAGACTTTTAGAAGACATCTGAAGGCAGCCCTGTTTAGGGAAGCTTTTATTGTTTGATGCATTATTGTAATTTAATATTTTTTTGGAAGCCGCCCAGAGTGGCCCAGCCAGATGGGCAGGGTATAAATAATAAATTATTATTATTACTATAACGTGGCAATTGTACCTGTATATTTTATTTTTTTCTGTTTGTTTCACATTTCTTCTTTATGACTACTGTTGTAATAAATAATCCTTCATAAAAATTATTGCATTACATTCTTCATTAAATTATCTTTCCATTGATATGTAATGTTATGGTATAACTCAGTTCTCCCCCCCCCAAAAAAAAGAAAATGTTTAGGGGTATACACTCATTTTGACTCAAGAAAATCACCACCAGGGGAGGGGATAAATACAGTTGTAATTGGGAAAAATAAATACAGTGGTACCTCAGTTTTCGAACAGCTTAGTTCTCAAACTACTTGGAACCTGAACTCTTCAAACCGAGAAACAAGTGTTCCAGTTTTGGAACTTTTTTCGGAAGCCGAACATGTTCTGTTCTGAGTATAACTTCCGTTTTGAGTGCCATACTTCTGTTTTCCTTGTGAGGGAAGGCAGGCCGGGCGGCAAGTAGGAATGGGATCGGGCTGCTCCGCTAGGCAGTGTTGCTGCTTGCACGGAAAGAGGAGCTGGATCGGGGCTGCTGAGCTGGGGAGGGACAGGCTCCGTCACCCTTTCCGTTGAGGGGTTTGAGGCTGTGCACTCCCCTCAAGGGAGAATTTTAAAGGAGCCCCCACCTCCGCCTCAGATCCCCTGCAACCCCGTGAAGGCAGCCAGGCGGAATAGTTGCTGGGGTTGGGGAAGGTGGAGGCAGCCCGGAAGCTACATCTGAGAGCCCCTGCACCATCTGAAGGCAGCCAGCCGCTCCTCAGCAGATCTCTCAGCTGTTATGGAAAAATCTTGGTGCGAGGCTGCTCTGCCACCCAGCTCATCGGACTAAGTCCGCAGCTCCCTGCGGAGGAAAATGAGCTCAGCCGGAGACAGGAGCAAGCTGCAGAAGATCCAAGTTTATTGCGCAACAGGTTCAAGGCGAGATTGAACAGCGAGAAAGGGGTGACATGAGTTTTTGAAACTTCCCTCCATGTCCCAGAATACAGTGCAAAATACATCATAGTTACATCATGAATACATTAAAGAGAGGTTGGGTTACAGAGATTAACATACCGAGGAGGGAGGGGGAATATGCAGAGCTGGAGATATGCACAGATAATTGCTTCCTGAGTATTGGTGATGAGAGGACAATAGTCCAAGTATGTAAAGTCTGGCACCTGGTATTGCCCGGAGGAAAGGTTGGGCAGAGTAATTTGACCGGATTAGGGTCTTCCTGAGTATGTGACTCCTCGCTCGAGGGATTATGGAGACAGAGGAGGTGTCATGGAGTCCTGAAGAAACTGAGTCGATCGACACCAAAACCAAGGAGATCGGAGCTGCGGTTGATTTTATACGAATTTCACAAGTTTCGGTTCCATTGTTCCCCCAGTGAGGAGCCGTCAGCAGCTTGTCAAGAGGTTAAATGAGGCGTGCAGGAGCTCACTGAGCTAGCTCTGCAAAGCGAATGCATGGTTCTGATTGGGTAGAATGCAGCCATTGTAGCGAATGGAGGATACAGCTTGATACGGTCAACCCACAGTAAAGATGGAGTGAGAGGGAGGCTCCCTTTCCGTATAAGGAAAGGGAAAGGCACTTTATTTATGGGGCTAGGGGTATAGTGTGGTGCTTATGCAACGGTGTGGGGGCTGAGGGGTCGATGTAAGGCTGGGTGCCCTTGAGGTCATCGCCTCGGAGCGTCTGGTGACCGGCGGAAGGGTGAAGGAAGGCACCCCCCCTTTCCATATCACAGCGCAAAGCCTTCACTTCTGAGAGATCACCCTGCTTCAGATGTCTTCCAAAAGTTATGTAGTTCTTTCTCTCTTTGACATCTGATATGGGGGGGGTGTTCCACAGAGAGGGGGCCACTACCGGGAAGGCCCTCTGCCTGGTACCCTGTAAATCTGAGGGAACTGCCAGAAGACCCTCGGAAGTGGACGTCAGTGATGATATTTTCTTTTCCTTGTGTTAGATGGATGTTGAAACAAGGTGTGATTGACATGGGCATGTCTGGACCACAGATTTCTGCCCAACACCACTCCTCTTCCAGGACATACCTGTGATGTTTTGATGACCCACTGAGAAACGTGGAAACTATTAAAAACTCACGTAATCTTTGTTCTGGACATTTTCTTTTTTTGCCTCCTTAGAGATTGAGACCTTTGTTGCAACAAATAAATGATCAGGCCTTCTGGCCACTGATTTGCTTCCTCATTGCTTGCCTGCCGTCTCGCGTTTTCTGATCAATCCAGCATCTGCAGGACTAGACTCCAGCAAAGTTGGAAAGCGCTTTAAGGTAGCGCACCCCAAGAAATGTTCTTTTCACCTGGATGGAGTTAGGGAGCTGTCAAAACTGAACCCCAATTTTCCCCATAACACAGAAGTCACAGAGTCCAGCCTGCTGCTGGATGTGTCCCAATCCATAAAACAGTGTTGGAGAGGCGGCATCTAAGACCACGCCTTTCCTTTTTGGTGGGGAGAAGATAGTTGTCGCCAGGTGATTGCTCAGGGTCCCAGTGGGGCTGCTTTAGGGGGGGCACTCGTCTCTTGCCCCCCGCCCTCAAGGCTGGCTCCATCTCTGCCCTGTAAAAAGGATCTTGCAATGCAAACATTGGGGGGGAGTCCCCCCCAGCCCTTCTCCCGCTCTTCTGATCCACGGGGAGGGGAGCACTTCTCTGCCTTCCTCTCCCTCCCCAAACCTCCCAATCAAGTGGCCCCTCTTCCTCCTCCTCTCCAGGCCTCCGAAAATGAGGGGAGAGACCCTTCTCCTCTAACCTGCCTCTCCTTTAAACAACTTCTTTCCTCTCTGGGACTCGGGGGGGGGAGGAATGTGGGGCAAAAAGGTGTTCTTCCCCCTCCCAGAAAACATCATTTCCCTTCCCTCCAAACAAGCCCTATAATTCCCTTTCTTTCCTGAAAAGGTCTCTGGTTCCATCCCCGGCTGGAGATGACCCCCCCCTCCCCAATCCCTGAAAAGACTCCTCCTGGGGGCACAGCCTGACCCCCCCAGCCCCCTCTCCACTCCCCACTATGGCATGCAGAACTCGCCCCAGGACCCCGCAGGGCAAGGCATAGAATCATAGAGTTGGAAGAGACCTCAAGGGCCATCGAGTCCAACCCCCTGCCAAGCAGGAAACACCATCAGAGCACTCCTGACATATGGTTGTCAAGCCTCTGCTTAAAGACCTCCAAAGGAGGAGACTCCACCACACTCCTTGGCAGCAAATTCCACTGTCGAACAGCTCTTACTGTCAGGAAGTTCTTCCTAATGTTTAGGTGGAATCTTCTTTCTTGTAGTTTGGATCCATTGCTCCGTGTCCGCTTCTCTGGAGCAGCAGAAACCAACCTTTCTCCCTCCTCTATGTGACATCCTTTTATATATTTGAACATGGCTATCACATCACCCCTTAACCTCCTCTTCTCCAGGCTAAACATGTCCAGCTCCCTTAGCCGTTCCTCATAAGGCATCGTTTCCAGGCCTTTGACCATTTTGGTTGCCCTCCTCTGGACACGTTCCAGTTTGTCAGTGTCCTTCTTGCGGTGCGCAACCCAAAAACACAACTCGAAGCGTCTGTAACCCGAGGTATGACTGTCTTTTGGAAGGCAGCGAGAAGGCTGAGGGAGAAGGGAAACTGAGGCAGCCCCCTCAGGCAGCAGATGCAGGGAGGGACAAGGAGGGGACGGAGCTGAGTCCCATTTGGCCAGCCCTGATTTAACCCTCTATCCCAGGCATAGGCAACCTAAGACCCATAATCCAGAAGTTTGGAAAAACTTTAAAAAGTATAGGAACTCACATTAGGTGGTCAAAGAATAGTAATTTAAACAAAATGCTTATAAAAATAAGATAATTACTTAACATTTAGCTTTTGTTACACATTATATCCACATAAGTCAATAGAAAAAGTATAAAGAGATGATGTTCAAGATGTGCCCTTTGGGAAATTTGGTTTTGGCAACCGCAAAACAACATCCTTGAATTCAACACTTGCAATAGGGAAGACAAACATACAAGATTCTGTTTTTTCCTGAGATATGACACTTGTTTAGAGATTATTGTATACTAAGCAGGGCACTTTTATACATATCAATGCGTCCCATGTCTTACTGTATCAAAGTGACCCAATGGACATTTTCAAAAAACTAACAATTGTTAATAAAAATTGGGTCTTGCCACTGCAGCGAAGGCGGAGACCCCTTAAAAATCCCAGGCGGAGGAGGACTTCCGGAGGCGGCGCAAAACGGCAATGGCGGTCCTCTTTACTTTGTGAAGAGGGGCTCCGCGAAAAAGGGTCGTCCGCTGCGGCAAAGCGGAGACCCATTAAGAAAAACCGCAGGCAGAGCGAGCCTGCGGCCGTGGGACTCGGCGGGCGCCAAAAGCCCCCCCAGAAACGAAGAAGGGACCTCGTAAGAGGCTCCGGAACGTGAAAGGGGGAGCGGCGCTGTGAGTTCATCGCTCTTTTCATGGAAGTGAAGCCGCGCTGCTGCTGCCGATGAGCGCTGACCTTTCTTCTTGAAAACATCGGAATTGGCTGGAACATACCCGTGAGTAAGGGGTATTAAAAGATTGGACTAAATTTGGGAAATTTGGCTGAAAACGGGAGGCGAGTAACGGGAAGTCCGTCTTCCGATCCTGCTAGCTGGATCAAAGCAAAGACTTTGAAGTGGGCTGAAGCGCTTGAAAAAGATTTTAAAAGCAGGACAAAGGGGCGTAAATTGAATCTGTACCCAGAAGATAAAAGGATATATTGGTTAACTTGGTGGATTTATCTATTTTGGAACTCTCTTCCTATTTTTGAACTAAGCAGAGTTAAAAGGGGAAACCTAGTCGCCGGGCTGTCAGCGCACGAAGGGAGAACTTTCAAACTGCTGAAACTGTTACCGGAGTCAAAATTGTTACATAGACTGAGATATTAACGTTTAAACATTGTTGCTGGGACCTTTCTGACACCTTGTGGCACTACTTTAAGAAATAGAAACCTTCGGAAGCCTCCTTTTGTATTTGGGAATTACAAAGGCTCAATACGGGGAACAAAGGAACTTTAATGGTGGAAAAGAACTTCTCCTTCCTTTGAAACTTTGAAACACTCCCTCTAGAGGATTGCGGTGATATAGAGGCCTGGGAACTGTATTTTATTGGGATTTTTTGTGGTTAAATTGTTTACATTTTGGACCTGTCTTTCTCATGGATTAAAAGACTATTTGACCTTGAACAGAGGCAGCTGTGGAATGAGTGGCACAGGGAAAACAAGAGCAGCTAAAGCTAAAGAAAAAGAAAAGAAATCTGTGCAACTAGTTCAAACAACCTTAACTCATCAACGCAGATCATCTGTCCCAGCTGTGCTGATAGCACAGGAGGTGGAAGCCAAACCGCCTGACACAGAAGACATGGCAACTGGAGGATCTGAGATAGTCCTGAAACAAATTTTGGAACAACTGGCACTTCTAAATAAAAAAGTGGACGATCAGTCATCTAAAATTGACCAAGCAACATCCACTATTAGCAAGTTAACGGATCAGGTTTCCCAGCATACACAGGCAATTGAAAAATTGCAAGGAGCTACGGCGGAAAATTACAAATTAGCTGTGGAAGCCAACCAAAAAGCTGAGCAGGCGAACAAAAAAGTTGAGGAGATCAAGGGGGAAGTAAGGCCTCTGAAAAGACAGGTAGGGGAACAACAAGCCTACCTGTCACTGGTGGAATTGAAAAGTAAGGAAAGTAACCTCAGGCTAAGGGCTGTCCCAGAATCGGAATTAGGTAACCTAGAGGGCTTTTTGACACTTTTATTCTCTAAATTCTGGGGGATTGAGGAAGATAAAGACTTTAAAATTGTGACGGCCTTCAGACTGGGAAGATCGGTAAAGAAAGACAAGGCCAGAGACTGTTTGGTTGTCTTGAGAACAAGAGAGGAAAGAGATAAGATATTGGGCCTACATTTTAAAAAATCTTTGGAAGTAGAAGGTAAAAAGGCTGAAATCTATAGAGACATTCCTAAACACCTATTGGATCTTAGGGCCACATATATAGATCTGACCAAATTGTTGAGGCACAACGCAATTCCCTATAGGTGGGAATTTCCGCAAGGACTATCATTCACCTACAAAGGAAGGAAAGTAAGGATTAAATCACCTGAGGACCAGCAGAAGTTCCTGTACGACCACGAGGAGGACCTCCAAAAGGGAGCTGCAGCTTCTTGGCCACCACCACCGGGATTACCACCTGGACGTACACCATCTGGATCTGGACCAGCACCACCACCTCCGGGATCGGAGGGAAACTTAGATACCCAATTGTGACACCCACTAACTGATCAAGGATGTCTCTGCAACTTCTTAGTTGGAACATAAATGGCGGAAATTCTCCAGAAAAAAGGAAAAAAGTATTTCATATTTTGAAAAAAGAACAATTGGACATTATTTGCCTGCAAGAAACACATGTGACAAGGCTCCATAGAAAAGTGTTAATCAACAAAAGATTAGGCCAAGAATTTATTTCATCGGACAAAGTTAAGAAAAGAGGAGTGGTGATATATGCAAAGGAGAGCCTGTCACCTAAATTTTTATTTAAAGATGAACAGGGCAGAATTTTGGCGATTGAAATTCAGACACAAGGAGAAAAATTTTTGATATTAGGAATATACGCCCCAAATGAAGGAAAATCGGAATTCTTTAGGAAGCTGCACGAGACTATGCTGGATTATTTAGATTACAACAACATCATTATGTTGGGTGACATGAATGGGGTTGCATCTGTAAACATGGATAAATCGCAAAGTACTACTATAACGAAAGACGGCAGACTACCTAAAACCTTTTTTGAAATGACTGACAATATGGACCTGACTGACATATGGAGGGTCAAGAACCCTCTAGGGAAAGAAGGAACTTTCTTCTCTGAAGCTCATCTGACATGGACGCGAATCGACCAAATATGGATAACTAGAGGACTGGCACCTAAGACCAGAAAAGTGGAGATCTGCCCAAAAACCTGCTCCGACCATAATGCTTTGAAAATGGAATTGAGACTAAGTACAACTGGATCCTTTAGATGGAAAATGAATGACACATTATTAAGAGATCAGGAGATTGTTAAGAAGGCCCAAAAAACTTTAAAGGACTACTTCGAGATAAATCTAAAGACTGCTGTGGAAAAAAGAATAATCTGGGACGCAAGTAAAGCAGTTATGAGAGGGTTTCTAATACAACAAAACACGATTAAGAAAAGGCTCTGGAATGAAAAGAAGGAGAAGATCTTGGAGAAAATAAGAGAAGGAGAGAAAAAATTAAGATCTAGGCCCAAGTCGAAGGAAGTGCTGAGAGAAGTGAAGTTTTTCCAGGCACAATTTTCGAAATTGATAAATCAAGAGGTGGAATGGAAAATTAAACAAATGAAACAAAGATCTTTCGAATCAGCTAACAAGTGTGGGAAACTGCTAGCATGGCAGTTGAAAAAGAGACAAAAACTTAATACAGTTACAAATCTAGAGATCGAAGGGAGAATGGTTCAGAAACCCGAGGAAATTAGAAAATGCTTCCAGAGATATTTCAAAGAACTTTATTCACAAGGGCCGCAAAAAGACTTTGAGGTAGATCAATTTCTTAAAAATAATGGATTACAAAAAATACCCCAGGAAATGAGAACAATCCTGAATTGTAACATCACGCAGCAAGAAATTGAATGTGCCATTCAGAAGCTCCAATTGGGCAAGTCTCCAGGCCCGGATGGACTTACTTCTAAATATTATAAGACGTTGAAGGACTATTTGATACAACCTTTGTTAGAGGTCTGTAACCAGATTATGGAGGGGAGGAAGGCACCAGAAACGTGGAAAGAAGCTTTCATCACGTTGATACCAAAATTGGAAACTGAAAAAACCCAACTTAAAAACTACCGTCCCATCTCACTCTTAAATGTGGATTATAAAATTTTTGCAGATATTTTGGCTAATAGGTTTAAAAAAGTATTAAATGAAGTGATTCATAAGGACCAAGCAGGCTTTTTACCTGGCAGGCATTTGTTTGATAACACAAGAAACATCATTGACATTTTGGAATTTTTACAAACAAACCTTAGTACAAGAGCGGTGCTGATTTTCATCGATGCAGAGAAAGCCTTTGATAATATTTCTTGGATGTTTATGAAGAAAAACTTGGAAGGGATGGGAGTGGGGCGGGGGTTTGAAAATGGAATAGAAACAATCTATTCAGAACAAAAGGCTAAACTGATAGTAAACAACGTGGTGACAGAGGAGTTTAAAATTGAAAAAGGGACACGGCAGGGTGCCCCCTATCTCCTCTATTGTTTATCTCAGTCCTGGAGGTGCTACTGAACATGATTAGAAAGGACCGGTTGGCACAGGGAATTGTGGTCGGAGTGAAACAATATAAACTGAAAGCATTTGCAGATGATTTGGTATTAACATTACAGGAGCCAGTCTCCAGTACTAAAAGAGTGCTAGAAATAATCTCTGACTTTGGTCGGGTGGCGGGTTTTAAGTTGAACAAACAAAAAACCAAGGTTTTAGCAAAAAATTTGACAACTATAGAAACAGATGAGTTCATGAAAGAAACAGAATTAAATGTGGTTAAAAAAGTAAAGTACCTAGGGGTGTATCTGATCTCCAAAAATTTGAATTTGTTTAAAGATAACTATGAGAAATGTTGGTCAGAAATCAAAAGAGATTTGGAAACATGGTCAAGATTGAAACTTTCCTTGTTGGGCCGAATAGCAGCTATAAAGATGAATGTATTGCCGAAAATGTTATTTCTGTTCCAGGCCCTACAGATCGTGGACAAGGTGGAATGTTTCGGAAAGTGGCAGAAGGATATTTCTAAATTTGTTTGGCAGGGCTAAAAGCCCCGAATAAAGTTTAAAATACTAACCGATGCAAAAGAAAGAGGGGGATTTGCCCTGCCAGACTTGAGGTTATATTATGAATCTGCAGCCTTCTGCTGGCTGAAAGACTGGATTTTGCTGGAGAACACTGATGTCCTAGATCTGGAAGGGTTTGATAATGCTTTTGGCTGGCATGCATATTTGTGGTATGA
This sequence comes from Podarcis melisellensis, assembly GCF_964234715.1. Lineage (NCBI taxonomy): Eukaryota > Metazoa > Chordata > Lepidosauria > Squamata > Lacertidae > Podarcis > Podarcis melisellensis. Next base: position 123,619,268 of record NC_138529.1, on the reverse strand, counting down.
CAAGGTTAAGATCCACAAATTGTTTAAAAACCATATTGTCAGAAGGGCAATTTTGATGGTCTGGACAAAATATAAAGACTTATTGGAGAGTAAGACTCCGAGGTGGCTCTCACCGGTGGAGGCCAAAGCACGTAAGAGACTTAACATGGAGGCCTACTGGCCTAAGTACTGGGAAATAATTGAATAAGTTGGAGACAACTGGAGGCTGCAGAGCATGGAAAAGCTAAAAAACAAGGTGCGAGATTGGTTACACTATGCTCAAATTCAGGAAGTGTTTAAAGGGGATAAAAAGGTTGGATTCCAGGTGGAAAAATCGAAACTAGAGACAGAGTTGTTAGAGCCAAAATCCAAGTTACTTTCGAGAATGTATAACTTGCTGCTTAAATGGAATACACAGGATGAGACAGTCAAATCCGCCATGATAAAATGGGCGCAGGATTTAGGGCATAACATTATGTTTGAAGACTGGGAAAGGTTATGGAACACCGGAATGAAATTTACGGCATGTAGTGCCTTGAAGGAAAATATTATGAAAATGGTATACTGGTGGTACATGACCCCAGTCAAGCTTGCAAAGATATATCACCTGTCTAACAACAAATGTTGGAAATGTAAAGAGGTGGAAGGGACATTCTTCCACCTCTGGTGGACCTGCCCGAAAGTGAAGGCCTTTTGGGAGATGATTCATAATGAATTAAAAAAGGTACTTAGGCTTACCTTACCCAAGAAACCGGAGGCCTTCCTCTTGGGCATGGTGGACCAGAAAGTGGTTAAGAAAGACAGAATTTTCTTTATGTATGCTACTACAGCAGCAAGGATCCTGATTGCAAAGTATTGGAAGACACAAGATCTACCCACACTGGAAGATTGGCAGACGCAGTTGATGGACTATATGGAATTGGCCGAAATGACTGGCAGAATCCGAGACTTGGGAGAAGAAGCAATGGAGGAAGTCTGGGAAAAATTCAAGGACTATCTGAAAAAACACTATAAGCTGTATGAATGCTAAAAAAAAAAATGCACTCCTTAGGAAACCATAGCTTCAGTAACTGTAATTTAATGAAATGGAAATTAAGGTACAAGAAGACAGAGGTGGAGTAATCAAACAATTTTATTGTGTTGAAATTAAAACCTTTAAGACTTGGGTTACAACATTTTTGCGATTAAGTAACATGATAAAATGAAAGATACATTAAGCTTTTTAAACAAGTTAACAAATTGCTGATGTTTTGTAATACAGAGAATGCAGGGGTTGGAGGATGTGGGGAAGTCTAAGTATTGAAATTTGTAATTTGACCTTTGGTTTTATATGTTATAAACTCAATAAAAATATTATAAAAAAAAATGTGGGAATGTGGGATTCGGCTGACTCCAGAAGTGCCCCCCCTACACGCAAGGAGACCCCTTCCTTTTCTGTGCCCCTTCTCCGTGCCGCTTCCTCACGCGCTTTCTTCGTCACGCCCTCCCTCCTTCATTCCTCCCATGGCGTTCAGGGGGTTTGTTGCAGCGGCCGCAGCTGCCGCTTGCGGGTTGGGAAGCAGCAGCAGTTGGTGGGTAAATGCTCTGGCAATGCCCCCGTTCCCCTGCCTCCGTCCGGGGCTCCTCCGGGGCTTCTGCTTCTGTCTTCTCCGGCCAACGCAGCCTCCAACCTGCCCTGGCACCTGGCTGGAGAAGCCCAACTAGGGCTATTGGGACGACAACTGGGACAGGTAAAGCCAAACATCTTCAGGCCTCTTTGTGGGCGGGCAAAAATCGCTCATTTCCCCCCGAAATATAGTCTGTCCCCCAACAAGGTCTGAGGGACCGTGGACTGGCCCCCTGCTGAAAAAGTCTGCTGACCCCTGATCTAGTAGATCTATTGTTGTAACCATATCAAAAAAGTATTTGGTATTTTGCCTTCTTCTGAGATACTTTCCCTCAGTGCTCTGTCATAGTCCAGTGCTATTACTCCATTAAATTCACCCGTAATAATTATATTTCTGTCAGAAACCTCAGACATACTTTCCTCCAGTAGTTGGAAGAAATCTCATGCGAAAAGTGGCTCTGAAAGTCCCAGTCCCAAATCTTAATCCTGCCACCCTAAGATATTATAAGCAGGCCCCACATTCCTCTTTCCACCTGCAATAGGGAGGTTAGAACAACACTTAATGAGGGAAGGGGGAGGCATGGGGGGCTTTTGAAGTCTCTCTGCTGGCAAGGGAATCCCAGAGCAAGGGTGCCTCTGTCTGTCTGGAATCCCTCACTGCCTCTGAATCCAGTGGGTGGTTTTTTAACGGGAGAGGGGCAGCCTGAAAGACCTAGACTGGCTTCCAGTACATTTCCAAACTCAATTCAAAGTCTTGGTGTTGACCTTTCAAGCCCAAAACGGCCTCGGTCCAGTATACCTGAAGGAACGTCTCCACCCCCATCGTTCAGCCTGGACACTGAGGTCCAGCTCCAAGGGCCTTTTGGCGGATCCCTCATTGCAAGAAGCCAAGTTACAGGGAACCAGGCAGAGGGCCTTCTCGGTGGTGGCACCCGCCCTGTGGAACGTCCTCCCACCAGATGTCAAAGAGAAAAACAACTACCTGAAGTCTTCTAATGGGGGGGAGGAGGGCTGGTGCTTGAAGCTGGGCTTGGCTGTTAGGGGGCGTTGCTCAGCAATGCAGGAGTTGCTCTGCATGCAGAAGGACCCCGGTTGAGTGCTTGGCATGCAGAAGGAGGCCCAGAAGGAGAGCCTCCCCCTCCCTGCCTCCCCCAGTGAGACTCCCCGTGAGGAGGAGAGGCAGTTGGGGGGCGGGGGCCGGGTCCCCATGGAGCCCCCAGAGCAGGAGGCCAGAGGCAGCGCCGTCCCGTCTCCTTCCCCTCCGGACACAGGGAGGGGCTGCTCTAATTTTGTAGCTCTAGGGATGCGCGCGTCTCAAAAGGAACCGGAAGTGTCGCCGCGAAATGCGCCGGAAGTTTCCAGACCGGAAAAGGAGGAGGGGCGTCGCTGAATCGCCGCTGCCCTTTTTATTGCAGACAAGGAAAGCGGACTAATCTGGAGCCAGGGAGGCGGAGGACCAAGAGGTAAAGAGGGAGAGGAAGGGGGGAATAGGGGAGGGGGGATAAGGGGAGACCCCCCGTAAGGAAAGCGCCCTCCCTGGGGCCCGTCGACAGGGGCCCCGATCCAGGCCCCGACCCAGGGGGGAAGGGGGGACCCAACACCTGCAGGGATCTACACCTGGCAAGATCTCCTGGGCAGCAGCAGCACCGCCAGACTCCCCTTTCTCTTTCCTGGGGGGCCGAGAGATGCTCAGCTGCCCTGCCCCCCTGGACACCTTGGCGGGAAGGGGAAGGAGGACCCCAAGCAGGGCTGGGGGTGGGGCTGAGGCCCCCCATTCTCCCGGCTTCCCCCTGGCAGGAATCCCTCGGGTCGTGGGGCGCCTGGCTGGGGAAAGGGAGAGAGGGAGTCCAGGGAAGGGTTAATGGAAGGGGGAGGAGCCTCGACAGAGACCCCTCCCCTTCCAGCACCCCTGACCCCCCTTCTCCCCCCTTCCCTGATGACACTACCAGGTTATATGTATTCACTAGGACTCATCTCCATACTTTGGATTGTCCTGAATACCACCATTTGGTAGCCTAGCCCAAACCCAAAAGTCCTGCTAGGATGAAACTTGGCTTGCCTGCTGATGAAACTGAGTGTGTGATGATTGATAATATTTTCATTTATCCGTTTCAGACACCTAAGTAGTAGCAGCTGCCAGGACATTGTCCGGTTCGCCTCTGTATAGTTCCAGCCTTATTTCAGACATTGTGGTAGATTGCAATCAGGGTGGATTTGATATAAATCAAATTGATTTCAATCACAATTTACAGTAAATCACTAGTCAGTATGATTCTATTTAAATCAAAAATTTCTGATTTGGTTACACTATTAGAAGTACATAGACAGATAATTATGAAATTATTCTGAGGTTTAATACGTTTACTGTCTATATTTGGACAACATTTCCTTAATAACAACTTAAACAATTTATTTAACTAAAACGATAATATTATAGCATGTTGGTAAAAAATATTTTTTTTAATAAAAAATGTGAGAAGTTACTTACGTGGACTTACAATGAGACAAGGAGACACCGAGATAAGGTCTATTACTTCCCTTTTATTATAACGCGTTTGCAAAGGCGGGCTCCTCGTCCCAGGGTGGTACGAAGAGCCCCGAACAATGGACGGGCAAGAGTATATATCCCTATTGCTGCCGCCCCTCATTCGAGGCTTGGCTTACAATCTACCTATCATCATAAAACATGGTACTAATACATCAACCATTCTACACTCTCTAAACCTAACCTTATTTAGAGACTCTTTCTACTTCCTTATCTTGTCGACCTGGCTCCCCTGCAGCCGAACCCAACGCTGGAATTTACAATAGCCCAACGCTGGAATTTACAATAGCCCAACGCTGGAATTTACAACTGAGTTCGAGGCACACCTTGTTTTACTCCTTCTCACAATCCCCCCTCTTTTTGTATCTTGTCTCGAACTCACATAATAATTCTTGGGCTGTTATTTCTGCTTCCTCATCGGATGTGGGTACTGAGGCATATTGCATCTTCATAAAATATGTGGATACCTTCCGTTCTGCTAGGAGGGACAAAGAATTATTGATAGTTCTAACGAAAATTGGCAAAATGCATGGAATTAAAACGCATCCTGCCGCAATTAACCCAATTAGGGCCACTATGGCCTGCAGACCAGGTAATTTAGGGAACCATGAACCAAACATATCCTTAAAATTTAATCCATCCCAAGTCTGGACCGGTACATGTGCTAACTTTACCATACGGTCTGCTATGTCTTTCACCACCTTCCCACTATCATCTATTTCAATACAACAATTAGTAAGATTAAATTTTCCACAAACCCCGCCTTCTTTTGCTAATAAATAATCCAAAGAAAGCCTGTTTTGCAAAATATAGGTTCGGCTTTTAGCACTTTCCTTAGCTAATTTGGTTAACGCTGCGGCTGTTTCATTAGTAATTATTTCTACAACTGCCTGTAAACGGATAATGCGATTCAGCAAATAGATGGGATCTCTGCCAAAGGATCCGGCTGTGCCATCATTTGCCCAAGTGGCTGGACCATAATATTGGATAATTCTCTCTGGGGGCCATTCTGTGTCTGTCCATTTTCCTATATGGATTCCCCGTTTTCGTCGTGGTCCTATTTCATCATATACTGGGACTCCTAATTTTGCTTTAGTATATAAAGGGAGCAGGAAGAAACTAGGTCTTAAGGTTGCCAATACACATGAGCCGACCCAATTCAAAGGTAACCTATTGTAAGCATAGCTCCCACAAGCCCAGTAAAACCCATCGGGGGTTGTCCATTCTAGCATTCTGTTCTCCGGGTCTAGGAGAAAGCTCATATTGGTAATATTTCCGAGGGGAGAGGGCCAAGTTTTATTATTATTCCCTTGACTCCACCACTGTTTGTCCTCCCCTTGTCCTATGCAAGGGAGTGTCCCCACATGCGTTCCATTCGTTCGGCTGGTGTTTCTGGTGAAGCATTCTGTCCCAACTAGGTGATTAGAGATTTGCCATACCTCGTTACCCAAATGCTTATAAGTGTAATTGTTTTGTGTTTTATATACCTCCGTATAGTTTACTTCATGAGCCACCCATGGCCACTGATCCCCCATATTTGTTCCTCCACATACAAAACAATTTTTCACCGTTAATTCCTTGGCTATAGTCTCAGCTAAACTCAGGAACATATTATGGGCTTTAGGGGGTAGGGGAAGGGTATTTAAATGCTGTACTTCTTCCTCAAAATCTTCGAATACTGATATGGGTTGTCTTGTTACCTTAGTTGTGTGTATTTGTATGATGAGATATCCATAAGGATCTTTTCCAGTCCCATCAATGCCTATACCTATGTGCACAAATTTAGGCGAAGTAGAAGGTCTCTCGCTCGCCCATAGACATACTGGGTTGCATTTTCCTGTGGAGCAGTCGGTGGAGGCAGCTCCCCTAGTGAGATTTATTCCCTCAGGGCCTCTATAGGTGGGCTGCTTATTAACTCCCTCTGTGTACCAATAATTATATACCCCGGCCCCAGCCCCCACGTTGCTTCCTTTTATTCTCTGGAAAAGGTACTTTCTTTCCTGTAAATATGATTGTTCCCATCCACGATTTCCACACCAGACCCCTGCCCCTCCATTTGGGCCCTGTCCTTTATCTATTGCGATACAAGCATCAAAACAGACCATAATCCTGCCCTCTCCCCTTGTTGTATTATGTGCTATATAACCCTGTCGGTTTTGGGCCAAGGAAAACATACTTCTCCCCTCACCAGCTTGATTAGCGGTTCCGCCCTTATATCCGTAAACATATATACTGGAAGTTATGGGTCCCACCGCCAGGGGTTCATAGCATTCCGTCTTATTTCCTTTTACCTTACATCTATAATATTGAGTTTGGTTGTGAACACAAGGATCTAACTGTTGAACACATTCTGGGGCTATATTATAATACATTAGGGTCTGTGTGATTTTATTGCCTGTTCGGGTTGTCTGGATGCATTCGGTGCACTGGGGTTCCGATTGGGTTGCCCATGAAGTGGCCCATCCTATTAATACTATTCCTAATACTTGCCAGTTACCTTTCATGTGTGGGGTTCAAATAGATTAAAGCTTGCCTCACCGTTGGGGTTTCTGCTAATTGGCACGTTACCTCCCCTCCTAATTTCACTTCACAATATTGGAGTATAACGTCCTCTATAAAGATGATGCTGCACCTTTCAGTACAATGCACACACTGCACACACCCTTCGCAATGTTGACAGCAACAGCACTCGAAAAAGCACACACAGGTACAAAACAAACACATCACAGTCTAGGTGCGCCCTTCTGGATCCCGGTTCCTGATTTGGTAAGCGTAACTTTCAGCGGATTATTTGGACTAGTCACTGCTGTCCAATTTTCAGGTGGAGCTCTTTTCACCCGGTGGTAATGGGTCCATCCATGCTCTCTGGTCCGTACTGCTGATTCGGTTGTGAGCAGGACCTGGTATGGGCCTTCCCAACTCGGGCTGAGTTTCTCCGTCCGCCAAGCCTTTATCAGGACCAGGTCTCCGGGCTGAAAGGTGTGCTGTTGCTCCAGGAGTGGGGGCCGCTGTGCTAGTATGCCTTGTCTGTGGAAAGATAACAGAGACTGGGACAGTGACTGCAAATATTTCCTGATAAACTGATCCCTGAACTCGATTTGAGGGTTTCCTAATACTACCAAATATGGGTGACCCATCATCATCTCAAAAGGGGACAGACCGGTGTCTTTCCGGGGAGCCACCCTCATCCTTAATAGTGCCAAAGGGAGATTTTTCGTCCAAGGCAGCCCATTTTCAAGATATAACTTAGTCAAATGTTTTTTTATTTCCCCATTCGCCCGTTCCACCTTTCCGCTGCTCTCAGGGTGCCAGGGCGTGTGGAAACTCCACATGATCCCCACAGCTCTCATTACCTCCTGCATTGCTTTTTGGGTGAAATGAGTTCCCCTATCAGAGTCTATGACTTCTATTATTCCATACCGAGGAAGAATGTGTTCCAGAATGGCTTTGCTAACCACCTGAGCTGTGGCCCTACGGCTAGGGAAGGCCTCAATCCAACCTGTCAAATGATCTTTAAATATCAACAAATACTTCTGCCCCCCCCTTTCTGGCAGTTCGGTAAAATCTACTTGTACTCTCTGGAAGGGCCATACCGCTAGAGGCCGCCCACCCCTTTCAGTTTTCCTTGCCCGGGCTTTGTTAACCTTTTGACATATCAGACACTTCCATGCGATGGCATGCGCCATCGGCCACATGTCTCTACTCCAATACACTGACTTCGCCAAATTCACCATTCCCTCCGTGCCTAAATGACTTCCTTCATGTATTTTCTCCAATATATTTAACATAGTTGATTTTGGAAGGACCATTTGCTTTTCCGGAGTCTCCCAACTTTCTCCTTTTCTTTCCCATCCCTCCTTTTCCATGTATTCTTTCTCCTTTTGAGTGAACACTAAATCTTTTACATCCTGCGGGTCAATCACAGGTACTTGCAGGACACATTGTTTAAATATTTCCTTCCTTGGTTCCCCCTCCGCAGCTTCTCGCGCTCGGAGATCAGCCCATGCATTTCCCTGTTCCTCCGAGCTGTGTCCTTTGGTGTGGGCGAGGATGTGCACAATGCCTATCTTCCGAGGTCCCATCAGGGATTCTAGTAGCCGCTCGAGTAAAGCAACGTGTTCAATTTGTTTCCCATCCGCCTTTATGAAGCCCCTTTCTCTCCAGGTCCGACCGAAAGTATGCACCACTCCCCATGCATATCTTGAGTCAGTCCAGATTGTCACATCTAACCCGGTTGCCAATTCCAGGGCTCGGGTTAGCGCCATTACTTCACATTTCTGGGCTGACCACGTGCTAGGGAGGGCCCCACTCTCTATCGTCTCCCCGTCTTCCTTGACCACTGCGTATCCCGACCTTCTTTTTCCTTCCCTCACATGACTAGATCCATCTACGAACCATCTTTCCCCTTCCGTTAGAGGTACCTCGCTTAGATCTTCCCTAACTTTGGCCATTAATTCTATATCCTTAAGGCAATCATGCTCCTCGAGTTCCCATTCTTGCCGCTCCCCTCTTAGGAATTCCGCTGGATTCAAATTTCTATCTGTCCCTATGGTTATATCATTTCCAGTTCTGAGTATCCCTTCATATTGCACTAGGCGCCTGTCCGTCATCCAGGTGGGTGCAGCACCTGTCAGTACTGCGCCTATCTGATGAGGGCTGTGCACTATCAGTGCTCCCCCAAAGGTCAATTTCCTGCTTTCCAATACTAATTCGGCCGCTGCAGCCACCGCTTGAATGCACGCCGGCCATCCTCTAACCACTGGTTCTAAGGTTGCGCTTAGATAAGCTACTGGCTGATATCGCCCCCCTCTTTTCTGAGCCAGGACTCCTACTGCCGTCTGAGCAGCCACTGTCACATACAAGTGGAACGGCTGCTGTAGATTTGGCAGGGCCAGAGCCGGACTAGTTATTAAAGTTTTCTTAATTTCTTCCCACCTGGCCTTATCTTCCTCGTCCCATTGCACCTCCTCTTGTTTTCCTGTCAGTTTCCTATTCAAAAACTGAGTCAACTTTGAATACTGATCTATCCACAATCTGCAATATCCCAATAATCCTAACATTCTTCTTACATCAGTTTTATCTTTAGGTGGTTGTAGTTCCATGATCCCTTTTACTCTATCTGGGTCTAATTGCCTGGTTCCCCCATCTAAAATATGTCCCAGATACTTAACCCTCCGCTCAGTGAATTGCAATTTTTCTCTGGATACCTTAACTCCTAAATCACCTAGCCAATTCAATAGCCGAATAGAATCACATTTAACTTCCTTCTCTTTTTCCCCAATCAATAGTAGGTCGTCTACATACTGCAGAACCTTGTTGGATCCAGTGGGTTTAAACTCCCTCAATCTTTCCCCCAGTGCCTGTCCAAACAACAGAGGACTCTCTGTATATCCTTGGGGCAAGACCGTCCACCGGTACTGCCTCTTCTGACCAGTCTCCACCTCTTCCCACTCGAAGGCAAACAAGTCTCGACTGTCTTTGTCCAGAGGGCATGCCCAAAAGGCGTCCTTTAAATCAACTACTGTATACCATCGAGTGGAAGGAGGGATCCGGCTCAATAACGTATAAGGATCTGGCACGGTGGGAAATCGGGGTATCACTATGCTGTTTATATTTCTCAAATCCTGTACCATCCTATATTTGCCATCTTTCTTCTGTACGGCCAATATGGGTGAATTAAAAGGTGACATCGTAGTTTCTATAAGCCCTTGATTTAAAAGGGCGTCGACCACCGGCTGCAAACCTATTCTCCCTGCTCGTTTCATCGGGTATTGTGAGGTCCATAGATGAGTAATGCCAGGCTTCACTGTGATTTTTATTGGGTCCATTTCCATCTTCCCCATAGTTTTCCCATCCACCCATACCTTAAAATTGATTTGTTTCTCTTCTTCTGCTTGGAGTGTATACATTGGAGTTCCTTTTTCCTCATCCATTAATCTATACCCCAATGAAACCATGAGATCCCTACCTAATAAAATTATTCCTGACTCTGGTATGAACAGCAGGGATGCTTTGATTTCCTTTTCCCCCCGAACAATTTTGCTTGGTTCTAATTGGTAGACTTCGGTGGACTTGCCACTTACCCCTATCACTTTGACTGTTTTTAAAGTTTTCCTTACTCCTGGTATATTTACAGAAACAGATGATCGGGCTGCCCCAGAGTCCACCAGAAACACAACAGGTTTCCGAGAGGGACCCACAAACAAATTCACCAGTGGCTCATTCCGGGTCCCAGAGCATGAGCCGGAGCATCCCTAGTCTTTGTAGAGACTATACAATTCGGTCCCCGTGTCCTCATTATCTCGGGGAGGTCCTTGTCTCTGTCTGACAGGCGCATCGGGTATCTGGTCCCGCGGCGTCCTACACTCCCTAGCAAAGTGACCCATCTTCTGGCATCGGTAACATATTATTGTTCCGGTCCTAGGACCAGAGCCCCTGCCCGGTCCATAAGACCCCCTGCCTCTGTAACCTCCACTTCCTCGGAAATTCCCCTTGGTCTGAAATTCTCGGTTCCCATTCTGTTCTCCAATTTTCTTTTTCTCCTCTCCTGCCTTTTGGATAGCCGCTACCATCATCTGGCATTTTTGCTTTTGTTTGACTACCTCACGATTAACAAAAACCTGTTGTGCCGTTCTTACTAATTCTATAGTCGCGGCATCTTGCCAATTCATCTTTTGCAATTTCTTTTGAATATCAGGCCATGCCTTGGTTACAAATTGCATCTTTAACAGGTTATCAAATGCTGGAGAGTCCGGCGTAACTCCGGAATATTTAGTCAAATGTTCTCTAATCCTTTGTATAAAATCGCCTGGTGACTCGTCCCTCATTTGATTAACCTCAAAAGCCTTGGTTAAATTGGTACTTTGAGGCACTGCCCTCTTGATACCCTCCAAAATCATTTCTTTTAAATCTGTAAGCTGGACACGATGGTCTGGGTTATTTATATTCCAGTTTGGGTCCCCTATAGGAAATTTGGTCTCCGGCGGAACTGCCGCCGGGGCCCCCTGGTTACCCGCGGGCGCAGCCACTCGCGCCTGTTCCCTTACTTCCCAATATTGCATTGCTGCCCTCCGTATCATTGCCTTTTCTTCTGGAGTGAATAAATGTCCCAATATATACATCAATTCTGTATATGTATATAGGTGTGGTCCCATCCACATTTGTAGGAGGTTTGCTACCTCCTGACTATTCTCGTGTAGTTTAGGCAAAGTTTGCTTTAATTCTCTGAGTTCAGAGGGTTTTATGGGGCTGACCACATATACCATTACGGGCTGTCCGTTTGCGTTGATTCCGCCAGGGGCTTCCCTCAAGGGATAATTTTGTACTATGCACGGATTTCTCTTCCTTAAGTTGGGACTGCCGTCTGAATCATCATCCGGCAGCGGATAATCTTTGAATGGGAGATTCTTCAAATCCCGTTTACACTGTTCCACTTCTTTTCGTAGTCTTGAATGTCTCAACATTTCATGGAGAGGGGGACTAGACACTACACCGTCATCAGGCCCCAAAGAATTTGGGCCGGACGACGGGGTTGTCTCGTAAGGCGGTGCGGTTGCCCTGACTACGGGAGTCGGACTCACATGATTATAGTCCGGAGGCAAATCGCTGGGTCCTCCACGACAGCCAGGCTGTGGTGGCAGAGGCAGTGGCTGCGGGAGATCGGGCAATCCAGGCACTGCCAGGGGTGCACCGGTGGGTGGAGGTATCTCTGTCTCTTCATCAGACTCTATTTTCCTTTCTTTAAGTGGAAATTGTCTCAATGGTGGTGGATCTGGCCCGTAAAAAGTTACATGGGACCATAATTCTATGTATGGTCTTTCTTTATCTTTTTTAGATTTGATCAAATAGAATTTCAACTGCTTGATCCAGTATGGGTTTGTTTCCCCATCTGGATCCCAACGATACCCTTCATCGGGTCCTATGGGGTATTCTGGCCACCTTACTCTACACAGATTAATCATTGTCTCTTTGACTAATCCCCTACTATAGGGTCTTATGTCCTTATCATCCCAAGCCAACAAAACCTGTCCCAAAGGACTATTGGGATCTATGGGGTCCTTGGTCCCATTACTGGGGCCCCTTCTACATGTACTCTGACTCTTTCCCATACTCTATTATGTCTCTTTTTCGTTCACTCACACAATCGCGCGGAATCGCCTGGCCGTTTCCCTCGCGGGAGAACGGAACCGCAAGTTAATCCTCCCGCCGGGGTCCCGGGCCCCCGGTCCACACTCACGCGTCCGTTTGGAACCTCTCTTTCACGCTGAGACCATACACACACCAATATCACCCAATCCTCCCTTTCCAAGAGTTTACCATATACTCACCCCTCTCAGTCTAGTGCCCCCTTCCCGGTGGCTAGTAGACAGGCAGGCGTCCCTGCGAGCGAGGCAGTCCCCGACTGCAGCGGTCCCAGACCGTCGATCTTTTAAAGTATCTTAAATCGGTTCTCCGTCCTTCCAGCTCCCGGAACCTGTCACCGCGGGCCCTGAGCAACAGATCTCTCCGAAAGTCGGAGTGCCGGCTGATCCGTTCCCCAGCCCCCGCCGAGCAGGTCGTCGAGAGCCCCACGTCGTTGGGCGCCAAAAATTGTGAGAAGTTACTTACGTGGGCTTACAATGCGACAAGGAGACACCGAGATAAGGTCTATTACTTCCCTTTTATTATAACGCGTTTGCAAAGGCGGGCTCCTCGTCCCAGGGTGGTACGAAGAGCCCCGAACAATGGACGGGCAAGAGTATATATCCCTATTGCTGCCGCCCCTCATTCGAGGCTTGGCTTACAATCTACCTATCATCATAAAACATGGTACTAATACATCAACCATTCTACACTCTCTAAACCTAACCTTATTTAGAGACTCTTTCTACTTCCTTATCTTGTCGACCTGGCTCCCCTGCAGCCGAACCCAACGCTGGAATTTACAATAGCCCAACGCTGGAATTTACAATAGCCCAACGCTGGAATTTACAACTGAGTTCGAGGCACACCTTGTTTTACTCCTTCTCACAAAAACAACAACCAAGCAGGCTGAATTTTAGCGCACATGAAAAACTCAGAACTTAAGCATTTCACCACCTCCACTACCAGCCACCCCTTTGGATTGGCTTCTGCATCCAGGTGCCTATTCTGTAGAGTTAAGTGTTAGTGCGGTTGTTGGAACCCAGTGGGATTGGGAAGAGGTTGCCAGCCCTGAAGAGCCTTCAGCGCTTGCCTCAAGTCTGACTTGCACAATTATTACACAAAGACCCCAAGATGTGTGGAGTATTCTGCTCACAAGGTTGCACTTTCATTTTTACTGCTTCACACTTAGCTACTTGTGCAGATCTCTTCCACTGCAAACCATCTGTTCATTGAACCTCTTGGAACTTAGAATTTAAGGGGTTAATTCTGTGTATATAAATCTGCAAAGGAACAATGGGATTAAGGTTTTCTGTCAACTCTGTATGTTTATTTTATAACATTTTTCATGTGAAGAAAAGGCATGTTATCTCTGCAGATACAGAAATTCACACTTTTGAAAATGGCAAAAACAAGCATCTGTGACAATATCTTCTCATTAGAAAAACTTCCCCAAATGATCTTTCAGAATTCCCCCACCTCCCGCAAAAGCCCGCAGAAGCCGCGCACCCTTTAAAGAGTACGTCGCTCTTGGGGGCTTTTCCCTGAGGAGGGAGAAGGGACTAACTGGCTGCGTCAGTCCCTTCTCCCACCTCGTAAAAAAGCTCGCAGGAGCCGCACTCTCCTTAAAGGGTGCGCAGCTCCTGTGGGCTTTTGCGGGAGGTGGGGAATACTGTCAGGGCTGGCGGGGGAAGCCCGGGATGAAGGCTTGCTGCTGCCCTGCGGAGGCTTCGCAGGCTACCCCAGAAGCCAGAACAGCGAGAGAGAGCGCTGCGCAGTGCTCCCTCTAGCTGTTTTCGCTTCTGCCTTAGTGGCGCAAAGCCTCCACAGGGCACCAGGGAGCTCTGCTCAGCGCTCCCTTTAAATAATATTTTTTTTCTTGAATTCCCCCTCTAGAAACTAGGTGCCCCTTATGATCAGGTGTGCTTATAGAGCGAAAAATACGGTAGGTAGGAGAAAATAACAGAGGCCAACTAGAGTATATGGAGAAGCAAAGCGGCTAGTAAGCCTGATCTTTTTTGCAACAGTGTCCCCCCCCCTCACCGCAACCAGGAGGGAGGGGTGCAAGGCCTTATATAGTCTTTTGAAATTGCCCACCCAAGACCCCCCCCAAATATTATACAGAAGGAGACTGTCTACAGCAGGAATACATCACAGGAGGCGGTCTACAGCAGAAAACCTGTCCCCAAGGATACCTGTTAATGGTCACTGACTGCATTACCTGGGCAGCCTGGGCATTCTTTTGTGATGGTAAATACTTTAGTTCCTGAATCCAGGTCACAGGCCCACCCTGTTCATCCCTCCTTAAGCCAGTATTTGTAAGCACAAAGACAATGGGAAGGCTTCCATTTGCCTCCTTTACTGCAGAGGAATATTTGAGTACATCTCCGGGCACAATTCAAAGTGTTGGTACTGACCTTTCAAGCCACGGGTGTCAAACACAAGGCCCGCGGGCCGAATCCGGCCCACCAGACCTCGTCATGTGGCCCGTGTAGCCGCCGGCGGCCGCCAGCCTTCACCTTTTATTCTCGCTTTATTTTTATTTTTTTGACACAAGAAAGCCGCCTCTTCAGCGCATGCGCGGCAGCCTACAAGCCAGAGAACGTCTGCCCTCTAGCGGCGGCGCCCGTTCTACACAGGGAACCTCCACTTTACATGCATTCAGGGAACCTCCACTTGTTTTTATATTGAGTGCATGCCATCCTGTGATGTGACAGATCCAACGGCTGCCTGAACCTTTCTCTCCTGTACTGTAAGTCCTACAGATACAACCGGCCCTTTGAGGGTGACCAAACTGCTGATGCGGCCCCCGATGAATTTGAGTTTGACACCCCTGTTTTAAGCCCTAAAAGGCCTCAGTCCTGTATACCTGAAGGAGCGTCTCCACTGTTATTCTAAAGCAGCAATGCTGCAGCAAGCAAAGGCTATAGCAGCTCAGTCAGCTGCTTGTGGCTGCAAAGCCAGACAGGATGTGTGTGACTGTTGCCATGGAAACAAAGGGGCAGTCCATTCTCCTTATTGAGCACAGGATATGAGCTCCGTGTGTGTCATATGACCTGTACAGGATGTACATGGGTGGAGTTTGGAGTTTTCTCTCTGTTTGTTGAAGAGAGCAGACATCTTACACTGTATGACTGCTAAAGACAGGAATAAAGACATGTAGATACATTTCTGTCTGTGTCTGATTCCCCTCCCTGGGGATATGCAGGGAGGAGGAGAAGGAAGAGAAGCAGTTGGTGTGTTTTTCTCACAGCCTGAGAAAAATCGCCGGAATGGACCTCGTGTGTTTTTCCTTCCGGGAGTCGCCGGAGGGAGGTCAAAAGAATTCAGCCGGTGCCTAGACCGATAGGCACATACCTCTGACCGAGCCTGAATTCTAACAGTGGTAGCAGAGCTGCTGGTTTCTACGATCCATGGAAGTCTGCAGAAAGAGTGGCAGAGCTGCTGTTTTCATTGCTCCATGGAGGCCTGAGGTGAGAAAGCTGATTCTCTGCAGCCAGAAGCTGACCAGAGGAAGCTGAAAGCCAAGCTACGGAGCCCAGGTATGAGATTTTCGGGCTTAGAAGTGTGAATGCAGATTGATTCATTCTCTGCTTCAAGGGAGCAACGTTTGGGAAAAACAGCTCCGAGAGAGAAGAGCTCTGCATTCCAGACATTCCTGTAGTTTTTCCTGTTCAAGGAAGGGAATGCAGTTGCTTAGCAACGCAGGCCAGTTTCAAGATAAGGGCTGTACAGTCAAGCTGTGCCTCGGAGAGGCAAAAACAAGTTTTGTTTTGACTTAGACCCAAAAGGAACTGTTGGAAGGGACTTTCCAAGCGGCCAGTGTTATAGCTGCCAGGTGCACAGAGTGTAAACAAGCCAGCTATTGGATTTTAGAGGCTTGGGTTTGAGAGTCAATGCAAGGACTCAAAATGGATGCCAAGAAGGGGGGAGCCCTGCCTTCTCCAACCCTTTTGACCAGTGACAATTATGCATCTTGGTCTATTAAGATGAAGGCCTTGCTGCAGAATCAGAGACTGTTTGGGGTGATTGAGAACCCCATCCCTGCAGCACCAACGCGTGCTTGGGAGTCACAGGATGTGAAGGCCAGAACTGCTATAATTCTGTGCGTGTCAGACTCTCAGCTTATTCATATACAAGATTTGCAGCACGCGAAAGATGTTTGGGACACGCTGAGAAGGACTCATCAGAGAGATGCAGGTTCTTCAGCGTTGCTGTATTTTGAGAAGCTGACCAACCTGAGGCTTGCGCCTGATGGAGATGTTCAAGCGCACCTGACGGAAATGAAATTTCTGCGTCAACAGATGGTGGAACGCAATTTCCGTCTGCAGGAGGAAGTGTTTTGCTTCATGGTGATCAACAGTCTGAATCGGACTTACAAAACGGTTGCCAGTCAGCTGGGGTCTCTCCCAGCAGCTGATCTAACGTCGGACAGGGTCTTTGCCATCGTTCTGAATGAACATGACAGACTTGCCGCCCTGGAAGTCAAGGACAGGGGGAGACAAGAACGGAGTTCTGACACCCCCACTGCTACTGCTACTGGAGAAAATGCCGTAGCTTTGAACGTTGTCCGATGCTACAATTGTGGACAAACTGGGCATCTTCAGCGGTACTGTAAGAAGCCACGTCAGAACAAGGGAGCGAAGGGAAGCTCCACAAAGTCTGAGGCGTCAGGCAGAAGTCATGCCAAGTCACAGACGAAGCCTGCAAAGGCTTTGATGTCGAAGGGAACCAAGCCAGAAGTGGAGAACGCTTTTGTCATCGACACTGGGTGCACATTTCACATGACCCATCGTAGGGATTTGTTTTCGTCGTTTAAGAAGCAAAGCTTCGTTGTACAACAAGCCAACGGTCAAGAGCTGGAAGCCACCGGAATTGGGACTGTGTATCTTAAAAGTCAGAACTTGACTATAAACAATGTTTATTTGTTTCGCAGATTGCCAACAAGGGACTAAAACTGTCCTATGATAATCAACACTGCGAGATCTACAAAGATAGAGAGTTGTATCTTTCTGCCGAAGAGAAAGATGGACTGTATTTGTTGACTTTTGATCAAAGTGATTACATGGAATGTAATTCTTGTGATTCTAACATGATCTCTTTTGCAGGTGTAGCCAATCGTTCAACTTGGACACTGAAATCCAGCGCCGAGGGCCTTCTGGCGGTTCCCTCATTGCGAGAAGTGAGGTTACAGGGAACCAGACAGGGCCTTCTGGGTAGTGGCGCTTGCCCTATGGAATGCCCTCCCATCAGATGTCAAGGAAATAAGCAGCGATCTTATTTAAGAAAGTCGACTTTCTTAAAGTCAAGAAATTGAGTCCTAGTATGCTTGGCTGCTCCTTTCCGCTGTATAGTAAACTTCAGAAGAGCATGATCACTCGCGCCTAATGATCCTTCCACTTCTACCCCACTAACCAGGTCATCAACATTGGTTAGGACCAGATCTAAAATGGCTGTTCCTCTTGTACATACGCTTCAGGTTACAGACTCCGCTAACCCAGGATGAGAACAGAAATTGTGGTCCAGCGGCACGGCAGCAGCAGCAGGAGGCCCCATTATGTTAAGAACACTTTCTTAACCACCGGAACGAATTGAGTACTTAACCCGAGGTACCACTGTACTGCAGTTTATTTATTGAATCTATTAGTTGCTTTCTCTTGCCCAGGGCAACCCAAAGTGACATACAACCTGTTTTTGTTGTTGTTATGTTCCACGGTGACACTCCAAGGCCTTCTTTGTCGTGTTTCCTGTATTTTGGGGGCAGAGAGAAGGCTGTTCTCAGGGCCTGCTCCCCCACTAGGGAAACTGAGGCAGCCCCCTCAGGCAGGAGATGGAGGGAGGGGCAAGGAGGGGACGGAGCGGAGTCCCATTTGGCCAGCCCTGATTTAGCCCTCTATCCTCTTGTCCAGTGGAAGGTGCTGTCCCATTGCCAGTGTCCTAGACACAATGCAGCCGCCTTGGGAAGTCAATGGTGCAGGATGATTTGGGAATGTGAGCAGTTGGTTGGACTTCATCAGGAAGATGTTGGAGATCACGGAGGAAGGAGGAAACGAAATACAGATATTCAGCGTTTTCAGGGGAGGGGGAATAAGGGGAAAGTGTGTCCCCCCAGATAAGACTCCCATCCTCCCTGGCCATGGGCCATCCTTGCTTGCGCAGGTGGTACTTTGAGTCCAACCACATCTGGAGGGCCAGAGATGCCTCAACTCAGCATAAAAGGTTCCTCTAGGGCTCAGTGTTACTTGGGAGTTGGTGGAACTGGATCTTAAGGGTTCTTGAGACAATTGTTCAGGGATTGTGATTGGTATCCATACCCTAACACTATAAAGCCAAGGTGTCTCCACTGAGCAGTTTATCAACCCTGCTGGCCGCTGGGGAAGACCTTCAGAAGGAAATGGTTTGCCCCCAAAGTTGCTTCCTTCCTTTCTCCGCTGCTGCCGCCCACACTAAAGGAATGTCTGGATGGAATCCCAGGGATTATCTGGCTCCTATGTCCGGTTGAGATTCTAGAAAAAAGTGTGGCTAAGATTCTGAGTCACAATCGTGGCTGAGAAATACAGCCAGGGAATCTGAAACTGATTTGAAGATTGATTTCTTTACACATTGTTGTTGTTGTTGTTGTTGTTGAAGATTGATTTCTTTACACATTGTTGTTGTTGTTGTTATTATTATAACCATTGCCTTGTGCTGCGTTGTTCTGGACACCGGACCTTTGCCTTTGCCTCGGCCTTTTCCACGCGATGAGCTTTCGCTGCGCTGCTCTGTCTTGGCCTTGGGATATCTGCATTCCCTCTTCATATGGCCTAGACGTCCACACGAGTAGCATTTCACTGCCTTCAAAGCTTTGGCGCCATCTGGTGGTTCCACTGCACTATGGGATGACGTCTGTGAAGACTCCCCCTTTCCCATGCAGCCAGCACCCCGGCGATCTGCTTCATTCTTAATCACGGCAGTAACATAGTCCACTGTCAGCTGAGCAGTTGGTTGTACAGCAATCTGAGTTGCAACAGACTCCCAACCTGAACCCAAAGATTGTAGTATCATGAAGGAATACACAGCCTCTGGAAAGTTGAGTCCTCTCTGTTGCAGCTCATGTCTCAGATTCTGCATCTCCATCAGATGTATACGCACATCTCCACCTTCAGCAAGAGCCATATTATGCAGCTTGTTAAAGTAAAACATAGTGGATCCAGCTTCTGTCCTCAAGTGAGCCTCTCTCAAAGCGTCCCAAATTTCTCTGGCTGAGGTCTTCTCACGCAATAGACAGAGCTCTTCTGGGGATACTATCAACGTAAGAGTTCCCCTTGCTTTGGAATCCTTAGCTTCCCATGCATCTGTAATTGGAGCTGGGGGGTTGTCTGTAATCACCTCAAACAGACCCTCTTTCCGCAGAATAGCCTCTGCATACAAAACCCAGTCCGCGTAATTTTTCTTATTGAGCTTAGGAATCCCAAAAGCATCAGCTAGCTTTGTGCAGCTAGCCATCTCTGCTGCTTTAAATCAAGCTGCTTTATACTGGCTGCGTCTGCTGCTTCAAACCTCATTCCAAAGGCAAATTCAAAGTTACTTTCACTTTCCCAGCCATCCAAGCCACTACGCTTGTGCCGTGGAAAACGGCTTTAAAAGTTCAAAGTCCAGCCTTAAAGCCATTAATTAGAAGCTGGCAGGCTGCCCGGAGCAGTAGCACATACCTCACATCAATCATTTTGACGCGCAGAGCAGATACCGTGCGATCCGTCCCTCTGCCGCTGTTCCGATCCTCTGCCGGCACTCCGTTTCTTTGCTCCTTTGTTCCTTTGCCAGGAGCCCGACTTCTGGAGTCCATTCTCAAAACACTGCGTTTTTCTGGGCCCGGAACCAAATGTTGGAGATAAGCAGTGTCCAGTGCACAGCGGAATGATGAAAAGTACGTGCCAACATGCTCTATATTGCTTTATTTACATTTCAAAGCTGGTATGTTACAGAAAAACATCTTCCCTCTGCCGGAGCAGAGAAAGGCATCCTCTCTCCTCTAAAGCACGGAGAGAATCACTAAAGTGAAACTGCAAAGAACAGTGAAAAACAGGAAACCAGTGTACGTCACATCCAGTCTCCTTTCCCGTGAGAAAACCAACAGTGCATTTACTGTGGAATGTAAACAACCTGTCTCGTGACAAGCACTTCGCTGCACAGAGAAGAAAGCAGAAACCAACACGCTTCACTCCAAAAGTTGCAGAGGTCCAGAAGACGTCTAGATCTTTCTTCGCTGTTGATTCAGCGGCAACGCATCACATGTGCAACGATAAGCGACTGTTCGTGTCTTTTACACCGCAGGAAGGTGCGATTCACCAGGCGGATGACCACACAATTCCCAGTAAAGGCTACGGAACTGTTGTTCTTCACAGTTTGGACTTATCGATACAGAATGTGCTTTATGTGCCGGATGCCAAACATAATCTGCTCAGCGTTGGACAGCTGAATGAGCGGAACATTGACGTTTCCTTCAAGAACAAAAGGTGCATCATCACAAAGAAAAATGATTATGTGTTGTATGCTGAATTTGTTGGTCGTTTGTATGTTTTGTATTATGATGATGTTGTGCAGGATGACACTTGTTGCATTGCAGGTTCTAACAAAAGTTTGCATGCAGAATGTATTCATGATTTTCATAGAAAATTTGGTCATTTGCATTTTGAGGCAGTATCTAAAATGCCTGCCTTGGTTGAAGGTATGACTATTAAACCCTGCAGGTACCACATGAAGTGCAAGGCATGCGCAGCAAACAAGGTGAAAATGGCTGCGAAAGGTAAGGTGTCTAGTAGGCAAGCTACAGAACCATACCAGGTTGTTCATGCTGATTTGGTTGGACCACTAGCGCCCTCTTTGGGTGGAAATAGGTACTTCATGGTTCTCATTGATGCATTTTCCAGATATATTTATGTGTACAATCTCAAGCAGAAATCAGAGGCTTTTCCAAGGTTCAAGGAATTCTGTGCTTGGTTGGAAAATGTGCATGGTAAGAAGATAAAGATTCTTTTCACTGACCGGGGGGGGGAGAATTCACTTCTCAGCAGTTTGAAGCTTTTCTGACTGAGAAAGGAATTCAACACGATTTGTCTAGTCCTCGCTCGCCATGGCAGAATGGACTTGCGGAACGAGCAAATCAGACATTGCTTCAAGGGTTAAAAACCTTGCTGCATGATGCAAATCTTCCAGAGAGTTATTGGGCTGAATCTCTCTCGTGTTTTGTTTACAGTTACAATCGCAGGTTATCTTCAGCGATTGGTTGTACCCCCTATGAGAAGATGTTTGGCAAGAAGCCATACATCAAACACATGAAAATTTTTGGTTCTGACATGTGGGTTCACTCACCACAAAGCTCCAAATTAGACAAGCGTGGATTGCATGGTATCTTTCTAGGTTATCAGAAAGGGTCTTACAGAATAATGATGACTGACTCTAAGACAATTAAGCTCACAAGAAGTGTTGAGTACAATGCAAAGTGGGGGGAGAATGTGGGAATTTTCCAATGTTATCCTGATGACAGTGATGAGACTGAGGATAGTCAAATGCAACCGCAACAACCCACACCCACTGAAGAAGGTTCTGATTCTGAGTCTGAAACTGAATCGGGTGATTCAGAGGATTTCAAGAGTGCGAAAGCCTCTATGCGACCCTCTGAAAGCTCTGATCAAGAATTGGAAGAACCATTGTTCACAATAGGTCACTTTTCTCCTAAAAAGGAAGAGGAGAGTGTTGAGGACTTAAGGCTAATTCGTAGGTCACAGAGAGCCACAAAAGGCAGACCTCCAAAGAGATTTGCTGATGAGTTTGCTAAGATAGCAATAACAGCTGTTAAAAGCTCCAAGAAGGTATTTGAACCTTCAAGTTTCCAAGAAATCCAGGATTTGGATTCAAAGGAAGCTGAGCCATGGTTAAATGCCATGAAGGCTGAGCTTGATTCCTTGGAAAGGAACAAAACATGGGAGCTAGTTCCAGTAGTTCCAGGAATGAAACTGCTTGGAAGCAAATGGGTCTTCAAAGCCAAGACTGATCAAAATGGCAAGATAGTCAGACACAAAGCCAGATTGGTAGCCAGAGGTTTTGCACAGGTACCAGGTGAAGACTATCACGAGACCTACTCACCCACAGTGAGGTATGAGAGCATTAGGCTTATGCTCAAGCTAGCTGCAGAAGAAAATCTACACATTAGTCACCATGATGTGAATACAGCTTTTCTGTACGGATCTCTAAATGAATCACTTTATATGCTTCCACCTGATGGCGTACAGGTAAAACAGGGATTTGTTTGTGCTCTGAAAAAATCCCTTTATGGTCTCAAACAAAGTGCACGGTGTTGGCACACAAAACTCACTGATGTATTGTTTTCTCTAGGTTTTAAGCAAGGGAAAGCTGATCCATGTGTATTTGTCAAAGAGGAGGGGCAAAAGAAACTGTATTGTTTGTTTTATGTTGATGATCTTTTATTCTTTTGGAAAGATGTCACAATGTACAATAACGCCCTAGCTCAACTGAAAGAGCACTTTGACATGAAAGATCTTGGTGAGGTAAACAACTACCTATCTCTGGAAATAGAAAGAGATCAAGATGGTAACATTCTAGTACACCAGTCACGGAAAATTGCTGATGTGTTAAACAAACTAAACCTGATGGATGCTAACCCTGTGGACACACCGATGATAACAGGTTATCAGGTAGATGACACTGAAGAAGCATTTTCTGACACTACACTGTACAGAAGTGTGCTAGGCAAACTAAACTTCATTGCCAGATGTTCAAGACCAGACATTGCTGTTAGCTGTAATTTGCTAAGCAGACAAGTCAACAATCCCACTGTTAAGGATTGGAAAGCTCTGAAACGCATAGCGCGGTATTTGAAAGGCACTATGCATTACAGACTGAGATTTAACAATCAGAAGTCTGGTGGTCTTGAGATATTTGCAGATGCAAGTTTTGGAAGTGACACTACAGACAGGAAAAGTACGTCTGGAGTTTGCTATACGTACAATCAGGATCTATTTGATTGGTCATGCAAGAAGCAAACAACAGTTAGCTTAAGTACTTGTGAAGCTGAACTGAATGCACTGTCTTATTCACTTAAAGATTGTGAATGGTTGTTACAATTGTGCAAAGACATGAAAATTCCTGTCAAATGTCCAATCCAGGTTTACCAGGACAACAAAGCATGTTTGGCTTTGCTGAATTCTGAAGGTTGTAAGCAAAGCACGAAGCACTTGCAATTGAAGTTGCAACATGCTAGGGAACGTATTCAGAAGGGACTAGTAACGGTGTCCTATATGCCAGGTAATGAAATTCCTGCTGATGTATTGTCCAAGATTGTATCAAGGGATCAACACTGTACCTATGTGCAGAAGTTGGGTTTGTACTGATATTGTACGAACACGCTGCCCAGAGATGTTCACAGAAAGGGGGAGGATGTTGGTTTCTGCTTTCTTCTCTGTGCAGCGAAGTGCTTGTCACGAGACAGGTTGTTTACATTCCACAGTAAATGCACTGTTGGTTTTCTCACGGGAAAGGAGACTGGATGTGACGTACACTGGTTTCCTGTTTTTCACTGTTCTTTGCAGTTTCACTTTAGTGATTCTCTCCGTGCTTTAGAGGAGAGAGGATGCCTTTCTCTGCTCCGGCAGAGGGAAGATGTTTTTCTGTAACATACCAGCTTTGAAATGTAAATAAAGCAATATAGAGCATGTTGGCACGTACTTTTCATCATTCCGCTGTGCACTGGACACTGCTTATCTCCAACAGTTATTATATTACATTCAGGTGGACACACCACTGGTTTCATCTTCTTTCTATTCTTTCCCACAATCAGTGTTATTCACCTTTAATACTCATCTTTTTCAGTGTCACACATATTTTTATCTTGTGATCTTCATATGAAGAGAGGTATAACAATTTAATAAATAATTCCCAGTTGGAGCAGAGCTACAATATCCAGAAGCCCTTGGCCACCCAGGGCAAAGGAGGAAGAACAGTGAGAGAGGCCTGGACAGGGAATCTCCGCTAAGAAAAGCCAGTGTCAGGAGGCAGGTGCGAGATCTGGCGGCATATAATTATTTTATATATATATATATATATATATATGCTTTCGTAGATTTTCACGGGTACAGGAATGCAGGTTTTGGTGTCCTCGGGTGTCTTCCCGTGTAAAAGTTGGGGTGTCTAGGCGACGTTTCGACGAGGTCTCACTCGTCATCTTCAGGCTGGTGCTTTCGGCTTCTTGTTACTGGAACAGAGCAGGATCTCAGTGTTTGAGTTCCTATAAATACTGTTGAGGGGGTGTGGTGTATAGCCTCCAATGTTCTGGGCAGAGAGGAAGTTCCCCGGCTAGTGTGCCTTTTCTTCTTTTGTTCCTTAATTACTTGAGAGATATCTTGAGTGATTTCTTGAGTGATATCCTGAGTACCACTTAGGTGGGTCATTAGGTGTGGATTAGTTGCTGAAGTCTTTGTGTCTTGACCCCTTGAACTTTGTGAAGGGTTTCTCTGAGAAGATGGCTGTACTGCACTTAGTTGTGCTCTGGCTTGGCTTCGTGTATAGGGGCGAGCTGTGGTTTTGTGGCCTGTGTCAGCCAGATCTGTGTAGGGATTGCAGGCTGTACGAAAGCAAATATATATATATATATATATATATATATATATATATATATATATATATAATATTTATTACTTTTCCA
The DNA here is from genome assembly GCF_964234715.1 of Podarcis melisellensis. Classification (NCBI taxonomy): domain Eukaryota; kingdom Metazoa; phylum Chordata; class Lepidosauria; order Squamata; family Lacertidae; genus Podarcis; species Podarcis melisellensis. The sequence continues at coordinate 123,594,317 of NC_138529.1, read as the reverse complement.
ACAATTTAAACACTACAAAAACAATACAATACAAAAACACTACATAACATTGACACATTAAACTAGCAAAACAAAACAAAAACAATCAAATAAATCAAACAATCTCATTATCCCATCTTTCATTCACTTATTTCCACGACCTCCTCACACCTCCCTTTTTGTATTCCACTTCTGTTAATTGTTTCAGCAATTCCTTTCCATCTTCCTCTGTTTTCTATCCTATAATTATCTTAACACATTCTAACCTTTTTTCCTTTAATATTCTATTAATCTATTTATACTTAATTCCTTATAACATTTCTACTAAAGCCATATAACTTCATTCCAACATTTTTCTAACATTCATTAATTTTACAGTATTTCTGTAAATAGTCTTTAAACTTTTTCCAATCTTCTTCCACCGACTCTTCTCCCTGGTCTCGGATTCTGCCAGTCATTTCTGCCAGTTCCATATAGTCCATCAACTTCATCTGCCATTCTTCCCTGGTGGGTAAATCTTGTGTCTTCCAATATTTCGCGATAAGTATTCTTGCTGCTGTTGTTGCATACATAAAAAATGTTCTGTCCTTCTTTGGCACCAATTGGCCGACCATGCCCAGGAGAAAGGCCTCTGGTTTCTTCAGGAAGGTATATTTGAATACCTTTTTCATTTCATTATAAATTATCTCCCAGAATGTCTTAATCCTTGGGCATGTCCACCAAAGGTGAAAGAATGTACCTTCAGTCTCATTACATTTCCAACATTTATTGTTGGGCAAATGATAAATTTTTGCAAGCTTGAGTGGTGTCATGTACCACCTATAAATCATTTTCATTAAATTTTATCTTAGGGCATTACATGCCGTGAATTTCATACCTGTGGTCCATAACTGTTCCCAGTCAGCCATCATTATGTTATGTCCAACATCTTGTGCCCATTTAATCATAGCTGATTTCACCGTTTCATCCTGAGTGTTCCATTTCAACAGCAAGTTATACATTCTTGACAAATTCTTAATTTTTGGATCTAACAATTCTGTTTCCAATTTTGATTTTTCCACCTGGAAACCAACTTTTTTGTCCAAATTGTATGCCTCCATTATTTGATAATAATGGAGCCAATCTCACACTTTATTTTTCAATTTTTGAAAGCTCTGCAATTTTATTCTGTCTCCATCTTGTTCCAGAATTTCCCAATATATTGGCCATTTGGCCTCCATATTGAGTTTTTGCTGTGCCTTCGCTTCCATTGGTGACAACCATCTTGGGATTTTCTTTTCTAGCAAATCTTTATATCTTGTCCAAACATTAAATGATGCTTTTCTCTTTTTTTTTCCTTTTTTTTTTATTACAAACATACAAAATACCACATACAAAAAAAGGTAAAGATAACCTAACAAAGAATAAGAAAGACACACAATAAAAAAAAGAAAACAATAAAAAGAAGATTATATACAGATACACGTAGTGAGAAAAAAAAAGAGAGATTTCCAATCATACCCTTGCAAAACAATTGACTTCCATTTACCTCAGCTTTGGATTAAATATTCCGTACAGTTCTTCTGCAGTTATTTACAATTTGTCTTTACATGTCATAGGAGTTAAGCATCATCTACTGTTAAATTGTTAATTCCAAGATTATTCTCAAGATATCTTACATATTTAGTCCAATCCTCTTTCTTTTTAATGGAGTTGTCCCGCCTAATATATTGTGTAAGTCTCGCCAATTCCAAGTATTGAAAGAGTTTCACCTGCCACTCTCCCGTTGTGGGAACTTCAGAGGATTTCCATTTTTTTGCTATTAGAATCCTCGCTGCAGCAGTGGCGTATTGGAAAAACGTCTGGTCCGTCTTTTTTATTTCCTCCCCAATCATCCCTAAGAGGAAGGCTTCGGGTTTCTTGGGGAAGTTATACTTCAGGATTTTTTTTAGTTCTTCGTAAATTTGTCCCCAGAAACCCTTCACCTCCTCACAGGTCCACCAAATATGGAAGAAGCTCCCAACTCTGTTTTTACACCTCCAGCAGGTATTATCTGCTGTTCTATACATCCTCCCTATTCTTGTCGGAGTCAGGTACCAACGGTGCACCATCTTATCTAGGTTCTCACGTAAGGCAGCACACGCTGTAAATCTCATGCCTTTCTTCCAGAGAGTTTGCCATTTGTTATATCCTATCTCGTATCCTAGGTCTTTATTCCATTTAATCATAACCTCTTTAACCACCTCCTCCTTATTTTCGTATTCCAGTAGTTGCCTGTACATTTTGGAGAGTAGTTTATTATTGCTCTCTAGTATCTCCACTTGAAATCTAGATTTATTATTACCCATACCTATTCTCTTATGTTCACTCCATAATGCATTAATTTGGTGCAGGTGGAACCAGTCCTTAATTTTCTCTTTCAGCTCTTCAAGCGGTCTTAACTTCCACCCTTCTTCTGATTTTATTAAAAGGTCCTCATACGTCCACCTTTCTCCTGTCATATTTAATTTCTTTATTTTGATAATATCCACGGGTGAAAGCCACCAGGGGGTGCTTTGTTCAATCAGTTTTTTCTTCTTATTCCAAACCTCTAAAAGAGAACCTCTGACTATATGATTATAGAAGTCTCTATGCACTTTATCCTTCTCCTGCCAGAGGTAGGCATGCCACCCGAATCTTAAGTCAAACCCTTCGAGGTCTAATAAATCTGTGTCTTTCAAAGTGGCCCAATCTTTTATCCAGAGAAGGCATGCCGCCTCATAATACAGCCTTAAATTTGGTACACCAAAACCGCCTCTCTCCCTGGAGTCCATCAGATATTTAAGTTTCACCCTGGGTTTTTTCTCCTGCCAAATATATTTGGTCAGAGTCCTTTGCCAATTCTTAAAGCAGGCGGGGCCTTTTATAACTGGTAAATTCTGAAATAGGAATAACAACCTCGGGAGAATGCACATCTTAATCGATGCCATTCTCCCGGTCCATGATAAGTTGAGTCTACGCCAGGTATCCATGTCTTTCTTAATTTCTTTCCACATCTTATTGTAATTGTCCTCTACCAAATTTATATTCTTTGGGGATAACCAAATTCCCAGATATTTCACTTTATTTACTACTTTGATATCCACCTTTTGTTCCAACTGTCGTTTCTCCTGTTCTGTCAAATTCTTTGTTAATATTTTGGTTTTTTTCCTATTTAACTTAAATCCAGACAGTTTGCCAAACTCTTCCAAAAGTTCCACCGCTCTGCTCGTGCTCTCAACTGGGTTTTCTAGAAATAGGACCAAATCGTCGGCATAGGCCTTAAGTTTGTATTCTTTCTCTCCAATTCTTAAACCCCTGATGTCCGGGGTCGCTCTTATTTTATTTGCTACTGTTTCTAACACCATGATGAACAGCAAGGGTGACAAAGGGCAGCCCTGTCTTGTGCCTTTCTTAATTGAAAAGCGTTTAGTCAAGTTATTATTGATAATCAACCCAGCTTGTTGTTCTGTGTATATCGCCTTTATGCCCTTCAAATAAGGGCCCCCTATGCCCACCTTTTCAAGGTTTTGTAGCAAGAATTCCCAAGAGACACTATCAAATGCTTTTTCTGCATCTATGAAAATAAGAGCCGCTGGTATGTCTGGCCTTGCCTCTAAGTACTCAATAATATCTAAAGCATATCGGACGTTATCCCTCAACTGCCTCCCAGGGAGGAATCCCGCTTGATCTCTATGTATATATCTATTTAGGAGCTTTTTAAGCCTACTTGCCATGATATCTGCGAAGATCTTATAATCACAGTTTAGAAGTGAAATTGGCCTATAGTTTCTTAAATCTGCCTTTTCATTTTCACTCTTAGGGATAAGCGTAATATACGCCTCCTTCCAGGAACTGGGGATTCTCCCCTCGCTGAAGATATTATTTATTACCTCCGTTAGTGCCGGCGCTAACAAATCTATCAGTTTTTTATAGTATTTTGCGGGCAGGCCGTCCGGTCCAGGGGACTTTCCATTCTTCATCTTACTAATAGCGTCCCTGACCTCCTTTACTGACACCTCTTTGTTTAGTTGTGTACAATCCTCTTCTGTGAAGAATTTTCTTTCTTCTTGATCTAGATAGTTCTCTATTTCTATACTGCCTTCTTCTCCTTTTTCGTACAGCTTTTCAAAAAACGCAACAAACCTATTTTCAATTTCATCTGGGTCTTCTATCACTCTCTCATCCACAATTAGTTTGTTAATCGTATTTTGTTTCTTTCTTTTCCTAAGCTGCCACGCAAGTAACTTCCCCATGATGCTTTTCTAACAATATGATTTTTAAACGCTTTATGTACTTTTACCTTATCGTACCACAAATATGCATGCCAACCAAATGCATTATTGAAACCTTCTAGATCCAACACGTCAGTGTTTTCAAGAAGCAGCCATTCTCTCAGCCAGCAAAAAGCAGCTGATTCATAATAAAGTTTAAGGTCTGGCAGGGCAAATCCACCTCTTTCTTTATTTTATTTTTTTTAAATGATATTTATTAAAGTTTCCAGAATAGAAAAAAAGAAAAGAAAAAAGAAAAAGATAAAATTTACACTTAAAGCCTTAATTTTCATTGACATCTTTCCAGGGCTCCCCCCTCCCCCTCTTGTATTCCATTTCCATTAGATTGATTCCACAAATTCTTACCCCAAATTTTAAAACCTTATTATAATTACAATTAGCCCATTTATTCAAAATTAATTTATCTTAATTAACCATTTCTCTTTAAATTTTTTATACTTCCCTAAGATCGACCCCAGTTCCCTTCCACGAGTTCCCCTATTTTTATCCCACAAAGTAAAACAAGAAAAAATTAAAAAGATATAATTTTACAGCCTTTGGGTTCCAAATCTTCCTCCCCCCTTTCCCGGTTTTGATCCCCAAAATCCATCCATCTGTCTACTGCCGGCCTGGAGATCCCACGTCCATATCTAGATCTCTCTCAATTCGACTTTGCCGTCTTTTAGGTAATTTTTAATTTCAAAAGGTCCAATCTTGGAGAAACTCCCAGAAAAGATCATTCTTCTTCCATCCAGACCTCTATATTTAAGAGTATAACTCAGATTCTGTTTCTTGATCCTTTTAAAGTCTGGATGTCCCAAATGTTCCAACTTCAAGTTTAGTCCAGTTCTTATTCCTCAGGTTTCTTTTCCTGTTCCGCTGCAAGAACCTTCTAATTCAAAAACTTCTGGTTCCTCTACAGAGGCTTTATTTGTTCAGGAACATAAACTTACGTCAAGTCCCTTCCTTCCTTCAATAGATAAATCCATTGTCTCCTTTAGTGTAGAAACCTCTGTAGACAAAATAATACTTCGTTTTTGCAGCTTTCCCAGGAGATAACAAATCTGTTCAATTCCATGAGTGTTTTTCCACTTGCTGCCACTCTTGCAATGTCCCAAAACTCCCTCTAGAGGGAATATGGTAACTTAGTTGCTTTCCAGATCAGACCCAAAAGTCAAATAACTTGTTGCCCTTGTTTTCAATAATTTGTATCCAAATTGTAACGAACCTAACCAGCAAAGTCATCGTAACAAAGTTCTCTTTTGTTCTCCTACTTTGACAGCTACTTTGACAGCTGTCAAAATTTCTATGTCTCTTCACCAGTCTCTCATAACGGATCGCTCCCGGTTCCCGGGGGGTTACATTTTAGTTCTCACAAACCACTCTTCTCCTCCAGCACAATTACTTGTAATTTCCCTTCGTGAAATTAACTTTTTCCGAATAAGTAAATTCTTCTCTCGATCTTAGTTATCAAATCCTTGCGTTAAAACATCTACAACAGGGGGGGGGGCAGACTTCCTTTTTGCACCTCCCCCGCTCGCTCCGAATTCGTAAAACAAATTTTTCCTTTTAAGTCCGATAAATTTACTCACGGGTTGTTCTTTTTAATCCAAATTTTCAAAAGAAGAAGTCGGTGCTCTCCGTCGAATGGCATGCGGCTTCGCTAGGCAGGGGAAGCAGTGGACTCACAGCACCACACACCTCCCGTCACCCGTTCCGCAGCCTTTAAAAAGGCTCCTTCGCGGGTCGGGGGGCATCACCGCCCATGGTGATGCCCAAGTCACCAAGTCCATGGGCATCACCGCCCATGGTTTTTGAGGGTCCCCGCGTCGCCGGCGCGGCGGGACCCAACCCCTGCCCAGCATGCTCCCTCCGGAGCTCGGAGGGAGTCCGCCATTTGGCGATGGCGCCGACCCGGAAGTCCACCTCTTTCTTTAGCATCAGTTAATATCTTAAATTTTATTCAAGGCTTCTTGCCCTGCCAAACAAATCTGGAAATATCTTTCTGCCACTTCTAGAAACAATCCATCTTATCCAAAATTTGTAATGTTTGAAACAAAAACAACATCCTTGGCAGCACATTCATTTTTATCACAGCAATTCGGCCTAACAATGATTACTTCAAATTTGTCCATATTTCTAAATCCTTTTTCACTTCAATCCAACATTTTTCATAATTATCCTTAAATAAATTCACATTTTGGGCAGTCATGTTAACCCCTAAATATTTCACTTTCTTAACCAGTGTTAGTCCTGTCTCCTCCTGAAACTTCTCTCTCTCATTCACAGTTTTTCTCTCAAACCTTGGTTTTCGTCTTATTCAGCTTAAAACCTGTTACCTGTCCAAATTGTTGAATCAGTTCCAATACCATCAGCAAATGCTTTCAGTTTGTATTGTTTAGCTCCCACTTGTATACATTTAACCTCTTGGTCCTTTCTTATCATGTTTAACAAAACCTCAAGGACCGATATAAAGAGCAATAGAGAAATTGGGCAGCCTTGCCGTGTCCCTTTCTCAATCTTAAACTCTTCTGTCACTGCATTGTTCACAATTAATTTTGCCTTTTGTTCTGAATAAATTGCACCTATACCATTTTCAAACCCTTGACCTACCCCCATCCCCTGTAAATTCTTCTTCATAAAACTCCAAGAAATATTGTCAAAGCTACAATATCCAGAAGCCCTTGGCCACCCAGGGCAAAGGAGGAAGAACAGTGAAAGAGGCCTGGACAGGGAATCTCCGCTAAGATAAGCCAGTGTCAGGAGGCGGGTGCGAGACCTGGTGGCATATAATTATTATAAATCATAATTGGGGTGGGTGTCTCAATCTGGCCTTCCCAGCTGTCAGGCTCCAGCTGCTTTCCTTCTGCATCTCCAGCTCTCTCCATTCCATAATGCAAGGCTGAGAGATGGAGGTCCAACCCCAAGAACATTCTCCAACTGAGCACTCCTTCAACCGACCACAAGCACCAAGCCTTGTCACTAGACTTATATATGGGTCTCCCAAAATGGCCAGGTTCATGGAACATAGAGCAGCTCCCGTTCCTGTGAGAAACCACTTTTTATAAAACGTAAACCCCATAGTTCAACCGTATTCTAAGATAATGCTGCTTCATTAATGCTTAATTAAGGGTTAGGAAAGGCTGATGATGCATTATTACCATTATTTAACATTATTTCATCTGTCTTTCCTAAAAATTTGGAACATATGGAGGACAGGAAAGAATGTACAAGACGTCAAAATAAGAGCAGGTGCTAATTGATGTGTGTAATATTCCATTGTTCTCTTCCTAGGTTTCCTTTCCCCCTGCTCCTCCCTGTTGAAAGAAGACAATGGAGAAGGCAGTCAAAATTCTGGAGGGCCATGTCCAATGGGAATAACAAAGAAACCATATAAATTCATGGAATGTGAAAAGAGAGAGGAGAAACAATTTGAAAGTATGGAGTGTGGGAAGAGTTTCACTGACAGTGGAACACTTGGAAAACATCAACGGACTCACACAGGAGAGAAACCGTTTAAATGCATGGAGTGTGGAAAAAGCTTTGCTTGGAGTTCAAACCTTCGTATACATAAACACACTCACACGGGGGAGAAACCATATAAATGTAAGGAGTGTGGAAAGAGCTTCAGTCAGATTGGACACCTTAGAAACCATCAACGAACCCACACAGGGGAAAAACCATATAAATGTATGGAGTGTGGAAAGAGCTTCACCGATAGTGGAACATTTAGAAAACATCAACGGACACACACGGGCGAGAAACCATTCAAATGCATGGAATGTGTAAAGAGCTTCAGTCGGAGGAGAAGCCTTAGAATCCATCAACGGATTCACACAGGGGAGAAACCATTTAAATGTATGCTGTGTGATAAGAGCTTCACTGAGAGTAGAAACCTTAGAATCCATCATCGAACTCACACAGGGGAAAAACCATATAAATGTATGGATTGTGGAAAGAGATTCAGTCACAGTGAAACACTGAGAAAACATCAATGGACTCACACAGGGGAAAAACCATATAAATGTATGGATTGTGGAAAGAGCTTCAATCGCAGTGGAACACTGAGAAAACATCAACGGACTCACACAGGGGAGAAACCATTTAAATGCATGGAATGTGGAAACAGCTTTATTGATGGTACAGCACTTAGTATCCATCATCAAACTCACACAGGGGAAAGACCATTTGAATGTATGGAGTGTGGAAAGAGCTTCACTTGTAGTGGAACACTTAGAATCCATCAACGGACTCACACAGGGGAGAAACCATTTGAATGTATGGAGTGTGGAAAGAGCTTCACTTCTAGTGGAGCAGTAAGAAGACATCAGTGGACTCACTCAGGGGAAAAACCATTAAAATGCATGGAATGTGGAAAGAGTTTTATTGAGAGGAGAGATATGAGAACCCATTATCAAACTCACACTGGGGAGAAACCATTTAAATGCACCGAGTGCGGAAAGAGCTTCAATCGCAGTGGAACACTTAGAAAACATCAATGGACTCACACAGGAGAAACCATTTAAATGTAAGGAGTGTGGAAAGGGCTTCACCAATGTTGGAAATGTTAGAAGACATCAACGGACTCACACAGGGGAGAAACCATTTAAATGCATGGAATGTGGAAAGAGCTTTATTGATGGTACAGCACTTAGTATCCATCATCAAACTCACACAGGGGAGAAACCATTTAAATGTAAGGAGTGTGGAAAGAGCTTCAATCGCAGTGGAACACTTAGAAAACATCAATGGACTCACACGGGAGAAACCATTTAAATGTAAGGAGTGTGGAAAGGGCTTCACCAATGTTGGAAATGTTAGAAGACATCAACGGACTCACACAGGGGAGAAACCATTTAAATGCATGGAATGTGGAAAGAGCTTGATGGTACAGCACTTAGTATCCATCATCAAACTCACACAGGGGAGAAACCATTTAAATGTAAGGAGTGTGGAAAGGGCTTCACCAATGTTGGAAATGTTAGAAGACATCAACGGACTCACACGGGAGAACCCATTTAAATGTATGGAGAGTTGAAAGAGTTTCTTTCAGAGTGGAACCCTAATTTCACACACAGGAAACTTAGACGACATCAACAGACTCACTCGGGGACAAGCAAATAAATGTATGGAGTGTGGAAAGAGCGTCAATAGAAGTGGAAACCTTAGCAAACATCAGCGAACTCAAAAAGGGAAAACCACTTACGTATATGGAGCGTACATAGAGCTTTAGTCCTGATGTTCTTAGAAACCATCAATGGACTCGCAAGGAGGAAAAGGTTTAAGAGTTGAAACCCTACAATCCACAAACTGAAAAATCTTAAATGGTTTGAATGGAAGGAGTGTGGGAAGTGTTTCAATTGCTTTATATATAGATAATTTTATTAATACAGTGGTACCTCGGGTTACATACGCTTCAGGTTACAGACTCTGCTAACCCAGAAATAGTGCTTCAGGTTAAGAACTTTGCTTCAGGATGAGAACAGAAACTGTGCTCCTGCGGCGGAGCAGCAGCAGGAGTCCCATTAGCTAAAGTGGTGCTTCAGGTTAAGAACGGACCTCCGGAACGAATTAAGTACTTAACCTGAGGCACCACTGTATATAATTTTATTTACAAATTGCGTTCAAAAATGGAAGCATTCACCTTTGGGTTCTTGGCGTTTGAAAGCCCCAAACGTTCAACTTCCGAAGCGTTCTACAACCGAGATTCCACTGAGAATCCAGCAATAGTGTGTTGTCCAACGATATCCATTATTTTAACCATCACAAAGAGGCTGCTTCGTAGTAGAAAATCTAGCTTGTGCGAAGCCACCTCTATTTTTAGTATCTATCAAAATTTTATACTTTATTCTTGGTGTTTTCCCCCTGACAGAGTAATCATGAAATATCTCTTTGCCATTAGTTAAAGAAGCTCGCATTATTTATTATTGGTATCATTTAGAATAAAAACAGCATCTTAGGTAAAACATTTCTCTTTATGGTTCAAATCCTTCGTAAAAGTGAAAGTTTCATCCTCCCCCATATTTCCAAATGCTTTTTAACATATTTTGATACTTTAACGTAATTGGAATATGTTGTAATTCAGTGTTTTTCAAATAAACCGTTATTTAGTCCATCTATACAATGAACTCTTTTCACCCCTCATTATCATCCATTTTGAGTTTTGATCTGATATAGTTCTTGGCTGGTTCTCTACAATTTTTAATCCTGTAGGGAGTTCCTTCAATATCCAGATCATGTTTCTTCTTCCCGCAGAATCCTTTGAATCAGAAGAATATGTTTACTCTTGTTCTAATGGGGGTCTGAATCTCCAAGCATCTAGGTTGGCAAACTAATGCCTGTGGGGCGGATCAGGCGCAATTGCCTTCTAGATCCGGCCTGCGGACGGTCCAGGAATCGCCGTATGGATTGCCAACGCAACCGTTCTTTCCCTCTCCCTCACATGGCAGTGCTTTTCTCCTCAGGGACGAGCAATCTTGTCCCACAACGGGTGCCATCAACGGGGGGAGTCGGCTCACCCGCCTGCCTGCCTCAGAAGGGTGGCGCTGGGAAGGGGGGGTGACGCTGGCTGCCGGCTGCTGCTGAGTTTTCCTCCTGCTCCTCCTCCCTCTCCCTCAGTCCGCCCTTCCTTCCTTCCTTTTCTGTGTCCCTTCTCCGTGCCGCTTCCTCACGCGCTTTCTTCGTCACCCCTTCCCTCCTTCATTCCTCCCATGGCGTTCAGGGGGTTTGTTGCAGCGGCCGCAGCTGCCGCTTGCGGGTTGGGAAGCAGCAGCAGTTGGTGGGTAAAAGCTCTGGCAACGCCCCGGTTCCCCTGCCTCTGTTCTTGGCTCCGCCGGGGCTGCTGCTTCTGTCTTCACCGGCCAACGCAGCCTCCTGCCCTGCCCTGCCCTGGCTGGAGAAGCCCAACTGGGGCTATTGGGACGACAACTGGGACAGGTAAAGCCAAACATCTTCAGGCCTCTTTGTGGGTGGGCCAAAATCGCTCATTTCCCCCCAAAATATAGTCCGGCCCCCAACAAGGTCTGAGGGACAGTGGACTGGCCCCCTGCTGAAAAAGTTTGCTGACCCTGTAGGCTTAGGCCCTTTACCTTGCCAGAGAATTGCTTACCCGCGTCCCCAGGACCGAGAAGAGAATAAAAAAATTCCAGGAAAGTTTCTTCTTTGGAGAAAAGAGTTTTATTGCAAATCTGTGCACAGAGACAGCCAGCAGAATATAGTTTCTGAAATCTGACTGTAAAGCAATACGCATTTGCAAGCCTTCTTATACTTTGAGAGTATTTACCCACCTCCCAGACCTCCCCAATCAGCTGGCAAGTTTTCAACTCATTCCCTTTTAGGGCATATCAATATTTGCTGGCTAAGGCTGCTAGCTAAGCACTTCCTCTGCTGGTTAAGCATTTTCTCTGCTCAGTAAGCACCCCCTCCCACCTCCTTGTACACGTGTCTTCTTTTGCTAGCTAAGCATTCCCTTGTATCTCTTCTTATCTTGCATTACTTAAAGCAGAAGCAAAGCAGGAAACATCTTGCTAGTGGTTTTTAGTTGACAGCAGTTTCTGGCTAGGCAGGAAACGACCTTCTGACCTGTAGCTAACATCAGCAGTTTCAGATAGCTGGTTAGACAGAAAACGGCCTCCTGACCTGTCTGATTTAGACTTTGCAAATAACTGCATTTTTGAGTTTGAGCTTGTGTAGCCATCCTAGCAGAGTGCTGGAATTTACTATGTGTAGATAATATTAATGATTAACCGTTCCCTTCTCCCTTCACTCCCTCCTCTTCTTCTGAACAACCTAATATTTAGGTTCGTTCTGGGGTATGGGCCTATACTCCCTCATCACAGCGATGACTGTGGGTCCTAGCTTCCGTGACAGGAGTCTTTGCATCATTTGCTGCAAGCATTGCAATAAGCAGGGGATACAGAGGCAAAGAAGCAAAAGGATTAATAGCGGTCCTGCTAATAATACTATAACATTCCTGAGCCAACTGCCATCAGGGAGCCAGGAATACATCCAACCCCATGCATCACTCCCTGTGGCTTTCAGCGGGTTTTCAGCTATCATTGTTTCCATGTGGTTGATGGTGGCTGAAATATTTGCTGACTGGTCTGAAATGTACATGCAGCAATGGGAATGAATTAAGGCACAAACTCCGCCCTTAGAGGCAAGGACTACATCCAAAGCGTAACGATTTTGAAGGACTACCTCCCTTATCTCTGACATTTCCTTATTAATTGCTTTTAAGGCCGAGATGGTGGAGTTAAACAAAGCCTCGGTCCAGTTTGCCAACCTATGCAGATCCTGGTAATTCATGGCTACACCCAAAGGGGGTAGAAGGGACCTAGAGATGGCTGTGCCGGTATACTGGTTAATAGGTGATTTCGCGTCCCTTTTGTTACGCAGACGGACTGTTGGGAGCTTATCCATCTTATACACCAGGGGTACGACTACTCCTAAAGTACAGGTTCCAGAAAAGGCAGAGGGGATTTCTTTGTAGGCTCTTGTGCCGCAGAGCAACCACAAATCAGACTGGAGCAGGCAGTTAGATCTGCTGCGCGCCGTCATCCAGGTAAACCAAGTATAAAAATCGACACACATAGCATCATAAATGGAAGTACCTTTTTGGAAGCAGGAAGATCCATTAATATACTCATAAGTCCAATTGCAATATGGATAGTGACCTAAAAAATTGCTGCTGTTATGATTGAAACGGAGACAACGAGGTGCCTGTTCCATGAGTGACAGAAACACTGGGGGTGAATAGGTGCGACCATCTGACATAAGATTACTAATTCTAAATGACTCATTTATTGGAATACTATGCAGTAGTATGCCAGGCTTCTTAAATTGAGGAGGGATATGCATACAAACCCAACATTCAGAAAGATTAAGCATAGAAGAGAAACGATCTATATCTCTAACATAGGTATTATTACTCCAAATCTGATGATAGGGCTCTGACCGGCCGGTTTTCCGTATATGTGAGTCATCTCCCAGACCCAACCCAAATAGGGCGAGTACCAGAAGGGTCAAGGGGATGGGGGCTGGTTGTTCCCTCCCACAAAATCGGTGACGCTCATGCCAGCAAAAGAAAACACACATCCATATGACAAGAGCGGTTGAGATAACCCCTATCCACCAACCCCAATCCTTCCATGGTTCCTCCCACCAATATTCAGGGGGTGTGCTCATGGTTGAAGAGCTCACTGATATTTGTGCCTAACTACCTGTTGAGCCTCAAGGATGAGAGTCCACTGGTGAGCTGATGCTCCTACTACGTGGGTCAACTTTTCTGCTAACCCTGATGGGTGGATTGAACCACTTGTTTAGCAATTTCAATGCACACCTGGTTAAGGCTCCCACCCCTGCAATACTTGCATTAAGATAGGTTCCGTCCCATCTATCGCCTGCATTAAGAGTAGGACCTGGTCTATCAAATGAGGTTGGTACAGTGCTCTACCTCCCATATAACAGTTGACTACCCTCCCACAGCAGCAAGAGCGGTCTAGAACTCGATAGATTTCGACCGTCTCTGCAACTTCCCGTATGAGCACTATCCACGCGTGCTGGGCAGTGGTGTGGGAGAGGAGCCACAACGGGGCAGTGGGGTGTTTTAAAACGGCAATCTCATCAAATCCCAGTTTCCAATAGCCATAGAGCACACCATCTCTTACCACCGGCAAGACGAACCAGTCGTAGCAGAGGCCATCAGGCCAATAAATGCGGTATGGCTCAGTGGGGTCAGGGCTGTGGGACATAGAGCAGATAACAAAAAGAAAAGAGAAAGTCCCTACGGAAATATTAAATGTCCTGGTGAACTTCCTGGGTTAGTCCCGGCACGGAGTTGGGGACGCGGCCCGCGGGCGCCCCTCCCATCCAATTCTTCAGCTGTGCGTTGAGATATCAGCTTCCGGTGTGATATCAGCAGAGCGGTCGTCTGCCAGGCGTCTGGAGATGGTCAGCCGAAGGGAGTTCTCTGGATCTGGTGTTACTGTCCAATCTGAGATGGCTTTCTTCACTCGAGTATGGTGGACCCACGGGGTGATGCCAGCAACCTTCACAGCAGTAGGTGTAGAAAGTAGCACAGTGTATGGTCCCCTCCAACAAGGCTGTAGGGGAGCTCGCTGCCAGTCTTTCACCCACACTTCGTCACCTGGCTCGAACTGATGAAGCGGTTCAGTTAACACACATGGGGTGCGAGCCTGGGTCCACCTGTGGAAACAGGAGAGAACTTGGGAGAGTGACTGCACATAGTTATTCAATTGCATATCTTGGCTAGCATATGGAGTTAACATTCTAACATATGGGACTGGTCTCCCAAACAAAACCTCAAATGGTGACAAGTGGGTCCGCTTTGAAGGGAGACTGCGGACCCTAAGCAATGCTAAGGGCAACATGGCCACCCAATTAGACCCGGTCTCCTGCGTCAGCTTGGACAGCTGATTCTTTAGAGTTCTGTTCATTCTCTCTACTTTTCCAGAACTCTGGGGTCTATAAGCAGTATGCAGCTTCCAGTTGATCTGGAGCGCTTTTGCCAGTCCCTGTAGGACTGCATGAACAAATGCTGGTCCATTATCAGATCCTATGGACCTTGGCAATCCATAGCGAGGGATGATTTCCCTAAGCAGGCACCTGGTTACTTCAAGTGCCTTTTCAGTCTTGGTGGGCCATGCTTCGACCCACCCGGTGTAGGTGCACACTGCCACCAGCAGGTAGCGGTACAGTCCACAACGGGGTAATTCAGTAAAGTCCACGACAAGATCTTCCATAGGTGCCGTTCCACTGTGCTGAATCCCTGGGGGAGCCAGTGGTCCGGTCCTGGGATTATTCTTTTGACACAGCAGGCATTTCCTGGAGATCTGGGCTGCCAGTTGGTAGAGGTGGGCTATGTAGAAGCACTTTTCCAGCTGCTTGGTTGTAGCATCTGGTCCTACGTGGGTTGAATCATGGTATCTCTGAGTAACCTGCCGAGAAAGGGACTCTGGAATCCATATCCTGTCATCAGGGGTAAGGTACCATCCTTCTTTGGACAATGTCAGCTCCTGAGCATCTGCAGTGTCCCTTTCCTGCTTCGTATAAGCTGGCTTGTCAGTGGTGCTTAAAATCTCTTCTGGGACCAGGGCTCCAATGATCGGAGCTGGGGCCAGTTCCCGGGCTGCTTCCTTGGCCACTTTGTCTGCCAATCGATTTCCTCTGGCCACTTCCCCTGGTCCAGTTATGTGTCCATAACAATGGATAACCGCTACCGCTTCAGGCTCCCATACAGCATCCAGAAGGTTCAACAAAGCTTGTGGGTGGGCCACCTGGTTTCCTCTGGAGGTAAGCAAACCTCTCTCTTTCCATAAGGCTCCATGGGCGTGTAAGGTCAGAAATGCATACTTAGAATCAGTATAGATGTTTATCTTCTGTCCCTTTGCCAGGCTCAGGGCTCTGGTAAGCGCAGTTAGTTCTGCCAGCTGGGCCGATGTTCCAGGCGGGAGTGACTTTGCTTCGACCACCTGGTCGTCCAGGGCTACCACTGCATAGCCTGCTTTTCGCTGCCCAGCCTCGACAAAGCTGCTTCCATCCACAAACCATGAAAGCCAGTGGGGGTCTGCTTCGTCTTTGAGATCAGGCCTGCTGGAATATACTTCGTCCATTACTTCAATGCAGTCATGCGTCTTCTCCTCACCTTCTCCTACCGGCAACAGGGTAGCTGGGTTGAGGGCGGTGGTGACCTGGAACTTCAAACGTGGGTGCAACAATAACATCTGGCACTTTCTCATTTTTGCTTGGGAGAGGAAATAGGTGCCCTTCATGTCAAGCAGAGCTGGGACTGCATGCGGGGTCACACAAACAGTGTCTTGGCCAAAAGTAAATTTGTCTGCTTTGTTCAATAGGGTGGCTACTGCCACAACTGCTCTCATGCACGGTGGTAAGCCTTGTTCTGTAGGCGTCAGGCGCTCAGATAGGTATGCCACGGGCTGTTGCCAGCTTCCCAATTTTTGACATAGCACTCCCTTTGCTGTTCCCTGGTCTTCATCCACAAACAGGGAGAAAGGCTTTTCAGGATTTGGGATGCCCAGCGCTGGTGCTTGCTGCAATGCCCTTTTCAGATCCTTGAAGGCCTGTTGTTGCTCTTCTTTCCACACAAAGGGGTCCTTTTCAGTTCCTCTGGTTGATTCATGCAGAGGCTTGGCAATTGTGCTGTAGTTTGGTATCCATATTCTACAGAATCCTGCCGAGCCCAAAAAACCACGAAGTTCCCTGCGATTCTTTGGCTCTGGAATCTGGATGATGGCTTGCTTCCTTTCTTCCCTTAGGGTCCGTCGCTGATGGGATATATCAAATCCAAGGTATTTTACGATGGGTTGGCATATTTGGGCCTTTTTCTTAGATACTCGGTATCCTGCTTCAGCCAGATGATTTAACAAGTCCTTGGTGGCTTCCATACACGTGTCCTCGTCTGAACAGGCCAAAAGAAGGTCATCTGCGTACTGCAACAGAATCCTGTGTGGGCTGGTGGGGAAGCTAGACAGGTCCGAGGCCAATGCAACCCCAAAAAGGGTTGGAGAATTCTTGAAGCCTTGTGGAAGCCTTGTCCACGTGTATTGCACCCTGGTGCCTGTTCCTGGATCTGTCCATTGAAATGCAAACAGGGGTTGGCTTTCTTCTGCCAAACGGCAACAAAAGAATGCATCCTTCAAGTCCAGTACTGTGAAATAACATGCGGTGGGAGGGATTAGACTCAACAGCGTGTAAGGATTGGGCACATTGGGGTGGAGGGTTTCCACGGCTTGGTTAACTAATCTAAGGTCTTGGACCGGGCGATACGAGTTATCTTCCTTCTTCACCGGCAAGAGTGGGGTGTTCCACTGAGATTGACACTGCCTCAGGATGCCATGGCGAAGTAACCGTTCCAAATGTACCCATACTCCTTCTGCAGCTCGCCGGGGGATAGGGTACTGGTTCACAGCCACAGGGTTGGCGAACGGTTTGGGCTTGACTATTATAGGTGGGATGTTCTTTGCCATTCCGGGCGGGTTGCCTTCTGCCCATACACCAGGGTTAACCTTTTGCAGGAGGTCTTCTGGAATAATCCCCTCCTCTTCTTTTACCATCATTAAGCGCCAATGTTCCCTCAAGGGTACCTCTAAGGAGAACTCCCCTGCCGGCCCTGTGGTCATTGCCACTTCCCCTGTTGGTTGGAAGGAGATCTGGGCTTGCAACTTTGATAGCAGGTCTCGGCCCAATAATGGGATAGGGCACTCTGGTATATACAAAAACTTGTGTTGGACCACTTGGCCACCCAGGCGACAGACAACAGATTGCAGGAATGGGGCTCTTTGTGATTTGCCTGTAGCTCCTATTATGTTAATTGTTTGCTTGGTGGGCTTGGACACTGGTACTGGCAAAACAGAGTGGGCGGCTCCTGTGTCAACCATGAAGGGGATGGTTCGGTTCCCTGTTTGTATTTTGACCATGGGCTCACGGGAACCTAAATCAGCTGGGCCCGGTCTGTCCTAATATTCTTCCTCTTCTCTCAGGCTCATTGCGCCGGGTTGTCTCTGGGCTGGAGGGTGCCAGGGAGGCCCTTGTCCACGTCCTCTACCCCTGCCTGCATTTGCCGATGTCCAGGGTCTCAGTCCCTGTCCAGGTCCCTCGGGGATTGGGCCTGGGATTCGCTCTCCTCTTCCTCTTCCACCTGAGTGAGCCTGTGGGCATTCTCTTTTCCAGTGCCCTTCCTGCCGGCAGATGGCGCACTGGTTCCTTCCCAGACGGCCTTGCCCTCCTCCCCGGGCACTTCCTCTTCCCTGAGGGGTGGGTGCGGTAGCCTGTAGCGCCATCAACTTCTTTGCTTGATACTTCTCCTTTTTCTTCTGCGCCTCTTCCTCCCTCTGATTATAGGTGGTTTGAGCCAGTTCTAACATCCACTCTAGGGTGTGGCCCATGAACCCCTCGTTTTTTTGAATCTTTCGACGGACATCGGCTGCCGCTTGCGCTACAAAGGCAGCTTTTAAGATAGGGGCGTTGGCAGCCTCATCTGGGTCCACAGGAGTATACTGGCGGTAAGCTTCCTTCAGGCGTTCTAAATATGCTCCTGGGGCCTCTTCATTTCCCTGCACTACCTCTCTAACCTTTACAAAGTTGGTGGGTTTCCTGGCTGCCCTTCTCATTCCATTTAATACATTCTGGCGGTAGGTAGTGAGGATGTTCTGGCCACCAGTAGTTTGATAATCCCAATTCGGGGTGTTTTCAGGGTACCCTGCTGCGATAGCTGGATCCTGCAATCCCTGCGCTCTCATGTGTGCTCGGGCTTCAGCATGGATGCGCCTAGTCTCTTCTGTGGTTAGCAGCGCATCCATTAAATACTGCACATCATCAAAGGTGGGATTATAAGTTTTAAAAATCCCTTCAAACAGCTTTATGATTTTCGCTGGGTTTTCCTCAAATGAAGGATTTTGATTTCTCCAATTACAGACATCTGCACTCGAAAAGGGTATATGCTGGACCGTGTAGGTCCGTTCTGCTGCTGCCCCATTAGCTCCTGGAGGTCCCGGTGGGTCATAAACCCTTCGGAGGGGTAGTACTCCGGCTGCCTGATCCCTCCTGGTTTTCTCATACTGTCTATGAGACATAACTTTCTTCGCTGCCTGTCCCCACTTACGTTGCCATCTCTTTCTCTTGTCAGGGGTGCAGCATTCTGCTGCCTCAACTAACAAGGGACTCACATCCAATTTTTCCGCATAGGGGCTTACGTATGCCGTAATGCGTTCCTCCTGTTCCGTGGTCCACCTCATATTCTTCTCAGTCCATCTTATCAACTCCTCTATAAATTCCTCTTCATCTTCTTCCTCCTTCTTTTCCTCTAACTCATCATTCATTAACAAGTTGCTGTCCCTTTTTTCTAGACTTGGTGCAGGGCTTGCTTGGGCCTGGGGACCGGCTCCTCCCGGTGCCTGGAGACCTGGGCCTGGGGGATTTGCCAGAGGGGCAGTTGGTGGAGCATAGGGTGACGGTGGTTTGATGACTTCCCCCTCCTCATCTTCTGGATCTGGTATCACTGGGGGCTTTTCTGACTTCCCTGCCGGTCGAACTGCACAAACTGTACTTTGTGGGGCGTCGCCTTGGCAGGCTTTCAACCATGGTGGGTTCTTTTCTACATTGGTTTTCCAAGTAGAAATGTAAGGGATTTGGTCGGGGTGGGCATTCAATATGTTCTGATATAATGGACTGATTAGTTGCAAATCAAAGCTTCCTCCTGACGGCCAATTAGTTTGTGCGGGCCAGTCAACTTCACACAATGTCCTCATTCTCTGTCTTCTTAATTTAATTCCCCAGTCATAACTTTTTGTGGCGGCTTTCCAATTGTTTAAAAAGCATTCCAGGGGACTACATTGGCTTGCCCCAGACCCCATTTTTTTTTTTTTTCCTCTCTTCTTTTTTTTTTTTCTCTCAGATGCTCCGCTCCTAACCGGGTTATAAATTCTTTCACACACCAAATAATACAGATTGTGGCCTGCACGAGGTCGCCCTGGCAGAAAACGCACAACCCTGCAATCGCTCGGCCAAGGGGCACTAATACCCCGGCCCACACTTGACAATTCAATCACCGGAGCATCTGACATGCAACACACCACATACAAATCACATCAATATAATTTCCCCTCCTTCTTCTGTTCCAAAAACCAGTCCCCTTATTCCTGGTGGCTGGCAAGCTGCTGCACAACCAATCCCCTTATTCCTGGTGGCCCTTATTGCCTGTGACACCCTGCCACAACCAGGGGAGGTAGATCAAGCCTCCTGCCCTTTCCCTTGGGCTTTCCTGCCCTTTCCCTTGGGCTTACCTTGCTTCCGCTGCAGACCCCTTCTGGCCAGTTCTCTTTTCTCCCTCGACCTGTGTCTCCACTCCGGAGCGGTGTGGCTGGTTCCCCCCACGAATTGGCAGGGTGCGCGCTTGGAGCCTGCAAAACGCCGATCCGAGCTGTTCACCGAGGTCGAGCCTGGCCCTCCCCGGCCCTCTGGGGTGGGGCAAAGATTCCCGGCCAATGCACCAAGCTGTAGGCTTAGGCCCTTTACCTTGCCAGAGAATTGCTTACCCGCGTCCCCAGGACCGAGAAGAGAATAAAAAAATTCCAGGAAAGTTTCTTCTTTGGAGAAAAGAGTTTTATTGCAAATCTGTGCACAGAGACAGCCAGCAGAATATAGTTTCTGAAATCTGACTGTAAAGCAATACGCATTTGCAAGCCTTCTTATACTTTGAGAGTATTTACCCACCTCCCAGACCTCCCCAATCAGCTGGCAAGTTTTCAACTCATTCCCTTTTAGGGCATATCAATATTTGCTGGCTAAGGCTGCTAGCTAAGCACTTCCTCTGCTGGTTAAGCATTTTCTCTGCTCAGTAAGCACCCCCTCCCACCTCCTTGTACACGTGTCTTCTTTTGCTAGCTAAGCATTCCCTTGTATCTCTTCTTATCTTGCATTACTTAAAGCAGAAGCAAAGCAGGAAACATCTTGCTAGTGGTTTTTAGTTGACAGCAGTTTCTGGCTAGGCAGGAAACGACCTTCTGACCTGTAGCTAACATCAGCAGTTTCAGATAGCTGGTTAGACAGAAAACGGCCTCCTGACCTGTCTGATTTAGACTTTGCAAATAACTGCATTTTTGAGTTTGAGCTTGTGTAGCCATCCTAGCAGAGTGCTGGAATTTACTATGTGTAGATAATATTAATGATTAACCGTTCCCTTCTCCCTTCAACCCTTGATCTAGTAGATCCATTGTTGGTATTTTGCCTTCTTCTGAGATACTTTCCCTCAGTGCTCTGTCATAGTCCAGTGATACTACTCCATTAAATTCACCCGTAATAATTATATTTCTGTCATAAGCCTCAGACATACTTTCCTCCAGTAGTTGGAAGAAATCTCATGTGAAAAGTGGCTCTGAAAGTCCCAGTCCCAAATCTTAATCCTGCCACCCTAAGATATTATAAGCAGGCCCCACATTCCCCTTTCCACCTGCAATAGGGAGGTTAGAACAACACTTAATACCCTGCAGGGATCATAAGAGCCACATATGTGAAATAACACTAGTGAATAGAATAACGTAAACAAGGAAACCAACAACAGTATTAAAAGAGAGAAAAACTGGATTTGAAATGACCCAACCACAAGATGAAAAGTCTCCCTACTAAATGAGGGAAGGGGGAGGCAGGGGGGGGGCCTTTTGAAGTCTCCCTGCTGGCAAGGGCGCCTCTGTCTGTCTGGAATCCCCCACTGCCTCTGAATCCAGGGGGTGGTCTTTTAACGGGGGGAGGGGAGGGCTGGTGTTTGAAGCTGGGCTTGGCTGTTAGGGGGCTTAGCTCAGCAATGCAGCAGTTGCTCTGCATGCAGAAGGACCCCGGTTGAGTGCTTGGCATGCAGAAGGAGGCCCAGAAGGAGAGCCTCCCCCTCCCTGCCTCCCCCAGTGAGACTCCCCGTGAGGAGGAGAGGCAGTTGGGGGGAGGGGGCCGGGTCCCCATGGAGCCCCCAGAGCAGGAGGCCAGAGGCAGCGCCGTCCCGTCTCCTTCCCCTCCGGACACAGGGAGGGGCTGCTCTAAATTCGTAGCTCTAGGGATGCGCGCGTCTGAAAAGTGTCGCCGGAAGTGTCGCCGCGAAAGGCGCCGGAAGTTCCCAGACCGGGAAAGAAGGAGGGGCGTCGCTGAAGAACCCCCCCCCGCCGCCGCCGCCCCCCTTTCTATTGCAGACAAGGAAAGCGGACTAATCTGGAGCCAGGGAGGCGGAGGACCAAGAGGTAAAGAGGGAGAGGAGGGGGGAATAGAGGAGGGTCATGAGAGGGGAGGACAAAGAGACCCCCTGGGGCCCGTCGACAGGGGCCCCGACCCAGGCCCCGACCCAGGGGGGAAGGGGGGACCCAACACCTGCAGGGATCCACACCTGGCAAGATCTCCTGGGCAGCAGCAGCACCGCCAGACTCCCCTTTCTCTTTCCTGGGGGGCCGAGAGATGCTCAGCTGCCCTGCCCCCCCCCCGATGCCTGGGCGGGAAGGGGAAGGAGGACCCCAAGCAGGGCTGGGGGTGGGGCTGAGGCCCCCCATTCTCCCTGGGGTCGTGGGGCGCCTGGCTGGGGAAAGGGAGAGAGGGAGTCCAGGGAAGGGTTAATGGAAGGGGGAGGAGCCTCGACAGAGACCCCTCCCCTTCCATCACATCTTATTCCCCAGTCTCCCTGCTGGCAGTCCCAGATCAGCATTGCCATACAGGATTGTCCTGAATACCACCATTTGCTAGCCAAGGCCAAACCCAAAAGTCCCACTGAGATGATGATTGATAATATTGTCATTTATCCATTTTAGACCCCTAAGTAGTAGCAATTGCAAGGACATTGTGCTGCTCTCCTCTGTACAGTTCCACCCCTATTTCAGACCTTGTGGCCGATTTAAATGTTTAGTTGCTACTAACATTACAGCGTTTAGCTGGTAAGTTATCGCAGTGTTGAAAAGCAGGTGTTGCCTAGCCCTTGCACACATTATGATTCGTAACATATTGCCAGCTCAGTATTAGGAAACAGTTATCATGATGTAAACTTCAAGCCAGTCTTGGGCAATATACCAATATATCGCCCAGCTCTAATCATGACCTATATTTCTGACCCAGTGTACCACTGCTGATTTTACCAGTTTGTCCCCAGGAATCCCTGGGGTCGTGGGGCGCCTGGCTGGGTCCCTTTTGGGAAACGGAGAGAGGGAGTCCATGGAAGGGTTAAAGGAAGGGGAGGGGCCTCGACAGAGACCCCTCCCCTTCCAGCACCCCTGACCCCCCATCACCCAGCCTCCCTGCTGAGGGTGTTGGCTGTCCCAGATCATCTGTATTCACTACGACTTATCTCCATACTTTGGATTGTCCTGAATACTACCAATTATATCATAGCACAAACTCAAAAGTCCTTCTAGGATGCATCTTGGCTTCCCTGCTGATGAAACTGAGTGTGTGATGATTGATAATATTTTCATTTATCCGTTTCAGACCCCTAAGTAGTGGCAGCTGCCAGGACATTGTCCTGTTCGCCTCTATATAGTTCCAGCCTTATTTCAGACATTGTGGTAGATTGCAATCAGGGTGGATTTGATATAAGTCAAATTGATTTCAATCACAATTTACGGTAAATCACTAGTCAGTATGATTCTATTTAAATCAAAAATTTCTGATTTGGTTACAGTATTAGAAATACATAGACAGATAATTATGAAATCATTCTGAGGTTTAATAAGTTAACTGTCTATATTTGGACAACATTTCTGCTGCAATTTATTGGAAGGAGAAAAATAATCATTTCCTTAATAACAACTTAAGCAATTTATTTAACTAAAACAATAATATTATAGCATGTTGGTAAACATTTTTTTTAATAAACAACAACCAAGCAGGCTGAGCACACATGAAAAACTCAGAACTTAAGCATTTCACCACCTCCACTACCAGCCACCCCTTTGGATTGGCTTCTGCATCCAGGTGCCTATTCTGTACAGTTAAGTGTTAGTGCGGTTGTTGGAACCCAGTGGGATTGGGAAGAGGTTGCCAGCCCTGAAGAGCCTTCAGAGCTTGCCTCAAGTCTGACTTGCACAATTATTACACAAAGACCCCAAGATGTGTGGAGTATTCTGCTCACAAGGTTGCGCTTTCGTTTTTACTGCTTCACACTTAGCTACTTGTGCAGATCTCTTCCACTGCAAACCATCTGTTCATTGAACCACTTAGAATTTAAGGGGTTAATTCTGTGTATATAAATCTGCAAAGGAACAATGGGATTAAGGTTTTCTGTCAACTCTGTATGTTTATTTTATAACATTTTTCCTGTGAAGAAAAGGCATGTTATCTCTGCAGACACAAATTCACACTTTTGAGAATGGCAAAAACAAGCATCTGTGACAATATCTTCTCATTAGAAAAACTTCTCCAAATAATCTTACAGAAACCTCTGGAAGAGCATGACACTGTGAATGGATTAATGGAATTCATTTACCCAAAAAATTAAATATTGCATATAAAGCCCCCAAATATCATACAGAAGGAGACTGTCTCCAGCAGGAATAGATCACAGGAGGCGGTCTACAGCAGAAAACCTGTCCCCAAGGATACCTGTTAATGGTCACTAACTGCATTACCTGCGCAGCCTGGCCATTCTTTTGTGATGGTAAATACTTTGGTTCCTGAATCCAGGTCACAGGCCCACCCTGTTCATACCTCCTTAAGGCGGTATTTGTAAGCACAAAGACAATGAGAAGGCTTCCATTTGCCTCCTTTACTGCAGAGGAATGTTTGAGTACGTTTCCGAGCACAATTCAAAGTGTTGGTGCTGACCTTTCAAGCCCTAAACAGCCTCAGTCCTGTATACCTGAAGGAGCATCTCCACCCCCAATGTTCTGCCCGGACACTGAGGTCCAGTTCCAAGGGCCTTCTGGCGGTTCCCTCCCTGCGAGAAGTGAGGTTACAGGGAACCAGGCAGAGGGCCTTCTTGGTAGTGGCGCTCGCCCTGTGGAATATACCTCCCATCCGATGTCAAGGAATTAAGCAGCTATCTTATTTTTAAGAGACATCTGAAGGCAGCCCTGTTTAGGGAAGTTCTTAATATTTAATGCTTTACTGTTTTTAACACTCGATTGGGAGCCGCCCAGAGTGGCTGGGGAAACTCAGCCAGATGGGCAGGGTATAAATAATCAATTATTATCGCTATTATTATTAGTCTGTGGTGCTCAATGTTTAGGTATAGTAAATACTAGGATTTAATTAGAAGTTGTGTGTTTCTCCTTCATTTTTGGAGGGGGAAATGTGCGTCCTTGTCAGTGTTTGTAAAAAGCAAAAAAAAAAAAAAAAAAAGAAGGAAAGGGTTCTGACCTCCCTTTGTCTTCTCAGTCTCCTTGTCGGCACAAAAAGAGCCAATGAGAATATCCTTGCAGAGTTTTATTCTTAAAAGTCTTTGTGCAAAACACGACTGAATAACTATACACACCAGCACCAACCAACCCAAACACCAGCCTCAGCAACAAACTAACATTTCTCACTTATATATACAACTTGGTGCAGACCGCTGAGTCATGCTGACCCAGCTTTATTCGCATTAAAGAAACAGCGGCCATTTTAGCTGTGACAGTCCTATGGGGCGAAAAATACGGTACTTAACACTTAGCTTCTGTTACACATTATATCCACATAAGTCAATAGAAAAAGTATAAAGAGATGATGTTCAAGATGTGCCCTTTGGGAAATTTGGTTTTGGCAAACGCAAAACAACATCCTTGAAATCATATTATATTTAGAAATGACTTTGGCCACGTAGTAAACAACAGGTTTTTTCTTTTCAAATTTAATGAGTTTAGAGATTATTGTACACTAAGCGGGGCACTTTTATACATATCACATGTGTCCCATGTCTTAGTGTATCAAAGTGCCCCAACGGACATTTTCAAAAATCTAACAATTGTTAATAAAGCCACTGAAGTTATTTGAAAATCACCTGTAATCCTGATTACTGAGTGGAATAACTTACCTTTGGTATTTTTAAATCTTTTTTTAAAAAATAATATTAATTACTTTTAATCCTTACAAAAAAAGAGAAAAGAAAAGAAAAAGCGAAGAAACAAAAGAAAGAAAAAACAATACAATACAATATATAAACAATACACAACACGACATTAACACATTAAACAAAACAACAACAAAAACAATTCAAAAGGAACACACATCATACCATCTCAATACCCTCTCTTTCATTCCCTTGTTTCATCGACCTCCTCTCACCTCCCATTTGTATAAATTATTTCAGCAAGTCCTTTCCATCTTTCTCTATTTTCTGTCATATAGTTATCTCAACATATTTTAACCTTATTTTCCATTAATACTAAAATACTTATTTATGCTTAATTCCTTATAACATTTCTACTAAAGCCATATAATTTCATTCCAACATTTTTCTAACACTCATTAATTTTACATTACAGTGGTGCCTCGCAAGACGAAAATAATCCGTTCCCCGAGTCTCTTCGTCTTGCGGTTTTTCTCGTCTTGCGAAGCAAGCCCATTGACGGCTTAGCGGCTTAGCGCTATTAGCGGCTTAGCGGATAAGTGGCTTAGCGGCTTAGAAAAAGGGGGGGAGGGGGAAAAAACCACAGGAACTCGCAAGACATTTTTGTCTTGCAAAGCAAGCCCATAGGAAATTCGTTTTGCGAAGCACCTCCAAAACGGAAGACTCTTTCGTCTAGCGAGTTTTCCGTCTTGCGAGGCATCCGTCTTGCGGGGCACCACTGTATTTCCATAGATAAACTTTAAATTTTTCCAATCTTCTCCCACCGTCTCCTCTCCCTGGTCTCGGACCCTGCCAGTCATCTCCGTCAATTCCATATAGTCCATCAACCTGGTGATCTTCTGTCCGAGGCTCTTAACTCTTTTCCAAGTCCCTTCTGTAAGTCTTCTTCATATTTATACATGCACTTTGCTTTGTCTTCTGCTGATCTTGTTCTTATTTTCCTTCCTTTGATGCTGAAGAGTAGATCTTGGGGAAATTCCCACCTAGCAATGTTTTTATTCCTTCTCGACAGCTCAGCCAAATCTCCATAGTTAAAACTAAGATCCCAAAGATATTTCAGGACGTATTTCAAAGTTCCTCTAAATCTGGAGGTCCCCACAACTCCAGTCTCCTCCTGACCCAAGTCCAGGTCCCAGAGGTCAATAAATCCCTGCATGAAGGGATCTATCCAACTTTCCTTCTCCAGTCCAAGCGGGGCTATAATCCTCAAAATCTGACTTTCCCTAAATTCAATCATAAAAGGCATCAACTTACAGTCATCAAATTACATCTGTGAGGCTGGGGCTCTCTCCCTGTCCACTTGTGCTATTTTAGGTTCAACAACGACAACTTTCTCCCCGCCTTCTCTACAATTTGCCATGTCAAAGTAGATCCCTGTATCGATTCCTGAATAGTTTCTGTATTAATGTTCGCTTTTTGTCCAAAATTAGTCACTTTTTGTCCCAAGTTATCAATTTTTATAGTCATCACATCCGTCTTATGGAGTTGTTCCAGTGAGTCATTTATCTTACATAATGCAACCACTAAGGCTTCTTCTGTCAACATTCTTAACAATCCAAGGTCAGTCCCAGATTCTCACAGTTTTTTATCTTGCAGCTGGAGATCCCCCCAGCTCAACTCATGTAACAATTTCAAAAGCTTCTTCTAGAGGGAAACAATTTCGATTTGTATCAATCCTTTTAAGCACAGTTCAAACAATAAAGTTAGTTTCAATTTTCACTCCTTTTTAAACGCAGAGGGAGACAATGGAAACAATGTATTTCTCTTATTTAACTAGCTGTCAACGAACGATCTATTCACATTCAATGGGCAATTCCAAAACGTCGGTCTTACTAGCAGCCCGTTTCCAGGTTCAGAGCGGTGGTAATTTGACTTTCTTCACTCTCTCCTGCAGGCTTACACGATCCAAAATTTCCCCCCTCTTCTCCTGCTTCCAAGGGGGGTTTAGTGATTTTAACCAATGGAAGTTTAATCCTTTACGGAAGGCTTTCCAAGACTTTAGCTTGCAGCCTGTTTGCTTCAGTCTATTTACAAAAAGGGGAGGCGGACTTCCTGTTTGAAACCTCCCCGTTTCAGTGCCAAATTAAGACATTTAAAGATCCAATTTTCCGTTCTACTCACGGGTAGTTGTTTTAGAATCAAATTGTCCACAGGAAAAAGCCAGTGCTCTGCGGCAACAGCAATGCGGCTTCACTCCGTGAAAGAAGCAGTCAATTCGAAGCACCACGCCACTCACCCCACGTCGCTCCTGATCCCCGAAAACGGGTTTCCCCGCGAGTAGAGGAGGCGCAAAAGGTGCCAGCTGAATTCCCGGTTCACAGGCTTCTCCTGCCTGTGATTTTTAGTGGGTCTCCACCTTTGCCGTGGCGGCCAGACCCAGATTTCCATAAAGCAAGTTCCTCTCGATCAGAGGAATTCAGCCATTACTGGAGGCGCTAACCCTTAGTGTATCAAAGTGCGCCAACGGACATTTTCAAAAATCTAACAATTGTTAATAAAGCCACTGAGCTTATCTGAAAATCACCTGTAATCCTGATTACTGAGTGGAATAACTTACCTTTGGTATTTTTAAACCTTAACTAAATGACGTAAAAAAGTGTTGGAACACTTTTACATTTCACATAATTTTTAGATGGTCGTGCTAAAAACACACCTACTCTCTTCAAACGCCAACGGCTAACTAGCAGCCAGCACAGTCGCAACTGTTCTACTCATACATGTATAGGCACATTTGGGTGATGTCGCGACAGGAATATCATTTCTTGATATTGAAATATTGTTGGTGTGTCAATGTGCCCCACCTCCCCCATTCTGCATTTTCAGAGGAGGGGGAAGAAGGGGGAAGTGTGTCCCACCAGATAAGACTCCCATCCTCCCTGGACATGGGCCATCCTTGCTTGGGCAGTGGGTACGAGTCCAACCACATCTGGAGGGCCAGAGGTGCCTCAACTCAGCATAGAAGGTTCCTCTAGGCCTCAGTCTTACTTGGGAGTTGGTGAAATTGGATCTTAAGCGTTCTTGAGGCATTTCCAAGGGATTGTGATTGGTATCCAGATCCTAACAGTATAAAGCCAAGATGTTCCCACTGAGCAGTTTATCAACCCTGCAGGCCGCTGGGGAAGACCTTCTGAAGGAAATGGTTTGTCCCCAAAGTTTCTTCCTTCCTTTCTCCACTGCTGCTGCCCACACTAAAGGAATGTCTGGATGAAATCCCAGGGATTGTCTGGCTCCTATGTCCAGTTGATATTCTAGAATAAAGTGTGGCTAAGATTCTGAGTCACAATCGTGGCTTAGAAATACAGCCAGGGAATATGAAACTGATTTGAAGATTGGTTTCTTCATTACACTTTATTATTATTATTATTATTATTATTATTACATTCAGGAGGACACAACACGGGTTTCATCTTCTTTCTTTTCTTTCCAACAATCAGTGTTATTCACCTTTAATACTCACCTATTTCAGTGTCACACATATTTTTATCTTGTTATATTCAGATGACGAGAGGTATAACAATTTAATAAATAATTCCCAGGTGGAGCAGAGCTACAATATCCAGAAGCCCTAGGCCACCCAGGGCAAAGGAGGAAGAACAGCGAGAGAGGCCTGGACAGGGAATCTCCGCTAAGATAAGCCAGTGTCAGGAGGCAGGTGTGAGACCCAGTGGCATATAATTATTATAAATCATAATTGGGGTGGGTGTCTCAATCTGGCCTTCCCAGCGGTCAAGCTCCAGCTGCTTTCCTTCTGCATCTCCAGCTCTCTCCATTCCATAATGCAAGGCTGAGAGATGGAGGTCCAACCCCAAGAACATTCTCCAACTGAGCACCAAGCCTTGTCACTAGACTTATATTTGGGTCTCCCAAAATGGTCAGTATGCACCTCCTGAGGCCAAAGGGACTGTGCAGGTGATGAATAAAGATCTAGAGGTCGAAGGGGACAAAATGTGGCCCAAGGGGTGGAGGATTATAGTGCAGCGGATGAAGAACTTCATGATGAACTTATGTCCCATTAAACTTTAATTAGTTTAATGTAAATGCCCAGTGCACTTCCTTCTTTAAAAGTCTCACCACGGCAGAGTATTTCGCGCAGCAGCTAAGAAGGGCAGGAGAGGCAGCATCTTCCCAAAAAGAGTCCTGGAGCATGCGGTTTGTAAATCAAAAATAAGGTTTATTTACAAAACACAAGAAAACAAACCCGGCGACGAACCACACATCTCAGCAAAACACACACCCAAAAGAGAAGAAGGGAGAACAAACAAACAGGGGGACTATTTATACAGACTCATGTTCCTGGAAGCCTAATGACCTCCAGCTGCTCAGTGATTAGAGCGTTTCTGCTACTCTTTTAACCCTTTGATAGCAACACCCCCTCTCGCTCGTAACACTGAGCTGTACCAACCTTAATACAAATTTAAACCTGAACAGAAACATTTATGAGATTGCGGACTCAAAGCTTTTGTAAAACCGTCTGCGAGATTTTCTTGGCTTGGACAATATTTTAGTTCAATTAAACCTTGTTTTACACTTTGGCATACATTTTGATAACGGATATCCAAGTGTTTTGTGTGTGCCTTGAATTGACCTGATTTAGCTAGTTTAATACAAGGTTGATTGTCTTCCCACACTCTGATAGGTAGGGAACATTCTCCAAACAATTCTTGTACCAGTTGCTTATAAAATTCCAGTTCTCTACATATATCTGATAATGCATTAAACTCTGATTCAGTTGAACTTAAAGCTATAAGTGATTGCTTTCTTGATCTCCAACCAATTAGTGCATTTCCAAATTTTATCGCCATTCCTGACACTGATTTTCTATCTGGTCCAGCATCTGCCCAACTGCTGTCGGCCCAACATTCAAGTTGTGTGCTGCCCTCTGCTGATAGTTTTAAGCGAAAGCTTTTGGTAGTTTGGAGATACCTTAAAACTCTTTTTACTCCTTGCCAAGCATGCATTGATGGTTTTTCAGCTTGTCTACACAGCATGTTGACAGCATATGTTATATCGGGTCGAGTCCACTGTGCAATGTGGAGTAGACTGCCTATCGCTGACTGGTAAACCCCGGGATTACAGAACTCTGCCTTTTGCTCAGTTTGAGCATCCTTTGTGTAACTTAACTCCATTGGGGTTTTAACACCAGCACAGTTGTCCATTTTAAACCTTTCCAGCAACTGCTGGATTTTAGCTTCTTGGCTAAGCCAATAGTTACCATTTTCATCTTGCTGAATTTTAACTCCTAGATAAACAGATACATTGCCTAGTGATTTTATCTGAAACCTTTCTCCAAGCTTTGTGGCAAATTGTTGTGCAAGTTTATCATCCTTTCCACTGTATAATAAATCGTCAACAAATATCAAAACTGCTTCTTGTTCACATCCCGAGCCTTTTAGATAAAGACACGCATCTGCTGCGCTCTTTCTGAACCCCATGCTCTCTAGAGCATCGTTTAAGCAGGAATTCCAATTACGGGCGGACTGTTTCAACCCATAAATGGATTTGTGTAGGCGCCAGACCTGGTTTGGCTTGTCTCCTTCAAAACCTGGTGGTGGTGTCATATAGACTTCCTCCTGTAAGTCTGCATTTAAATAAGCCACATTGACATCAAAATGAAACAGCTTATTTCCTTTCTTAGCTGACGAGGCTAGGAGCATTCTTAATGACTCCGATCTTGAAGTAGGGGCATAGATTTGAGAATAGTGAACACCTTTGCGCTGCGAAAACCCTTTTGCAACTAGTCGGGCTTTATATTGCAACTCTTCAGTAGTTGTGGGCTTTAAACGATATACCCATCGACAACCTACAGCTTGTTGCCCTTTTGGAAGCTCTGTACTTGTAAACACACCGAGAGACTTCATTGAAGCCATCTCTTTTTCCATTGCTTCCTGCCACTTTACGGCTTCTGAGCTTGGAAGCTGTTGTACTTCCATATAGCTTTCTGGCTCACACTGTGCCATATTTACGTATACACTTGTCACCTTAAACCGCTCTGGCGGCTTGCCCTTCGTGGCGCGTTTTGACCTGCGTAATTGCTCCTCTTGTGCCCCCTCTGACCGTTGGCTGTCAGAATCTGTCTCAGACTTTATGTCTGGACGTGCCTCTAGGGATAAAGACCTCCGTTTAGATACCTCCCTTGGGCTCGGTGTTGCAGGTGACCTGCTTTGCTTTTGCTGTCTGCTAGGCCTACTGACTGGCGAAGTTGGAGCACTCCTAGATTCTGGCTTTTCTACCTTAGGAGAAGAACCTCGTGCCTGATCAGAATCTGCATCTGAACCATGTGCACCATCCCCTTCTGGCTCACCACTCTCTGGACTTTCTTTCTCAGCATGAATGCCTAAATCATCTCTCAAAATGTCAGGGTTAGCATGTAAGTGAGTCCATCCGGATTGCTCACAAAAATCAGCGCTCCTACTGAGGACCACTCTTGTAGTATCCCCATCTGGGTCCACAAACCTCCAAGATTTGGCATGTGGTTCGTACCCGCAAAAGATGAGTTTCCTAGCCCTTGGACTTCCCTTTTTCCTTAACGCTTTTGGGATAAGTACATAGGCTTGAGATCCAAACACCCGAAAGTAATTAACTTTGGGCTTCTTCCCATATAAAGCAAAATAAGGCGTCGTAGCAATTACCGAATTATATACTCGGTTCAGAATATGAGTAGCCGCCTGCCAGGCTTCCGCCCAGTAACTCTGAGGAAGTTTAGCATCAAACAACATAGAGTTTGCTAAGTCTTGCAGAACCCTATTTTTACGTTCGGCCACGCCTCCTTCTTGGGGGGAATAAGGTGTAGACAGACGATGCTTAATTCCCTTTTTCTTAAAGAAATTCTGCAACACAGACCCGGTAAATTCTGACCCTCTGTCTGTCTGAAAAGCAAGTACTCTAGTACCGAATTCAAGTTCTACTGCATGAACCCAATTTTTAACTGTTTCTGCAGTATCTGCTTTTGTTTTGAGAGGAAAAAACCATGTAACCTTTGTTTTGTCATCCGAGAGACACAGTGCATACTTTGAACCTCCCATGCTAGCAACAGGCATTGGGCCACATAGGTCCATATGCACAAGTTGGAATACTTTGTCAGATTTCCTATCTGAACTGGGATAGCTGCATCTATGAACCTTCGCACTTTTGCATGCAGTACAATCCAAATACTTAGTACATTTGTTCAATTTGCACCCTTCTGATAATTCAGGTTGCCTTTTAACATACTGAAAATTAATATGCCCTAAACGGCGGTGCCATAAA
Source organism: Podarcis melisellensis (assembly GCF_964234715.1). Classification (NCBI taxonomy): domain Eukaryota; kingdom Metazoa; phylum Chordata; class Lepidosauria; order Squamata; family Lacertidae; genus Podarcis; species Podarcis melisellensis. Next base: position 123,561,275 of record NC_138529.1, on the reverse strand, counting down.
TGAACACAAGAATTATGGGTAGGCGTGTTCACACAACCAGCATGAACCTGTTCAACTTCATCTGGACTTGTCTCAAAATAATATAACCCATTTCTGCATTCCACCTGCAAAAGAGATACGTTATTCTTTGAAATAGTGCAAACCCCATTTTCAAACACAGTTTTAAACCCATTTCTATCAAGTTCTGACACAGACAAAATACACCCCTGCAGTCCCTTTAGCACGTAGGCATCAATTTCTGTTTGCAAACAATTCAAGAACACTGTGCCTACAGTCTCTAAGGAACGTTTAGTTGAATCTGCCATTGTCACAACTTTAGGGGTTTGCAAATGTCTGCAATTCTGCAAGCGTACACTAGATGGCGCCACCAGGTGGTGAGATGCACCACTGTCGATCAACCAGCATAGATTGCTGCCTTGGCCACGCCCTTGCATCAACGCCATTGCTGAAGCCATGTGCTGTGTGCTGTGGGAGTAGCCACGACCTCCTCCTCTTCTTCGACGTCCCCTGGAACTCCTTGTCTGGTAACTAGGGGTTACGGCCTTGTTGCTGTCTTGACCAGGTTCACGTGTGCAATTCCTGATTAGATGGGAAGGGGAACCACAGCGAAAACAGTGTCTAGCTGCAAAAGCATTTACTGTGTGCTCAAACTCAGCATCAACACTCTTAGGCACAGCATAACTCCCCTTTAAAGACAAACCTCTTTCTCTTTGCCTTTTATCCTGTTCATCCGCAAGCCGAGAAGAAATGTATTCAAGGGTTAATTCAGTTGAAGGCATAGCTTCCAAAGTTAGAGCTAGAGTCTCATAGCTTTTATCAAGAGAAGACAACAATATGTATGACTGCTGCTCCATAGAGAAAGGAATGCCCAGCTGTCTTAGTTGATTAAAGGCAGACACCATTTTGGCAATATGTTCTTTCACACACGCTCCCGGTTGGAGACGTAAATCAAACAAACATCTTGTAGCATGGATCTTGGCCCCCGCAGTGTTTCTGGAATTTAACCGCTGCAGAACCGTCCAGACCTCATGCGTGTTCTTTAACTCAGAAACATAAGGCATTTGCTCTGGTCCCACTGCCAAAACTAGTAGACCTTGGGCTTTCCTGCTGCTGCTGCTTTGTCTTCTGCAGACGCGTCTGCAGCTGCCTGTAAAGGCGGTGCTTCAGTACAACTCCACAACTCTTTTGCTTGCAACCAAACCCTTACTCTAGCCTTCCAATCTTGCCAATTTTTCCCATTGAGTCGCGTAAACGGGACAGTAAAACTTTCCTGGGACTCTGCCATCCTCCCTGGGGCTTAGGAACGATACTCACACACCTGTAGACCGTCTCCCAGCTGCTGAGGTGGCTCCTTGAGGAATCAGACGTCTTCCAGCGAGTACAAACTGCGCAGTGCCTCTTTAAAACTTTTCTAGGCACGTTGCAGGACTCAAGCTGCTTTGAAGGCTTTCGTTGTCGGCAACCGCTTCTGTCTTCACTCCAGTCCTTGCATAAATCACTCTGAACTGCTCTCCTTATCTCCTTCTTGACGTACAAACAACCATAACCTGTCCCATTAAACTTTAATTAGTTTAATGTAAATGCCCAGTGCACTTCCTTCTTTAAAAGTCTCACCACGGCAGAGTATTTCGCGCAGCAGCTAAGAAGGGCAGGAGAGGCAGCATCTTCCCAAAAAGAGTCCTGGAGCATGCGGTTTGTAAATCAAAAATAAGGTTTATTTACAAAACACAAGAAAACAAACCCGGCGACGAACCACACATCTCAGCAAAACACACACCCAAAAGAGAAGAAGGGAGAACAAACAAACAGGGGGACTATTTATACAGACTCATGTTCCTGGAAGCCTAATGACCTCCAGCTGCTCAGTGATTAGAGCGTTTCTGCTACTCTTTTAACCCTTTGATAGCAACAACTTAGGACCCTGATAAATATTGACCAGGTTCATGGAACATAGAGCAGCTCCCTTTCCTGTGAGAAACCACTTTTTATAAAACGTAAACCCCCACATTTCAACCGTATTCTAACATAATGCTGCTTCATTAACATTAAAGGTTATAGAAGGCTGATGATGCATGACCATTATTTTAGATTATTTCATTTGCCTTTCCTAAAAATTTGGAACATATGGAGGACAGGAGAGATTGTAAAAGACGTTGAAATAAGAGCAGGTGCTAATTGTAATAGTACTTTGTTCTCTTCCTAGAAATCAAATAGGATTTTCTTCCCACCGAATCGAATGAAGACAATGGAGAAGGCAGTCAGAATCCTGGAGGGCCATGTCCAATGGAACTAACGAGAAACCATTTAAATAAGTGGAGTTTGAAAAGAGAGAACATAAAGAATTTGAAAGTATGGAGTGTGGAAGGAGCTTCACTGACAGTGGAAAACTTAGAAATCATCAATGGACTCACACAGGGGAGAAACCATTTGAATGTATGGAGTGTGGAAAGAGCTTCACTACTAGTGGAAGCCTTAGAATTCATCAACGGAGTCACACAGGGGAGAAACCATTTAAATGCATGGAATGTGGAAAGAGCTTCAGTCAGAGTGGACACCTTAGAAAACATCAACGAACTCACACAGGGGAGACACCATTTAAATGCATGGAATGTGGAAAGAGTTTCAGTCAGAGTGGACACCTTAGAATTCATCAACGGAGTCACACTGGGGAGAAACCATTTAAATGCATGGAGTGTGGAAAGAACTTCAGTCAGAGTGGACACCTTATAATTCATCAACTGAGTCACACGGGAGAAACCATTTAATTGCATGGAGTGTGGAAAGAGCTTCAGTGGGATTGGAGAGCTTAGAATTCATCAACGGAGTCACACAGGGGAGAAATCATTTAAATGCATGGAGTGTGGAAAGAGCTTCTCTCAGAGTGGACACCTTAGAAAACATCAACGAACTCACACAGGGGAGACACCATTTAAATGCATGGAATGTGGAAAGAGTTTCAGTCAGAGTGGAGACCTTAGAATTCATCAACGGAGTCACACAGGGGAGAAACCATTTAAATGCATGGAGTGTGGAAAGAGCTTCAGTCAGAGTGGAAACCTTAGAATTCATCAACGGAGTCACACGGGAGAAACCATTTAAATGCATGGAGTGTGGAAAGAGCTTCAGTCAGAGTGGAGACCTTAGAATTCATCAATTAAGCAGAGGCTTCACAACTATATGTCAGGAGTGCTCTGATGGTGTTTCATGCTTGGCAGGGGGTTGGAGTCGATGGCCCTTGTGGTCTCTTCCAACTCTATGATTCTATGATTCTAAATGCATGGAGTGTGGAAAGAGCTTAAGTCAGAGTGGACACCTTAGAATTCATCAACGGAGTCACACAGGGGAGAAACCCTTTAAATGCATGGAGTGTGGAAAGAGCTTCAATAGAAGTGGACACCTTAGCAAACACCATTGAACTCACAGAGCGAAAACCACTTACTTATATAGAGTGTAGATAGCTCTTCAATCCTGGACACACAAAGGAAACATCAATGGACACACAAGGAGGAGAAGCTTTAAGAGTTGAAACCCAACAAACTGAAAAAGCAGAAATGATTTGAATGGAAGGAGTGTGGGAAGTTCTTCTATTACTTTATATGTATATAATTTTATATGCAATTTATTTTTATATGGAATTTATTTACAAATTGCTACCTATTTTCCAGATGCACACTTATTTCATACTTGACTTCCTCTCCATGGTTTCCCCATAGAATTTTTAAATTGCTGCATATGTTAGATATTTACTCCTTACCTTTTCCACACTCTTCTCCAGCAAGTTTTCAACTGTTGTTTTTCATTCAGCTCCTACCTGTGTTTGTACATGTTTACAAAAATTCTTTAAATATTCAACAAAAGGTTTCCACTCCTCCTTCACGTCTGCCTTGATTTCTTATTTCCATAGTTAAATTTGCCAATTTGACATATTCCATCACTTTTAACTGCCGCTCTCTTGATCAAGTGTAGCTGTCTCTTGATTTGGCCATTTTTGTGCATAAAGTACTCTTGCTGCTGTCGTTCATCTGTCTTCTTGGAACATTTGACCCATTTATCCATAAAAGAAATGCTTCATGGTTTCTTCAGAAGCATCAACCTAAGTAATTTTCTCCCTAGTTATAATTCATCTGGTTGGCTGAAAGCCACAAAGATGTTTTCTTTTCCAACAAATCCTTATACATTTCCCAAACTCTATAAATTCTTCCTAATTACATAATTAATTACAAAAAAAGTATTTGGTATTTTGCCTTCTTTTGAGATACCTTTCTGCAGTGTTCTATCTTAGTCCAGTGATACTACTCCATTAAAATCGCCCATAATAATTATATTTCCATCATAAACCTCAGACATACTTTCATCCAATAGTTGGAAGAAATCTTTCTTTTTCCTCATTAGGTGCGTCAGCTCCTACCAATAATATTTTTTTCTCCTTGCACCATCACTTTCACTGCAATAATTCTTCACCTCTAAAGATCTGTTTAGAGTCCAGTTTGGAATTCATATATAGTACCACCCCTCTTTTCTTTGTTTTATATGAATCCCTGTCCTAGTCCTTTATTTACCAATAATCATTTTTGTTGTTGTTTCCTTGTGAAAATATGTGTAATTTTATTTCATTTGGTTTTGTTGTTCAAACCATTCACATTCAATGAAAACAATTTTAAATCCATCATTGAATCCTTTAAACAGTTTTAAGTCCCCTTTCCCCTTATCAGCTATCTCTCTCCTCCAGCTCGTCTACTGATGCATCCATCTCCCAGCTCTTTTTTAAAATATATTTCCTCTAGAATGCCTCTGCTTTTATTGGCCCTTGCCATCTTTGTTTCTTCCCTGTGTACATAAAAAAATTCCCTTCCAGGAATTCTCAACTAAAGGGAATTGAATTCTTCTTGAGCGAAACAGCCAGAAACTTATAGCTGGTTCTTTTCTTCAGCAATTTTGAGCATTGTAATCAGTTTTTCTGGTAGTGTGTTTGGAGTTCTTGATCTTGAGTTTCATAAATTCAATCAAACTCCTGGTAGTTTATTTGCTTTTGCATAAGCTGATTTCACTCTGAAAGCAAGAATATCCATCAAGTCGGTTTTTTCTTTCTTTTTCCTCTTGTTTCTCCTTCTCTACTTTGGTTGAGGGTGTCTTCCTCGTCTGGCCCATAGTCAAGTTCTTGTTAACACCCAACATTTTTATAGCTTTCCACTTTTGGCAGAGTGCTCCGATGTTCCAGTAACCCCAAAGCCTTATGGGGGGGCCTATACCCACACTCTCTCTCCCACCCCCATGTCACCTGTAGTAAAGTTAGTATTTTGCTCAAGCGGAGAGTGAGGCCTTGTGGGAAACCAGCAAGAATTATGGGAAGTAGGTCCTGTTGCTTTAACCCATAGACCCGTTGGCTCCAAGGGCGTGAAAGGTTTACTATGGGAGAGGAATTCTCTGGGTAATGTGAAGGGTTGACACCTGTGAGGGAAGTTATGGATATCCAGCCGGTGATGTTATCTCCCTGTTAATTGCCCAAAGGAGGTGCATCTGAATAAGCGCCAAGAAAGGGAGGAAACATCTTTGATCTAGGCTCTGGAGTCTTAATTGGCCCAGCTGTCAGAAGTTAAAATTATTAGCCCACAAGCTGGTCATTGGAGAATTCAAATGTAACCAAGAGTGGTGATTGGGCCTGGGGGATCTGATTCCACGTGCAAATTAGGGATAAAAGATCTTGAGAATGGCTGGGAAGGTGTGCTCTGCAGTATCGCCCGGCTGCTGCTGATGTTCCACCTAAGCAGCCGTTCTTTTGTGATGAAGATTTTCTAAGACCTCTGAATGCGGATCTCTGAAGGACTCTGAACTATCCTATCTTTGCCTTAGAGTGTAGAAGTGAGTATTAGCTAGCTATATTTTGCAACGTTTTTATTTTCTCTTTACTTCTAATCTACCAAAAGATGTGCCTGCTTTTTAGCATGTTCTTTATGTTTTTAAATAAATTTTAAGCAAGAAACTTTCTCTTGTATTGTGTGTGCCTATCCGGGGGAATAGCTAAATCCAACACCTAGCTTCTTGGTTGTGCCTTACTAAAGAATTTCTGCCTGCAAACTTGTGGAAGCAACTTGTAGTTTGGGGTTAACCAGTAACAAAGAAGCACGGCCGTCTCCCTTGAGCTGTGGCTTAAGGTAACCCTGGGACAAGGGAGTGGTGGCAGCCTTACCAGTTCTGTTTCGTCCTGTTTGTGAAAGGTTAAAAGGGTCTGCCAGCCTTGCTCCAGAAACCTGGTCTGGCCGGAGAGCAAAGACAGGTGAGGGAGGGGCTAATGGTTGGGGACCAGTTTACCACAGGACCTGATCTGCTGCGGAGGGTGCATGGCAGGCGACTGAACTCCGATGCGACAACCTGGAAGTCCCAGAGCGGTGCATCAGTTAGAATGGGATGCTTAAGAAACCTCTACAGATTCTCAAAAGGGAGAAGAAAACCTTTAGATGTATGGAGTTTTTGACGAATTTCTCTCAGAGTTCACTTTCCTTCCCATCAATGAACTCAGATAATGGGAAATCAGTCTTAAATGCATGGAGTGCATGTGAAGTTCAGGTATTTGTATATAAAGTTGTATAGACAGGTCTTTAAAGAAATGAAGGTCATGTCTCACAAGTATAATAGCAGACATAATATAATGTTAGATAGGGAGGGGGAGAATCTGGGGTGCTGGGGTGAGTGATGATGGGCTGAGAGGCAGCTGATTTTGGGGCCTTGGTGGAGAGAGTTGGAAATGTTGGTGTTAGGAGTTGTGGTAGTTTGGGAGCAGAGTTGGTGGGATTAGTATTATAGGAACAGCATCATAACTCCCATTGATGGAACAACAAAGACACCAAAAGACGAAAAGCATCTTATACATTTTGATGCAATGGCCTGTCGGCTACGCAAATAAAGTCTATTCATTCATTCATCTTATACATAGAGTGAAAGGGCTTAAGGTCAGTGAGAAAGAGGAGGATTGGTTTGAGAAGATACTGAATTATTTGGGTAGGTTTGAACAATTTGGGGCAATTAAAATGTTAAAAGTTAAATAAACCTTGTGGAGGGAGGAGCGTTAAGGTACAGTGGTGCCCCGCAAGACGGATGCCTGGCAAGACGGAAAATTCGCTAGACGAAAGAGTTTTCCGTTTTGGAGGTGCTTCGCAAAACGAATTTCCTATGGGCTTGCTTCGCAAGACGAAAATGTCTTGCGAGTTCCTGTGGGGTTTTTTCCTCCCCCTTTTTCTAAGCCGCTAAGCTCCTTATCCGATAAGCCGCTAATAGCCGCTATAAGCCGCTAATAGCGCTAATCCGCTAAGCCGTCAATGGGCTTGCTTCACAAGACGAAAAAACCGCAAGACGAAGAGACTTGCGGAACGGATTCTTTTCGTCTTGCGAGGCACCACTGTATATAGAATTGTACATATGGTTGAGCTGAATATGTTATTATTGAATATTATTGAATATGTATATTATTGAATATTGTATACCCAATGTATTTTTTATTAATCTTGGCAGCCACTTTATCTTGGCAGCCACTGATGTAGCGACTTGGTTCGTATTTAGCTATTCCATATCTTTCAATTTGCCAGAGGGGTTTATATCTTGTAACTTTCTGTGTGGAATATCTTTTAAGGTTGGTCTTTCCCTTCCTGTTGTAATCTATTATTTCCGGTATTCCCCACCCCAACCCCACTCCGAGTACTTGATTCTTGCTGTGCAATCGACTCTGCCATCTTCCATTGGCATTTTGCCTTTTCCCAGTAGTGATGTATGGAAGTGAGAGGTGGACCGTAAAGAAGGCTGATTGCTGAAGAATTGATGCTTTTGAAACTCCAGCACCATAATTGGACAATGTTCTCGAAGCTACCAGCATGAGTTTGACTAAACTGCGGGAGGCAGTGGAAGACAGGAGTGCCTGGCGTGCTCTGGTCCAGGGGGTCACGAAGAGGCGGACACGACTAAACGACAACAACAAGGGCTGACTTCCAGCTTTCCATTACTAATTACCATCCATTAATAATTATATTCCATTAGGAATTATTTTTCTTTCTTGAGTGAAGGATTGCCACATCATAAAACAATTGGAGTTCTTGTTGAAAGTACACTAAACAGGATATACCAAGAGCTCTGGCCAAAAGTTTCAATACAAGGAATAATTCCTACTCAAGAGTAGAGAAGAAAAATGTGTATATTCTGCTAAGAATACCAGTGTTAAACTAATAGTAAATTTAAACACGACGTATAAGTGCGATAGTTTTAAAATAAACACAACGTTTAAGTACAGAAATAGTGTAGTTTCAAATATGCAATGATATAGTATAAAGGTACATAAAATACCAAAACACAACAATAGTTTTATACAAGTCTCAATGGCAGTCAAAAAGAGTCCATATTATATAAAGTCAGAATGAAGAATCAAATAGGGCCAAAAAGAAGTATCCGTGGTATGAATCAGATGTACGACTCAGTAGTGGTGACCAGGACAGGGCCCTGTTTCGGAGTAAATGCCTTCTTCAGCTGGTAATATCAAATAACATGTCAAAATAAATCAAGGTTCTCCAATATCATAAATCATAAATATATTGAAGTACATACATTCTAAAGTGTATTAACACATATCATGACATTTGGTTCCATACCTCAGTTTTTTAAGGAATATAAATCTGTTGGAAGTTTGTATCATTCAATTCTTTTGTGTTTCTTTTTCCAACATGCGTCTAGAAATGAGAATTTACAAGAGTTATTATCCCAGTCAAATTGTTTGTAAAAAAAAAACACCACTTCCGGAGGCGGCGCGAAGGGTAATGGCTGCCCTTTCCTAACCGGGAAGGGAGCTCCGCACGAAATCGGGTCGTCTGCTACGGCGAAGCAGAGACCCACTACGGAAAACCGCAGGCAGCAGAAGCCTGCGGTCTTGGGACCCGGCAGGCGCCAGGAGTGGCCCCCAAAACGTTGAAGGAACCCCGTAAGGGGCTCCGGATCGTGGAGGAGGCTGCGGCGCTGAGGGTCGTTCCGCAATCGGCGGAGTGAAGCCGCGTAGCTGTTGCCGGTGAGCGCTGACCTTTCTTCCTGGATTTGGCACTCTTGAAAGCAGCAACCCGTGAGTAATAAGGACTTTTAAACAATTTAAAGATCAAAAGCTGCAGAATTTGGCTGAAAGCGGAGGACGAAAAAAAAGGAAGTCTGTCTTCCGCTGTCACTAAACTTCAAAGCAAAGAGCAGGAGGAGTGGAGGCAGTGAGTGAACTTTTAAATAAATTGGATCTGAGCATTCATTGAATCTTTTTTAAAGCTGAAAAGGACTGTAAGCATTGGATTTATGTTTTGATTTGGATTGTGGAATCTTCCTTTGTTGAACTTACAATTTAAAGAAGAAACCCCAGGTGCTGGAACTGCCTGGCAGCAGTAGCAGTCAGCCTGCAGACTTAAATACTTTGAAACATAAATTGGGAAAAATCTGAGGGGTTTGGACTTTGTTACTTTGAAACACCACTTGAAGTACCAGCAAGCACTGTTTGAGACATTGTGTTTTTGTAACACCAACTCTGCTGAAAATTTAACATTCGAAGGTTTTTGGACATTAACTTTATTTTCTCTGTGAATTGTACTAATTGTTTCCTTCCTGAAAGACATTTTAAGCTCCCCCTAGAGGCTTTTGGACTTTACAGCAGTGACATTGTTTTACTTTCCATTTCCCGGCCTCCTGGCTGACTGTTACTATCTGGGCCGTCTCTTTCTCATGGGAACAACTCAGTTTGACCTTGACTTTTAGATAAACTTGTAATGAGTGGCGCAAAGAAAAAGGAGCTTAAAGAAAAAGAACAAAGACCAAGAACCAGACAAACAACCTTAGCCTCAACTTTACAGCAACGCAGATCGTCTGTGCCTATTTTGCTTTCTGAGGAAGAAACTGCTTCACTGCCACGTGCAGGGGAAGGAGAAACAGAGGAATTACAATTGGAAGATATGGCCTCAGGAACAGCTGCTTCTATTTTAGAAAAGATCTATGAAAAATTGGAATCTTTGGACAAGAAAGTGGAATCTTTGGACAAGGCCGACGAACAAACATTTAAAATAGATCAAAACACAGAATCTCTAAATAGATTAACTGGACAAGTGGCACAGAACGTCAAAACAATTGCAGAATTGAAGGAGGCTACAGGGGAGAACAGGAAATTAGCTGAAGACACTAGCCAAAGACTTGGAAAGTTAGAAAAAGAGGTGAGACCACTCAACAAACAAGTAGGTGAACATCAGACCTACCTTTCGATGATTGAATTGAAAAATAGGGAGACTAATTTAAGGATAAGGTTGGTACCGGAAGTGGAAGAAGATAACTTGGCTGAGTTTCTGACCAAAATATTTTCCAAGCACTGGAACTTAGAAGAGAAAGACTTCAAGATTACATCAGCTTTTAGACTTGGAAGATTGACAAAAAAAGATAAACCCAGAGACTGCTTGATAATACTGAGATCAAAGGAGGAGAGGGACAAGATTTTGGGCCTACACTACGGGAAGTCACTGGACATTTTGGGCAAAAAGATTGAAATTTACAAGGATATTCCTAAACAGCTTTTGGATTTGAGATCTGAATACTTGGAACTAGCAAGACTGCTGAGGAGCAATTCCATCATCTTTAGGTGGGACTTTCCGCAAGGACTATCTTTTACTTTTAGAGGGAGGAAGATTAAAATTAGAACATTGGAAGACAGAGATAAGTTTCTGAACCAGCACGGAGAAGACCTTCATAAAGGACTTGGATTACCTTCGGGGCCTGGAGCACCAGAGGTACCTGCACCCTTGGATCCTGAAGATTCAGCGAATAAGGTACCACCCCCAGAAAAATAACCACATTTATTCAGGATGTCTCTGCAACTTTTGAGTTGGAATATAAATGGCTGTAACATTCCGGAAAAAAGGAGGAAAATTTTTCATATATTAAAAAAGGAACAATTGGACATTATCTGCTTGCAAGAAACACATGTGACTAGGCTCCACAGAAAAGTGTTGATAAATAAAAGACTTGGCCAGGAATTTATATCTTCAGACATAGTGAAGAAGAGAGGGGTGGTGATATATGCAAAAGAGAGCCTTTCACCTAAATTTCTATTCAAAGATGAACATGGCAGAATTTTGGCAATTGAAATACAACATCAAGGAGAAAAAATTTTGTTATTAGGAATTTATGCACCAAATGAAGGAAAATCGGAATTTTACAAGAAGTTGCATGAGAGCATGCTGGAATATCTGGACTATGACAACATCATTATGATGGGAGATATGAATGGGATCGTATCAACTAACATGGATAAGTCACAAAGCCAAAAAGTTACTAAAGATGGCAGACTACCAAAGACTTTCTTCGAAATGACAGACAATATGGACTGGATTGATATATGGAGAACAAAGAACCCCTTGGGAAAAGAAGGAACATTTTTCTCTGAAGCCCAGCTGACTTGGACAAGAATCGACCAAATATGGATTACTAGAGGTCTGGCACCTAAGGTCAGGAAAGTGGAAATCTGCCCAAAGACCTGCTCCGACCATAACGCTTTGAAGATGGACATGACACTATTACCAACCGGCTCCCTTAGATGGAAGATGAATGACAACTTGTTTAGAGATCAGGAGATTATCAAGAAGGCCCAAAAAGTTATAAAGGACTATTTTGAGATAAACTTGAACACTATGGTGGAAAAAAGAACAATTTGGGACGCAAGCAAATCCGTGATGAGAGGGTTCTTGATACAACAGAATGCCATAAAGAAAAGAACACAAAATGAAAAGAAAGACAAGATCCTGGAGAAAATTAAAGAATTAGAGAAGAAGTTGAGAGCAAACCCGAAGTCACAGCCGATTTTGAGAGAAATCAAACTTCATCAGGCACAATATTCTAAAATGATAAATCAGGAAATAGAATGGAAGATTAAATCAATGAAACAAAAAACGTTTGAATCGGCAAATAAATGTGGGAAACTGCTGGCTTGGCAGTTGAAGAAGAGACAAAAGTTGAATATAGTAACAAATTTGGAAATTGAAGGAAGAAATATCCAGAACCCCGTGGAGATCAGAAAGTGTTTTCAGAAATATTTTAAAAAATTATATACTCAAGGGCCGCAAAATGAGGTTGAGATTAAACAATTCCTGGAAAAAAATGGACTTAAAAAACTGTCACAAGAAAACAGACTACTCCTGAACAGCAAAATAACACGACAAGAGATCGAACATGCCATTCAGAACATGAAATTGGGCAAATCTCCAGGGCCAGATGGCTTGACCTCCAAGTACTATAAGATATTAAGTGACTACTTGATCCAACCATTGTTGGAGGTCAGCAATGAAATTATGGAGGGAAAGAAGGCGCCGGAATCGTGGAAGGAAGCCTTTATCACATTGATACCAAAATCAGAAACTGAAAAGACACAACTCAAGAACTATCGTCCCATCTCCCTTTTAAATGTGGATTACAAAATATTTGCCGATGTTTTGGCAGGCAGACTCAAAAGAGTTTTAAATGAAGTAATTCATAAAGACCAGGCAGGCTTTCTCCCAGGTAGACACATGTTTGCTAACACAAGGAACATTATTGACATTTTGGAACTATTGCAAACAGATATAAACACTAAAGCAGTGCTAATCTTTATAGATGCGGAGAAGGCCTTTGACAATATCTCTTGGAAATTCATGAAGGGAAATTTAAAAGAATGGGAGTGGGGCGGGGTTTTGAAAATGGGATTGATGCGATATATTCAGAACAAAAGGCAAAATTGATAGTTAACAATGTGGTTACAGAAGAGTTTAAAATTGAAAAAGGAACACGACAAGGTTGCCCGATTTCCCCTTTGTTGTTTATCTCACTTCTGGAGGTGCTCTTGAATTTGATTAGAGGGGACCGGTTGGTGCAAGGGATTCAGGTCGGAGCGAAACAATATAAAATTAAAGCTTTTGCAGATGACCTAGTTTTGACACTGCAGGAGCCAGAATCTAGTACGAAAAGAGTATTACAACTGATTTATGATTTTGGTCGGGTGGCGGGATTTAAGCTAAATAAACAGAAAACTAAGGTGTTGGGGAAAAATTTGACAGATATAGAGTCAGAACGGTTTCAGAGAGAAACAGAACTATCATTGGTGAAAAAGGTAAAATACCTAGGGGTAAACATAACAGCAAAAAATCTGAGTCTATTTAAGGATAATTATGAAAAATGTTGGTCTGAAATTAAGAGAGACTTGGACAGTTGGACAAAATTGAAGCTTTCTCTGTTAGGCCGAATTGCTGCTATTAAGATGAATGTATTGCCAAAGATGCTGTTTTTGTTTCAAACATTGCAAATTGTGGACAAGACGGAGTGCTTCCGGAACTGGCAGAGAGATATTTCTAAATTTGTCTGGCAGGGCAAAAAGCCCAGAATTAAGTTTAAGATATTAACTGATGCGAAAGAAAGAGGGGGCTTTGCCCTGCCAGACTTAAAACTGTACTATGAAGCCGCAGCTTTCTGCTGGCTAAAAGACTGGCTACTTCTCGAAGACACTGATGTGTTGGATCTGGAAGGTTTTAACAATGCTTTTGGTTGGCATGCATACTTATGGTATGACAAAGTTAAGATCAATAAGGCCTTTAAGAACCATATTGTCAGGAAAGCAGTTTTTAATGTCTGGACAAAATACAAAGACTTATTGGAGAGAAAAACTCCAAGGTGGCTTTCGCCTCTGGAAGCTAAGGCCCGAAAAAGACCCAATATGGAAGCCAACTGGCCAAAATATTGGGAAATACTAGAAAAAGATGGAAATAATTGGAAATTGCAGAGTTTGGAGAAAATGAAGGATAAAGTGCGAGACTGGTTACATTACGCTCAGATTAAAGAAGTTTTTAAAAATGACAAAAAGTTAGGGTTCCAGGCGGAGAAATCGAAGTTGGAAACAGAATTGTTAGAACCAAAGACTAAGGTATTATCAAGAATGTATAACTTGCTGTTAAAATGGAATACACAAGACGAAATGGTTAAATCGGCTATGATAAAGTGGGCACAGGACATTGGGCATAACATTATGTTTGAGGACTGGGAAAGGTTGTGGACCACTGGGCTGAACTTCACCGCATGTAATGCTCTGAAGGAAAATGTAATGAAAATGATATATAGATGGTACATGACCCCAGTTAAACTTGCCAAAATATACCATTTGTCTGATAATAAATGTTGGAAATGTAAAGAAAATGAAGGAACATTCTTTCACCTCTGGTGGACTTGCCCTAAAGTGAAGGTCTTCTGGGAAATGATATATAATGAGCTGAAAAAGGTATTTAAGTATACCTTCACTAAGAAACCAGAGGCCTTCCTCCTGGGTATTGTCGGCCAGAAGGTGTTAAAGAAGGACCGAACATTCTTTATGTATGCAACAACGGCAGCAAGGATACTTATTGCTAAGAACTGGAAAACTCAAGATTTACCCACACTGGAAGAATGGCAGATGCAGCTGATGGACTATATGCAACTGGCGGAGATGACTGGCAGAATTCGAGACCTGGGAGAAGAAAGGATTGAAGAAGACTGGAAGAAATGTAAGATTTACCTACAAAAATATTGTGATTTGGTGGAATGTTAAGAAGGATGCTTGATCATAAATAATTGGCCATCACTAAATTGGATCGGAATCTGATGATAAACGAGATTAAGAGAAACAAAACCTTTTTGGAGAACTGTTATATTATATTTAAATGAGTGGTTATAAAATTGCAAATAAGATGATAATTTGCTTGAAAAATTTATTAACGATGTAAGTGGGAGCGGGAGACGTGAGGAAGTCCAAAGAAGTTATGAAAATTTGTTAAGACAAAAGTAATGTTGTTTATTATCTTTGTATTTCTTTTATAAAAAACCCCAATAAATATTTTATAAAAAAAAACAACAAATTGTTTGTAAAAAACGGACATCAGTTGAGTGTTTTCTCACCTCAGTTGAATGAATCCAAATTTTCTTGCGTTTCTCTGTGCGTTTTCTATTAGGGAGTTAGATCATTGTCTTATATGTGTGTCTGTGGGGGAGGAGGATAGGTTCTCCCTTCTTAAAGGTGTAAACCAAGAAGAGATATAAAGTCCAAGGTAATCTGTAGTGGTTTTTTAAAGAAACGAATTATAGTCTTGATGTTCATTTAAGCCCTTGGGGGACATCGTTTCAAACAAATGAATATATCGTGCTTCCTGTTGTAACAATAGTCTATCAATGTTTCTCCTGGCATATAAATCTACTTTTGGTTTCCAGATAATGAAAAAGACAAAATCATCCTCCGTATGTTTTTGCTGTATGTAATGTTCCACCAGTGGGGCTTCTAGCACTCTGTTGCGGATCCGTGATCGATGTTCGTTTATCACAAAAGAACGGCTGCTTAGGTGGAACATCAGCAGCCGGGTGATTTTGCGGACTGCAGAGCGCACCTTCCCAGCCATTCTCAAAATCTTTCGTTTAATTGATCTGGTGCTTTTGCCTATATATATCTTATGGCATGGGCACATCAATGCGTACACGCTATTCTTCGTGTTACAGTTACTAAACTGTAACTGTGTTACAGTTACTAAAATACTCACTTCTACACTCTAAGGCAAAGATAGGATAGTTCAGAGTCCTTCAGAGATCCGCATTCAGAGGTCTTAGAAAATCTTCATCACAAAAGAACGGCTGCTTAGGTGGAACATCAGCAGCAGCCGGGTGATTTTGCGGACTGCAGAGCGCACCTTCCCAGCCATTCTCAAGATCTTTTATCCCTAATTTGCACGTGGAATCAGATCCCCCAGGCCCAATCACCACTCTTGGTTACATTTGAATTCTCCAATGACCAGCTTGTGGGCTAATAATTTTAACTTCTGACAGCTGGGCCAATTAAGACTCCAGAGCCTAGGTCAAAGATGTTTCCTCCTTTTCTTAGAGCTTATGCAGATACACCTCCTTTGGGCAATTAACAGGGAGATAACATCACCGGCTGGATATCCATAACTTCCCTCACAGGTGTCAACCCTTCACATTACCCAGAGAATTCCTCTCCCATAGTAAACCTTTCACGCCCTTGGAGCCAACGGGTCTATGGGTTAAAGCAACAGGACCTAGTTCCCATAATTCTTGCTGGTTTCCCACAAGGCCTCACTCTCCGCTTGAGCAAAGTACTAACTTTTGCTTTGTTAAGCCAGAAGGCTAGTGTGCATAAATCAAGATGGTTTATGTCGCAGGAGAAGAAGGGGGTGCCTTTTCCAGAGCTATGCTCACCGGAGGACGCTCGGAGGGAGATCTGGGGGGGGGGGATGCAGGTAGCCCAGAGCGTTTTCCAACAAGGGCTTCCCTTCACTCACCTTCCAATCCAGCCAGACAGGAAGGACTGGCCTCCTAGCTGCGAATCTTGCATGAAGGGGGAAGGTGGCAGAGCAGAGAGTGGGCAGTGCCAGAGAGACCTCAATGCAATGGGGAGGTGGCCTAAGTGTGTGTTAAATGCTTCACTGGAAGCTCCTATCACATTATCCCCTAGATAACGCACCTAGGGGAGAAACCCTGTGGATGTCTATAGTGTGCGTTTGGCAGGTCCCAGACTTAAGGGTCAACTTTCTACAAATCCACACGCTGCCTGGAGGGAGGAGCCACCTCTGAGCATTGAGGCAGCCAAGAGGAAGCTTCCTTTGAAGGTCATAGGGGCACGTGGACCTGGCGTGGCCAGTTTTCAGGGCTCTTTCCAGCAACGGCTGAACCCATGGTTCACAGGGGGTGGGGAAGGGAGGGAGAGGCCCAAGGTCTCTGCCTCCTCCACATCTCCCAGGGGTTTAGCCTGTATCTGGACAGCACCACTTCAGCCTGCAAGGAAGACCCTCTTTTCTGGGACACATGGATTCCACCACTTGAGGAAGCAGACCAAGTCAGGGGGGAGGAGATGTCCAGCCAGGACCCTCCTCCCTTGGGAGAAGGAGTGCACTGGGGAGCAGTCCATCCTGCCAGCTGCCTCCCCTGCAGTCTGAGGCGGGACAGATCCTGCCCAGCCATAGATCCACCACTCGGGAGGACCAGGACCGAGAATTTGGGTGCAACGTGCGCTCTTGATGCTCCCCTGAGATTTCCTGTAACAGGAATAGCAGCTCCGCTGGGGGACGTCCTTGCAGAACAGAATGAGTAACAGAATGAACTTCAACAGGGACAAAGGTCAGGCTCTGCACTTAGGCAGGGAGACCCACCTGCACAAATAGAGGATGGGGGACACCTGGTGGGAAAGTTTGTCCCACCAGATAAGACTCCCATCCTCCCTGGCCATGGGCCATCCTTGCTTGGGCAGGTGGTACTTTGAGTCCAACCGCATCTGGAGGGCCAGAGGTGCCTCAACTCAGCATAGATGGTTCCTCTAGGGCTCAGTGTTACTTGGGAGTTGGTGAAATTGGATCTTAAGGGTTCTTGAGACATTTCCAAGGGATTGTGATTGGTATCCAGACCCTAACAGTATAAAGCCAAGGTGTCCCCACTGAGCAGTTTATCAACCCTGCTGACCGCTAGGGACGACCTTCTGAAGGAAGTGCCTTGCCCCCAAAGTTAATTCCTTCCTTCCTCCGCTGCTGCTGCTGCTGCTGCCCACACTAAAGGACTGTCTGAATGAAATCCCAGGGATGCTTGGCTCCTATTACAAAGAGATCCAGTTGATATTCTAGAAAAAAGTGTGGCTAAGATTCTGAGTCACAATCATGGCTGAGAAATACAGCCAGGGAATATGAAACTGATTTGAAGATTGATTTCTTCTTTACACATTGTTGTTGTTAGTATTATTATATTACATTCAGTTGGACACACCACTGGTTTCATCTTTATTCTTTCCCACACTCAGTGTTATTCACTTTTAATACTCGCCTTTTTCAGTGTAACACATATTTTTATCTTGTGATCTTCAGATGAAGAGAGGTATAACAATTTAATAAATAATTCCCAGTTGGAGCAGAGCTCGAATATCCAGAAGCCCTTGGCCACCCACGGCAAAGGAGGAAGAACAGTGAGAGAGGCCTGGACAGGGAATCTCCGCTAATATAAGCCAGTGTCAGGAGGCAGGTGCGAGACCCGGTGGCATATAATTATTATAAATCCTAATTGGGGAGGGTGTCTCAATCTGGCCTTCCCAGCGGTCAGGCTCCAGCTGCTTTCCTTCTGCATCTCCAGCTCTCTCCATTCAATAATGCAAGGCTGAGAGATGGAGGTCCAACCCCAAGAACATTCTCCAACTGAGCACTCCTTCAACCGACCACAAGCACCAAGCCTTGTCACTAGACTTATATATGGGTCTCCCAAAATGGTCAGTATGCACCTCCTGAGGCCAAAGGGACTGTGCAGGTGATGAATAAAGATCTAGAGGTTGAAGGGGACAAAATGTGGCCCAAGGGGTGGAGGATTATAGTGTAGAGGATGAAGAACTTCATGATGAACTTAGGACCCTGAGTGGCCAAGTTCATGGAACATAGAGCAGCTCCCTTTCCTGTGAGAAACCACTTTTTATAAAACGTAAACCCCCACAGTTCAACCGTATTCTAAGACAATGCTGCTTCATTAACAATAATTAAGGGTTATAAAAGGCTGATGATGCATGACTGTTATTTTAAATTATTTCATTTGCCTTTCCTAAACATTTGGAACATATGGAGGACAGGAGAGATTGTACAAGATGTTAAAATAAGAGCAGGTGTTAATTGATGTGTGTAATATTCCTTTGTTCTCTTCCTAGAAAACAAATAGGATTTTCTTCCCCACCCCATTGAAACAAGACAATGGAGAAGGCAGTCAGAATTCTGGTCGGCCATGTCCAATGGGAAGAACAAAGAAACCATTTAAATACATGGAGTGTGAAAACAGAGAACATAAACAATTTGAAAGTATGAAGTGTGGAAGGAGCTTCACTGACAGTGGAAAACTTAGAAAACATCAACGGACTCACTCGGGGGAGAAACCATTTAATTGCATGGAGTGTGGAAAGAGCTTCACTACTAGTGGAAGCCTTGGAATTCATTTACGGACTCACAAGGGGGAGAAACCATTTAATTGCATGGAGTGTGGAAAGAGCTTCACTGAGAGTGGAAAACTTAGAATTCATCAACGGAGTCACACAGGGGAGAAACCATTTAAATGCATGGAGTGTGGGAAGAGATTCACTGACAGTGGAACACTTAGAAACCATCAACAGTCACACAGGAGAGCAACCATTTAAATGTATGGAGTGTGGAAAGAGCTTCAGTCAAAGTGGAAAACTTAGAATTCATCAACGGACTCACACAGGGGAGAAACCATTTACATGTATGGAGTGTTTAAAGAGCTTCACTACTAGTGGAAGCCTCAGCATTCATCAACGGAGTCACACGGGGGTGAAACCATTTAAATGTATGGAGTGTGGAAAGAGCTTCAGTCAGAGTGGAGACCTTAGAGTTCATCTACGGACGCACACAGGGGAGAAACCATTTAAATGCATGGAATGTGGAAAGAGCTTCACTGAGAGTGGAAAACTTAGAAGACATCAACGGACTCACACAGGGGAGAAACCATTTGAATGTATGGAGTGTGGAAAGAGCTTCACTACTAGCGGAAGCCTTAGAATTCATCAACGGAGTCACACAGGGGAATAACCATTTAAATGCATGGAATGTGGAAAGAGCCAAAAATTACAAAGGGAAATTCCTTAATAGTAATAAAAAAAACTACAAAAACTACAAAAACTATTGAAGTACATGACACAGAACATAAGCAACTATGGGAAAGATAAAAGAAAAGAAAAAAGAAAAGAAAAGAAAAAAGAAAAAGGAAGATGAGCCAAAGCAGGAAAGCTCATCGATTGTACACTTCCGTCAAACTCAACAGATCATTATTCTTATCAATTAACTCTATCTGCATTCCAAAGGAATCCCTCATCTTGGTATCAGGGAACATTTCTCTATGCGGTATCATTCTTAACATAGCCAGATCTTTCTTCCTGAGCTCTTGTCCCCTAAATAATTATTTAAACATTCCCATTCTTCTTTCACCAATTTTTGAGGTTTATCTCTTATTGCATCTGTCAGCTTTGCGAGCTCCAAGTACTCGCACAATTTGACTACCCATTCCTCTTTAGTGGGTATATTTTTATCTTTCCAGTGTTTTGCCACTATAACCCTTGCTGCTGACGTTGCATACATAAATAGCCTAGTTTTGTTTTTGGGAATATTATCTGAAACCATTCCTAGTAAAAATTCTTCCAGTTTCTTGCTACATGTAGTTTTTATCAATCTCTTTATCTCTTCATAAATCATGTTCCAAAATCTTTGTATCTCTAGACAGGACCACCACATATGGTAGTATGTTCCTATCTGTTCCTTACATCGCCAGCACTTATTATTTATTTATTTTTGAAAGTTTTACAGGGGTCAGGTACCAACTATAGTACATTTTCATAAGATTTTCCCTCATAAGGAGACAAGCCGTGAATTTTATATTTTTAGTCCATAATTTGTTCCAAATATTGGGTTTGATCGTATGTCCCAGGTCCCTCTCCCATTTTACTGTAATTTCTTTGATATCTTCCTCCTTTCTTTGCCAATTCAAAAGTAGTTTGTACATTTTAGAAAGTGTCTTTTGATTATTATATAAAATATCCTTCTCTAGATAGGATATTTTTTTGTCAAATCCTTTGGTTCTTTTATCCTTTTCAAGGGCGGCTTTTAATTGATAATACTCCAGCCAGGTTATTCCCTTCTGTTTCAATTCGCCTAGGTCCTTTATTTTCGGATCACTACTTGTTTCCTCTACTAAATCCTTATATGTTAGCCAATCGCTGTTCATATTCAGCCTGTGGACCGACATAGATTCCATTGGTGACAGCCACCATGGTGTTTTGGTTACTACTGATTTTTTACTCCTCTCCCATACTTCATATAATGCCCTTCTCACCATATGATTTAAAAATCCTTTGTGAGATTTAACCTTGTTATAGCCTATGTAGCCATGCCACCCGTACACAATATCCCATCCCTCCAGATCTAGGACTTCCGTGTTTTTAATTATCGTATTTTTTGCTCTATAAGACTCACTTTTTCCTTCCTAAAAAGTAAGGGGAAATGTGTGTGCGCCTTATGGAGCGAATGCAGGCTGCACAGCTATTCCAGAAGCCAGAACAGCAAGAGGGATTGCTGCTTTCACTGCACAGATATCCCTCTTGTTGTTCTGGCCTCTGAGATTCAGAATTTTTTTTTCTTGTTTTCCTCCTCCAAAAACTAGGTGCGTCTTGTAGTCTGGTGCGTCTTATAGAGCGAAAAATACGGTAATATCCATTCCTTAATCCATGTCCAGCACACTGCCTCAAAGTACAGTTTAAGGTCAGGGACCGTGAAGCCTCCTTTTTCCTGCAACTCTGTTAGTAGCTTAAATTTTATGCGTGGTTTTTTCCCTTGCCAAATAAACTTGGCAAGGTCTTTCTGCCAATCCTTAAAACACTTTACGCCTCTAATTATAGGTATTGTTTGGAATATAAAAATCATCTTTGACAATACCATCATTTTAACTGTGGATATTCTCCCCCACAGGGACAAATTCAATTTTCCCTAAGTCTCTAATTCTTTTTTTATTTCCTTCCACTTCTTCTCATAAGTGTCCTTATATAAGATTATATACTTTCGTTCACATCAATCTTAAACGCATGCAGCGTATATGAGCTTTTGTTGTTTGCATATAATGTTGTCTAGACATGTATTTAAATAATGAAGGTAACATTTCACAATAGTAAGCATAATATAATATTTAATGTGAATCTGTAGTGTTACTTCTGAATGAGGATGGACAGAGAGTGAGCTGGTTTTGGTGTTTGGTGGAGAGAGCTGGAAATGTTTGTATCTGGGAATGGAGAGTTGCTCAAAGTGGAGCTGAGACTGGTGGTGTTGCTTTGGAAGCAGAGTTAGACTAATATTATAGGAACAGCAGCATAACTCCCATTGTTATAATTGCAATAGGGGAACCATGAAGACACAGAAAGATTGAAAGCACCTACTTATATGCCGAAGGTAATCAAACCCTGATCTATTCTTTTGATTTATAGATACATTATGTCAGATATAATGTGTATAGATATATTTGGTGGCAGGAGAAATAAAAGGGGCATTCCCTGGCATAACCAGGAAAGGCTCTGTTCCCAGCTGCACGTCTTGCATGAGGAGGGAAGGGGGCACAGGGAAGAAGGGGCCGTACCAGAGCATCTCAAAGCAATGTGCTGGGGGGCGGGAACCATGGTGACACAAGTGTGTGTAGAATGCTATCCCCAAAATGACGCAGGCGAGAAACAATATGGATGAGTATAATGTGGAAGGAGGTTCAGGCAGGTCCCCAACCCAGAGTGCTAAGGGTCAGCTTCCTCCAATTCCTCCAGCTGCCCCAAGGCAGGATCCCCCTCTGGGCCCTGAGGGTGGAAAGCCTCCTTGCACTTTTGCAACTGGACATGATCCGAGGGAGTCCTCCTGCCAGCAGAGCACAATACATACTATTGATGTAATTATCTTATTGTTGCTGTTGCCATCAAAGACTGGCTGGATGCAGAGAAGGGGGGGGAGACCCTTCTTTTCGCTCTCCTAAATCTTCCACCATTCCTGCTTCACTGGATTCCATGAGTTCTATTTTTATTGGGGGGGGGGCTTTTCTCTATCCTCTTTCTCCATTCTATCTGACATGTCCTTCCTTCCTCGTCTTCTCTCCAAACTGAAAGGTCCCAGATACTGAACTGTGCACAGTACTCCAAATGTGTTCACACCATAGATCTCCATAAATAATTTCCATTCCTCCTTAAGGAGCAGCCATGAGATTGGTACGTGTCTGTTTACATTCCAGCACAGTATGCTGGGAACTTCTGTTGTGCGTATAGCTTTTGCTTTTCTCTGTCTCTCTTGAGAATACAAAGAGAGAGACAAAATGTTTCTTTGTCCTGATTTATGATTAATAAATCCGTATTTGTAGTATGCTTCCACAAGCCTCACGCCTATTCTGTGTCCGCAGTTCGCTCTGCTGATATAGTGTGCCCTGGCTTTGAAGCCTGGGTTGCTGATTTACATCGGAGCAGAGGCTGATGGGTCTTTGCAGCGGGACGGCGGGAAGGAGATGACCCACCTGGGGCTAGCCAGCTGGCCTTGTGACCCTCTGCATGCCAACAAGATCTGCACTACAACCATTAGGAGAGTGGCAGGTGTATTTTCAATCGGTTCCCTAAACATCCCCAGCGTGAGATTTGCAGTTTCCCGAGCCAGTGCACACAGGGTCAACAATTTCCCAGAGTTACCTAACATGACCCCAAGGTCTCACTCCTGATCCCTCACCACCTCCTCATCAGCCCAACGTGCATCTGTTTAATTTTGTTGACCATGAACTAGAACCCTGCCAGAACCAATGGATGGTGCCAGCTTGGTTCTATGACAAAGGAACATGTAAAATGTCAAACATCAAGAATTCCCCTGAAGGTCTTCAGAGGTCTTCCAAAAGTTACTTTCTCTCTTTGACATCTGATGATGATGATAATAATAATAATAATTAATAATAATAATAGTAATAAATTATTATGGGGGCGTGTGTTCCACAGGGAGGACGCCAATACCAAGCAGGCCCTCTGCCTGGTTCCCTGTAATTATGAGGGAACTGCCAGAAGACCCTCGGAAGTGGACCTCAGTGTCCGGGCTAAATGATGGGGGGATTTTCTTTTCCTTGTGTTAGATGGATGTTGAAACAAGGTGTGATTGACTAGGCCATGTCTGGATCACAGATTTCTACCCAAGGGCCACAATTGCTTTGCATTCACAGTATTAAAATTGCAGGGAGAGAAAAACTGGATTTAAAATGACCCAACCACAAGATGAAAAGTCTCCATACTAAATGAGGGAAGGGGGGGCAGGGGGGGGCTTTTGAAGTCTTCCTGCTGGCAAGGGAATTCCAGAGCAAGGGCGCCTCTGTCTGTCTGGAATCCCTTACTGCCTCATCTCCAGCAGGAAGGGGGGATTTCCAGACTGGGACCCTTCACTCTTAGGGGGAGGTGCTGGGGCCTGGGCAGCTGGATGGATGGACATCAGCCTGCAGAAATGCACACACCCCTTCCTTTCACAGGACTGTTGTGGTGTTGCATGTGTAGCAGGAACCCCCCCCCACCCCAATCATTCTGTTTGTATAAACTACACACTCACACACTACATACGCCACATTTCTGTTATAAATTCATAGAAAATCAATCATACATCGGATTTGCACTGTTCCATTTTTTATTTTACTCCATATGACAAGAACTAACAAAGGGGGGTGACTTAGTCCTGGTCAGCCATAATCCCTTCACTGTCTCAGCACATACACAGGAGCCCTGCCCATACCAACCCTGATGATCCCAGACACAAGATCACAAAGAACTTGCATATGGGAGTGGATTCAGCATGGACTGAAACAAAGGACAATGATCAGATCTTCCCTCAGGGGGCAGGAAACTGCAAACTCCCCTTTGTCTCCTGGAAGTTACTCAGGGGGAGGGGGAAAGGAGGAACCAGCCAGGTGACAAGACACTCAGGTTACCACCAACTCCTCCCTCAGCCCCTCCTTTCTGTAATGTATGCCTCCCTCAACACCTCCTTTCTGTAATGTATGCATGATGTTTCTGGGGGTGGGCTAGACCTAGAGGAGGGGAATTTCAAAAGTTTTTATAAGACCTTGCACACTATTCTTCTGGGTCTTTCCTCTCTCCTGCGCGTGAGGGGAATACCCTGTTGCAACAGTTCAATAAAGACCAAGCCTACAGGCTGCTGTTTTGCTCCAAGTTATCCTGGTTGGTGTCTTTGTTTTATCCAAGGGAGCCCTCGGATTTTTCCTGTAACACATGTGTGTGACAAGGCAACACTCAAGAACAGTTCTCAGCAACCAACATTAGATCATTCCTCCACTGCCCACAAGAGGGCGATCTTTCCTCTACACATGGTAGAATCCTAGAACTGCAGAGTTGGAAGGGACCACGAGGGTCATCTAGCCCAACCCCCTGGAATTAAGGTATTTTGCCCAACGTGGGGCTCAAACTCCCAACTCATAGATTCAGAGTCTCATGCTCTACTGACTGAGCTCTAAAAGGGAGTTTCAGTTCAAGCAGAGACCAGAATAATTAGGGTTGCCATATTTCAAAAAGTAAAAACCAGGACAACCCCAAAATTGTAGAGCTTTTTTTTTTTTAGACAAGGCCCCAAATAAACGCCAAAAAAGCCCATGAGTTTTCAACTGACTTGTCTTAAATTCAGGACAAAGTGCCATCTTTTGGAAATTCCGCATTTGAAATCTTTTGCTAGTCTTTCTGTTGAATGGCGGGGGGGGGGTTTCAATCTGGCCAGTCCCCACGCAAAAGAATAAATGGAAACGTATCAAAAAGGGCAGCATTTGGAAAGCACCCTGGTTGCAAACCACTCTGGGTCCTTTGGCCTCCTGCCAGCAGAACTGCCTGAACTGCAGTGTATCAATAAGGCTTTTGGCCGTGAATTTGTACCTACAGCTAAAATGAGAAAAGAGAGGAGGTTCTTTATGCAGGCCCCAAACTAGACCCCAAGCAGCTATTTAAGGACAGTGAGGGAAGAAATATTAGTTTGGAAGTGACATTGGCAGGAAGGAAGAACAGTCCTGGTGGAAGAATTATACACAGCAAATGGGAAGAAATCAGACTTTTACATACTGTATGGGATGCAGGCGGTGGTGAGGGGGTTTTATACTGCCTTCTTTCTAAAGAAGCAGAGAGAAGCTCCAAAAGCAAGATATATGAGCAGAAATCAGGGCGAATGAGAAGAAATCCACTAATAAATGAGGGACCCCGGGGAATCTGCCTCCTTGGCGCCTGAAACTGAGGAGAGGCTCAGATTTCGAAGGGCGGGAAGTTGGGAAAAGGCGGGAAAAGTCGTTGCCCTCGGAGTCGCTGAGGGAAAGAAGCAGTGGGGGGAGGGGCTCCTTCTCTCTTGTCCCTCAGAGACACAACGGGGACCCTCTTGTGAGGGGAGCAGAAAGGGGTCTCCCCCCCTCACAACCCCATTGCATTCCTCTCACGGCGGAAGGGGACCCCACCCTCTCCCTGCCGGGCCAAGGGGGTCTCTGGGCGCAGGAGAGCCTGTGGGGAGGAGGGGGGAGAGGAAAGGAAGCGCCCCTTCTCTCTCAGCAGGCAGCCCCATGTCTCTTCCCACCCCCAGAGGCTGGGTCCATCTCTGAGCTTCACAGAGGACCTTGCAAGGGAAACCTGGGCGGGGGAGGGGAGGAACCCCCTGGCTTCCCTGGGTCCGCCCCTCCCCCACTCTCCTGACCCACAGGGGGAGGGGCAGCCCTTCCCTCCTTCTCATTCATCCTCTTCCCTCCCCTGCTGTGGGGAGGAGGAAGGAGGGGGGCCAGGTCCCCATGGAGCCCCCAGAGGCAGCGCCGTCCCGTCTCCTTCCCCTCCGGACACAGGGAGGGGCTGCTCTGCGGATGTAGCTCTAGGGGCAAGCGAATCCCAAAAGGAACCGGAAGTGTCGCCAAGAAATGCGCCGGAAGTTTCCAGACAGGGAAAGGAGGAGGGGCGTCGCTGAAGAGCCCCCCCTTCGCCGCCGCCCCCCTTTCTATTGCAGACAAGGAAAGCGGACTAATCTGGAGCCAGGGAAGCGGAGGACCAAGAGGTAAGGAGGGAGAGGAGGGGGGGATAAGGGGAGACCCCCCGTAAGGAAAGCGCCCTCCCTGGGTCCGTCGACAGGGGCCCCGATCCAGGCCCCGACCCAGGGGGGAAGGGGGGACCCAACACCTGCAGGGATCTACATCTGGCAAGATCTCCTGGGCAGCAGCAGCACCGCCAGACTCCCCTTTCTCTTTCCTGGGGGGCCGAGAGATGCTCAGCTGCCCTGCCCCCCCCTGGACGCCCCAAGGAGGGCTGGGGGTGGGGCTGAGGCCCCCCATTCTCCCGGCTTCCCCCGGCAGGAATCCCTGGGGTCGCCTGGCTGGGGAAAGGGAGAGAGGGAGTCCATGGAAGGGTTAATGGTTGGGGGAGGAGCCTCGACAGAGACCCCTCCCCTTCCATCACATCTTATTTCCCAGTCTCCCTGCTGGCAGTCCCAGATCAGCATTGCCATACAGGATTGTCCTGAAAATCACCATTTGGTAGCCTAGCCCAAACCCAAAAGTCCCACTGAGATGATGATTGATAATATTGTCATTTATCCATTTTAGACCCCTAAGTAGTAGCAATTCAAAGGACATTGTGCTGCTCTCCTCTGTACAGTTCCACCCCTATTTCAGACCTTGTGGCCGATTTAAATGTTTAGCTGCTGATAACATGGCAACGTTTAGCAGGTGATATTGTGAGGTTTAGCTGGTGAGAACATTACAGCGTTCAGCAGGTAAGTTATCGCAGTGTTGAAAAGCAGGTGTTGCCTAGCCCTTGCACACATTGTGATTCGTAACATATTGCCAGCTCAGTATTAGGAAACACTTATCACGATGTAAACTTCAAGCCAGTCTTGGGCACTATACCAATATATCACCCAGCTGTAATCATGACCTATATTTCTGACCCAGTGTACCATTGCTGATTTTACCAGTTTGTCCCCAGGAATCCCTGGGGTCATGGGGCGCCTGGCTGGATGCCTTTTGGGTGGGGAAACGGAGAGAGGGAGTCCATGGAAGGGTTAAAGGAAGGGAGAGGAGCCTCGACAGAGACCCCTCCCCTTCCAGCACCCCTGACCCCCCTTCTCCCCCCCTTCCCTGATGACACTACCAGGTTATCTGTATTTATTCACTAGGACTCATCTCCATACTTTGGATTGTCCTGAATTCCACCATTTGGTAGCCTAGCCCAAACCCAAAAGTCCTGCTAGGATGCATCTTGGCTTCCCTGCTGATGAAACTGAGTGTGTGATGATTGATAATATTTTCATTTATCCGTTTCAGACCCCTAAGTAGTAGCAGCAGCTGCCAGGACATTGTCCTGTTCGCCTCTGTATAGTTCCTTCCTTATTTCAGACATTGTGGTAGATTGCAATCAGGGTGGATTTGATAAACATCTAATTGATTTCAATCACAATTTACGGTAACAGATAGGTAGCCGTGTTGGTCTGCCATAGTCAAAAGCTCACACGAAAGCTCATAAGAATTAACTTAGTTGGTCTTTAAGGTGCTACTGGAAGGAATTTTTTGTTTTAATTTACGGTAAATCACTAGTCAGTATGATTCTATTTAAATCAAAAATTTCTGATTTGGTTACACTATTAGAAATACATAGACAGATAATTATGAAATCATTCTGAGGTGTAATAAGTTAACTGTCTATATTTGGACAACAGTTCTGCTGTAATTTATTGGAAGGAGAAAAATAATCATTTCCTTAGTAACAACTTAAACAATTTATTTAACTAAAACAATAATATTATAGCATGTTGGTAAAAAAAAATTATTCCCCTCCCCCAATGCATTTTTATTCAAATTATGCAAATAAATATAACAATGTAGGTATTGAATACATAAACATATCCATAAACATATCAGTGTACATATATATATATATATATGTAGGTTTTGGTGTTCTCGGGTGTCTTCCCGTGTAAAAGTTGGGGTGTCTAGGCGACGTTTCGACGAGGTCTCACTCGTCATCTTCAGGCTGGTGCTTTCGGCTTCTTGTTACTGGAACAGAGCAGGATCTCAGTGTTTGAGTTCCTATAAATACTGTTGTGTTTCCAACACAACATACATGTGTTTCCAACACATGAAAGAAACAGGACACGAAATTAATTTTGCAGATTCCAAATTGCTCTTTAACATGGAACATCACCACAAGAGAATAATCATGGAAGCCATCGAGATAGAGAAACACCCTCACAACATGAACAAGCGTGACGACACATCCCGCTTGCCAGACATCTGGAAATTAGCCCTCCCCACAAAAACTGACACCAGATCCAGAGGCACACAGAACGCCATCACCAATCAACCACACCAGACCCAAACCCAGACCCTCTCCACAGATAAATTACAGACACCATACAGTAGCCAAACCATGGTGGCACCTCCGGATGCTGCACCCCCCTGCAATCCCTACACAGATCTGGCTGACACAGGCCACAAAACCACAGCTCGCCCCTATACACGAAGCCAAGCCAGAGCACAACTAAGTGCAGTACAGCCATCTTCTCAGAAAAACTCTTCACAAAGTTCAAGGGGTCAAGACACAAAGACTTTAACAACTAATCCACACCTAATGACCCACCTAAGTGGTACTCAGGATATCACTCAAGAAATCACTCAAGATATCTCTCAAGTAATTAAGGAACAAAAGAAGAAAAGGCACACTAGCCGAGGAACTTCCTCTCTGCCCAGAACATTGGAGGCTATACACCACACCCCCTCAACAGTATTTATAGGAACTCAAACACTGAGATCCTGCTCTGTTCCAGTAACAAGAAGCCGAAAGCACCAGCCTGAAGATGACGAGTGAGACCTCGTCGAAACGTTGCCTAGACACCCCAACTTTTACACGGGAAGACACCCGAGAACACCAAAACCTACATTCCTGTACCCGTGAAAATCTACGAAAGCATATATATATATATATATATATATATATATATATATATATATATACATAGAGTTCATTTACATAGGTTCTTATATCCCCTCCCCAAATTATATAAAAAGAAAGAAACAAAGAATCACAATATTTTAGGCTCTACTTAGCCTTGGACTCCCCTCCACCCTTTTGGTAAGTGTCAAATAAGTTCTACAGTCACGTAATTTATTTTTAATCTTAAATATTAGCCGCTCACTGTTAGAGTTGTTCCGGCCCCGCTAGTGCCCTCTACAAATTATTTCCAATATACTTCCAATATTTATTCCAATTTCCATGAAATTTCTGTTCATCTTGGTCTCTTATTCTACCTGTTAGTCTAGCACGTTCAGCGTAATTTATCATTTTAACCTGCCAATCATTTATACTGGGTATAATTTCCGTTCTGCTAGGAATGTTGGATAAAGAAATCAAAAAAGAAGATAAGATACTATTCCTTTATGCCACTACACCTGCAAGAATTATGTTGGCACAAAACTGGAAAACGGAAATTATAGGTAAAATAAATAAATAAATAAAAAACAACAACCAAGCAGGCTGAGTTTTAGCGCACATGAAAAACTCAGAACTTGTGGATTTCACCACCTCCACTACCAGCCACCCCTTTGGATTGGCTTCTGCATCCAGGTGCCTATTCTGTACTCTTAAGTGTTAGTGCGGTTGTTGGAACCCAGTGGGATTGGGAAGATGCAAACCATCTGTTCATTGAACTTCTTGGAACTTAGGATTAAGGTTTTCCGTCAACTCTGTATGTTTATTTTTTAACATTTTTCCTGTAAAGGCATGTTATCTCTGCAGATACAGAAATTCACACTTTTGAGAATGGCAAAAACAAGCATCTGTGACAATATCTTCTCATTAGAAAAACTTCTCCAAATAATCTTACAGAAACCTTTGGAAGAGCATGACCTAAATTTCTGGCCCAGTGTATCATTGCAGATTTTACCAGTTTTATTTTGTTTCCCATTCTAATAGTATCTCATACATTTTGGAAAGTTTTTTTTTTTTTAAATTGTTCAGTAGTACCTAAGAGACCAACTAAGTTTGTTCTGGGGATAAGTTTTCGTGTGCATGCACACTTCTTCAGATTGGACAATTTTCTACCTGAAATTTGTCCAAAAACCTCTCCCTTTATCTTGTCCAAACAAGATGATTTGATGGTATTGAAACCAATCCGCCACCACACCTCCCACCTCATCCTGTTTATTCAGTTTTATTTCTTCTTCCGAAAAGTCCGAAAGATCTCTGTAAGTTGCCCATTGCTTCTTCCGTATTGCATTTTTTAAAAAGTTGATGCTTTTGTGGGTGGAAGCCAAAGAGGTGTTTTTCTTTCCAGCAGATTATTATATTTATCCCATACCCTGATTCATAGAGCTCTTGTGTGTTTTAGTTTTATCCTGTTATAAATAAGTGTGCCAACCAAACATATTCTTACGACCTTTGTTCTAAGAAAAAGCCTGCTCCTTTCCCCTTATGGGGTATCCAAGAGCCCATATAGTCCTTAAGTGGGTTCCATATAGGTAGGGGAAAATAACAGAGGCCACCCAGAGTATATGGAGAAGCAAAGCGGCTAGTAAGCCTGATCTTTATTGCAACAGGGTCCCCCCCTCACCACAACCAGGAGGGAGGGGTGCAAAGCCGTATATAGTCTTTTGAAATTGCCCACCCAAGACCACCACCCCAAATATACAGAAGGAGAGTGTCTACAGCAGGAATAGATCACAGGAGGCAGTCTACAGCAGAAAACCTGTCCCCAAGGATACCTGTTAATGGTCACTAACTGCATTACCTGGGCAGCCTGGCCATTATTTTGTGATGGTAAATACTTTAGTTCCTGAATCCAGGTCACATGCCCACCCTGTTCATACCTCCTTAAGACAGTATTTGTAAGCACAAAGACAACGGGAAGGCTTCCATTTGCCTTCTTTACTGCCGAGGAATATTTGAGTACGTTTCCGGGCACAATTCAAAGTGTTGGTGCTGACCTTTCAAGCCCTAAACGGCCTCAGTCTTGTATACCTGAAGGTTCTTAATATTTAATGCTTTACTGTTTTAACACTCGATTGGGAGCCGCCCAGAGTGGCTGGGGAAACTCAGCCAGATGGGCAGGGTATAAATAATAAATTATTATTACTATTATTATTAGTCTGTGGTGCTCAATGTTTAGGTATAGTAAATATTAGGATTTAATTAGAACTTGTGTGTTATAGCGGGGATATGCCCAGGCTTGAGCATACAGGCAACTCTCCGCAAGCCGTGGGAGCCCTGCAAGGGCTCGTATGGCTTGCGGAGATCTGCGTGAAGCCTGGAGAGCGAGAGGGGTCGGTGCACACCGACCCCTCTCGCTCTCCAGGCTTCAGCGAACACCTGCATTCGCCCCATAGGATGCACACACATTTCCCCTTCACTTTTGGAGGGGAAAAAGTGCGTCCTATGGGGCGAAAAATACGGTACTTAACATTTAGCTTCTGTTGTACGTTATATCCACATAAGTCAATAGTAAAAGTATAGAGATGATGTTCAAGATGTGCCCTTTGGGAAATTTGGTTTTGGCAACCGCAAAACAACATCCTTGAAATCATATTATATTTAGAAATGACTTTGGCCACGTAGTAAACAACAGGTTTTTTCTTTTCAAATTTAATGGTCAGTATGGACCTCCTGAGGCCAAAGGGAATGTGCAGGTGATGAATAAAGAAGGAGGACAAATTTGGCCCCAAGGGGTGGAGGATTATAGTGCAGCGGATGAATTTTAGAACTTCATGATGAATTTAGGATCCTGATTAATATTGGCCAGGTTCATGGAACATAGAGCTGCTCCCTTTCCTGTGAGAAACCACTTTTTATAAAACGTAAACCCCATAGTTCAACCGTATTCTAAGATAATGCTGCTTCATTAATGCTTAATTAAGGGTTAGGAAAGGCTGATGATGCATTATTACCATTATTTAACATTATTTCATCTGTCTTTCCTAAAAATTTGGAACATATGGAGGACAGGAAAGAATGTACGAGACTTCAAAATAAGAGCAGGTGCTAATTGATGTGTGTAATATTCCTTTGTTCTCTTCCTAGGTTTCCTTTCCCCCCGCTCCTCCCTGTTGAAAGAAGACAATGGAGAAGGCTGTCAAAATTCTGGAGGGCCATGTCCAATGGGAATAACAAAGAAACCATATAAATTCATGGAATGTGAAAAGAGAGAGGAGAAACAATTTGCAAGTATGGAGTGTGAGAAGAGCTTCACTGACAGTGGAACACTTGGAAAACATCAACGGACTCACACAGGAGAGAAACCGTTTAAATGCATGGAGTGTGGAAAAAGCTTTGCTTGGAGTTCAAACCTTCGTATACATAAACACACTCACACGGGGGAGAAACCATATAAATGTAAGGAGTGTGGAAAGAGCTTCAGTCAGATTGGACACCTTAGAAACCATCAACGAACCCACACAGGGGAAAAACCATATAAATGTATGGAGTGTGGAAAGAGTTTCACCGATAGTGGAACATTTAGAAAACATCAACAGACACACACGGGCGAGAAACCATTCAAATGCATGGATTGTGTAAAGAGCTTCAGTCACAGTAGATACCTTAGAATCCATCAACGGATTCACACAGGGGACAAACCATTTAAATGTTTGGAGTGTGGAAAGAGTTTCAGTACGAATAGAGGACTGAATATTCATCATAAAACTCACACTGGGGAAAAACCATTTGAATGTATGCTGTGTGATAAGAGCTTCACTGAGAGTAGAAAACTTAGAATCCATCTTCGAACTCACACAGGGGAAAAACCATATAAATGTGAGGAGTGTGGAAAGGGCTTCACCAATGTTGGAAATGTTAGAAGACATCAACGGACTCACACAGGGGAAAAACCATTTGAATGTATGGATTGTGGAAAGAGATTCCGTCACAGTGAAACACTAAGAAAACATCAATGGACCCACACAGGGGAGAAACCATTTAAATGCATGGAATGCGGAAAGAGCTTTATTGATGGTACAGCACTTAGTATCCATCATCAAACTCACACTGGGGAAAAACCATTTGAATGTATGGAGTGTGGAAAAAGCTTCACTTGTAGTGGAACACTTAGATTCCATCAACGGACTCACACAGGGGAAAAACCATTTGAATGTATGGAATGTGGAAAGAGCTTCACTTCTAATGGAGCAGTAAGAAGACATCAATGGACTCACTCAAAGGAAAAACCATTAAAATGCATGGAATGTGGAAAGAGTTTTATTGAGAGGAGAGATCTGAGAACCCATCATCGAACTCACACTGGGGAGAAACCATTTAAATGCACCGAGTGCGGAAAGAGCTTCAATCGCAGTGGAACACTTAGAAAACATCAGTGGATTCACACAGGGGAGAAACCATTTAAATGTAAGGAGTGTGGAAAGGGCTTCACCAATGCTGGAGCTGTTAGAAGACATCAACGGACTCACACGGGAGAAACCATTTAAATGTATGGAGAGTTGAAAGAGTTTCTTTCAGAGTAGAACCCTGATTTCACACACAGGAAACTTAGATGACATCAACAGACTCACTCAGGGACAAGCAAATAAATGTATGGAGTGTGGAAAGAGCGTCAATAGAAGTGGAAACCTTAGCAAACACCAGCGAACTTAAAAAGGGAAAACCACTTACGTATATGGAGCGTACATAGAGCTTCAGTCCTGATGTTCTTAGAAACCATCAATGGACTCGCAAGGAGGAAAAGCTTTAAGAGTTGAAACCCTGTGGGAGGCATAAAGCCAATGCAGAGGCTTGTAGATATGGCAGGGTGCCCTCTGACATTCCTCTGGGCAATGATTACCTTATATGGTAAAGGGGTAATATAAGCTTGACCGGATGAGGTAACATGAGATTGGCAAACGGCCATGCGGCTGGGCAGAACAAAGGACAATAAATACCAGAGAGGAGAAGAAGTCTGAATGAGCTGCTCTCTCATATTATGGAAATATTACTGGCTTTCTGCGTCTTTATTTTACCCTAAAGAAGTGCCACTTGTGATGGCTGGCTCCAACAAAACCCTACAATCCACAAACTGAAAAATTTAGTATTTATCAAAATTTTATACTGTATTCTTGGTGTTTCCCCTCTGCTAGAGTAATAATGAAATATCTCTTTGCCATTTGTTAAAGAAGCTGTATTATTTATTATTGGTATCATTTAGAATATAAACAGTATCTTAGGTAAAACATTTCTCTTTATGGTTGAAATCCTTCGTAAAAGTGATAGTTTCATCCTCCCCTCTATTTCCAAATGTTTTAAACATTTTTTGATACTCTAACGTAATTGGAATATGTTGTAATTCAGTGTTTTTCAAATAAACCCTTATTTAGTCTCCATCTACACCATGAACTCTTTTCACCCCTCATTATCATCCATTTTGAGTTTTGATCTGATACAGTTCTTGGCTGGATCTCTACAGTCTTTAATCCTGTCGGAAGTTCCTTCAATATCCAGATCATGTTTCTTCTTCCCGCAGAATCTTTTGAATCAGAAGAACATGTTTACTCTTGTTCTATTGGGGGGCTAAATCTCCAAGCATCTGGGTTGGCAAACTAAGGCCTGTGGGCTAGATCAGGCGCAATTGCCTTCTAGATCCGGCCTGCGGATGGTCCGAAAATCAACGCATGGATTGCCAGCACGCACGTTCTTTCCCTCTCCCTCACCCGGCGGCGCTTTTCTCCTCAGGGACGAGCAATCTTGTCCCACAACGGGTGCCATCAACGGGGGGAGTCGGCTCACCCGCCTGCCTGCCTCAGAAGGGTGGCGCTGGGAAGGGGGGGTGACGCTGGCTGCTGGCTGCTGCTGAGTTTTCCTCCTGCTCCTCCTCTCTCTCCCTCAGTCCGCCCTTCCTTCCTTTTTTGCGCACCTTCTCTGTGCCACTTCCTCACGCGCTTTCTTCGTCACCCCCTCCCTCCTTCATTCCTCCCATGGCGTTCAGGCGGTTTGTTTCAGCGGCTGCAGCTGCCGTTTGCGGGTTGGGAAGCAGCAGCAGTTGGTGGTTAAATGCTCTGGCAATGTCCCCGTCCCCCTGCCTCCGTCCGTGGCTCCGCCGGGGCTTCTGCTTCTGTCTTCACCGGCCAACGCAGCCTCCAACCTGCCCTGGCACCTGGCTGGAGAAGCCCAACTGGGGCTATTGGGACGACAACTGGGACAGGTAAAGCCAAACATCTTCAGATATTTCCTAGTCCTTATACGCATTGGATTTGCGATATAATGTCAGCTCAAATATTAGGAAACAGGTAGCACATTACTGTTTTTAACACTCGATTGGGAGCCGCCCAGAGTGGTTAGATAGAATCATAGAATCATAGAGTTGGAAGAGACCACAAGGGCCATCGAGTCCAACTGCCTGCCAAGCAGGAAACACCATCAGAGCACTCCTGACATATGGTTGTCAAGCCTCTGCTTAAAGACCTCCAAAGAAGGAGACTCCACCACAGTCCTTGGCAGCAAATTCCACTGTCAAACAGCTCTTACTGTCAGGAAGTTCTTCCTAATGTTTAGGTGGAATCTTCTTTCTTGTAGTTTGGATCCATTGCTCCGTGTCCGCTTCTCTGGAGCAGCAGAAAACAACCTTTCTCCCTCCTCTGTGTGACATCCTTTTATATATTTGAACATGGCTATCATATCACCCCTTAACCTCCTCTTCTCCAGGCTAAACATGCCCAGCTCCCTTAGCCGTTCCTCATAAGGCATCGTTTCCAGGCCTTTGACCATTTTGGTTAGACTTCGCCTGTTCTCCAGGAATTCTCAAAGATGACTGCCAGTGGTTCTGAGATCACACCTGCCAGTTCTTTTAATACTCTTGCATGCAGTTCATCTGGCCCCGGAGACTTGAATACATCTAAACTATCCAAGTATTCTTGTACTATCTCCTTAGTTATTCTGGGCTGTGTTTCCTCTGCTGAATCATTTGCTCCAAATTCTTCAGGTCGGGCATTGTTTTCTTTCTCAGAGAAGACTGAGGCAAAGAAGGCATTGAGGAGTTCAGCCCTTTCTGTGTCCCCTGTTGGCATTTCAACATCTTCTCCTCTGAGTGACCCCACTGTTTCTTTGTTCTTCCTTTTGCTACAAACATACCCATAAAAGCCTTTTTTGTTGCTTTTAACCTCTCTAGCAAGCCTGAGTTCATTCTGTGCTTTAGCTTTTCTGACTTTGTGTCTACACGTGCTGGCTATTTGTTTGAATTCCTCTTTGGTGGATTCCCCCCTTTTCCATTTTTTGTACACATCCTTTTTTCATCTTAACTCAGTTAAAAGTTCTTTAGATAGCCACCCTGGTTTCTTTAGGCACCTTCCATGTTTCCGTCTCATTGGTATTGCCTGAAGTTGTGCTTTTACTATCTCCCTCTTAACAAACTCCCAGCCATCATGAACTCCCTTTCCTTTTAGTATTACTGTCCATGGGATCTCACCCAGCACTTCCCTAAGTTTTATGAAGTCGGCTTTCTTAAAGTCAAGAAATAGAGTCCTAGTATGCTTGGCTGCTCCTTTCCGCTGTATAGTAAACTTCAGAAGAGCATGATCACTCGCGCCTAATGATCCTTCCACTTCTACCCCACTAACCAGTGGGGAAACTCAGCCAGATGCGCTGGGAATAAATAATAAATATTATTATTATTATTACTACTACTACTACTACTATTACTACTACTACTACTACTACTACTATAGGTCTGTGGTGCTCAATGCTTAGGCATAGTAAATATTAGGATTTAATTAGAACTTGTGTGTTATAATGGAGATATGTTATAAGGTAGTCTCGGTGTATTTTAGAAAGGGAGTTATGTGAAGGGTTTTTTGTGTTTGATCCGTGTTTCTGTGTAAATACTGTGTGTCAGACTGAGAATGTCATCAGGAAGGTATAGGAAAGGGTGCACCTGCTTCTGAGCATCAGAAATGAGCATGGAAAGAGTTAATATCATAAACCTACCGGAATCTGCCCCCTCCCTTTGTAACAAGCAGCTGTAGTTCTTTTGGGATTTAATATCAGCTCATGAAAAGTTGGGCACATGATCCGGAAAGCTGCCTGGCTCCATCTGTCTGAAGGCGGAGATATGCACCACACGCCATAGTCGAATTCGGCTGGACTTGCCATGGGAACGCAGAAGGGGCAAGCAAGGAAGGGGGAGACGGCCAAAGAAACTTGCTCTCACACAAGTGCCCCCCCGCCAATTCCGTAACATTAGCAAAGCCCAAGTTCAAACACCACCCCTATTTAAAAGAGGCCCCCGTAATGACGACACTGGACTGCCCTTTACGGTTGCCGTAAGTTACTCTTCCAAGTCCCAAAAGCTTGCAGCAACTCCGGTCTGTTTTGCAGGGCTGTTGTAACGGGGACACCCTATGCCCAGGGCAGCCCAAAGTGATGTATTACCAATTGTTGTTGTTGTTGTTGTCGTTTTCCACGGTGAGACTCCAAGGTCTTCTGTGTCATCCTTCCTGTGCAGTGGATGCTTGGGTTGCGAACGTGATCCGTGCGGGAGGCACATTCACAACCCGCAGTGCCATGTCTGTGCATGTGCGGGTAGCAATTCAGTGCTTCTGCACATGCGCAAAGCGTGATTTAGTGGTTCTGCACATGCGCGAGTGCCGAAACCCAGAATTAACCTGTTCTGGTACTTCCAGATTCCGTGCGGTGCCCAACCCGAAAACACAACTCGAAGCGTCTGTAACCCGAGGTATGCCTGTATTTTGGAAGGCAGCGAGAAGGCTGTTCTCAGGGCCTGCTCCACCATGAGGGAAACTGAGGCAGCCCCCTCAGGCAGCAGATGCCGGGAGGGGCAAGGAGGGGACGGAGCTGAGTCCCATTTGGCCAGCCCTGATTTAACCCTCTATCCCAGGCATAGGCACCTTAAAGCCCATGGGCCGGAAGTTTGGAAAAACTTTAAAAAGTATAGGAACTCACATTAGGTAGTCAAAAAATAGTAATTTAAACAAAATGCTTATAAAAATAAGATAATTACTTAACATTTAGCTTTTGTTACACATTATATCCACATAAGTCAATAGAAAAAGTATGAAGAGATGATGTTCAAGATGTGCCCTTTGGGAAATTTGGTTTTGGCAACCGCAAAACAACATCCTTGAAATCAACACTTGCAATAGGGAAGACAAACATACAAGATTCTGTTTTTTTCCTGAGATATGACACTTGTTTAGAGATTATTGTACACTAAGCAGGGCACTTTTATACATATCAATGGGTCCCATGTCTTAGTGTATCAAAGTGCCCCAACGGACATTTTCAAAAAACTAACAATTGTTAATAAAACCACTGAACGTATTTGAAAATCACGTGTAATCCTGATTACTGAGTGGAATAACTTACCTTTGGTATTTTTAAATCTTAGCTAAAGGACGTAAAAAAGTGTTGGAACACTTTTACATTTTACATAATTTTTAGTTGGTCGTGCTACAAACGCCAACGGCTAACTGGCAGCCAGCGCAGTCGCAACTTTTCTACTCACACATGTATAGGCACATTTGGGTGATGTCGTGAGACGAATAACATTTCTCGATATTGAAATATTGTTGGTGTGTCTGTCAGCATCGCCCTGGAGCCAGTGTACCAACTGGACTCATGCACTACAGCCCCGACTGGGCTAGGCGAGCTGGGTAG
This sequence comes from Podarcis melisellensis, assembly GCF_964234715.1. Lineage (NCBI taxonomy): Eukaryota > Metazoa > Chordata > Lepidosauria > Squamata > Lacertidae > Podarcis > Podarcis melisellensis. The sequence goes on along the minus strand of NC_138529.1, from coordinate 123,522,052 downwards.
CACTGCCAGAGACCTCCTTTCACACAGGAACAGGTGACAGTGCTGTGGACTCACAGCTAGGAGCTGAGAGCACCGAATTCACTGTCTCAATGATGCAGTCGTTGCGCAGCAGCGTTTTGCAGAGTCTTGCAGAGTATAAACCACTCGGAGAGCAGCTCTGTAAAATATCATAATGCAAAACTATATACAGAGCTAAATATTCTGAGCATAAATCAATGCTATACTCTGAGTGCCTGCAGCTGCTCTTAGCAGCAATCTTACCTATAAACACGATCTCTTGCACTCTCTCTCCGACACACTGACTGACTTTCTCACACACAGAGCTTATTCACTCACTTGACTAATTAAGTAGAGAGCAGTACATTGCTCCTCCTCTGTAGAGTCAGCAGAGACCTCAGGAGATGATCAGGAGATTCTTGGGTATGGGAGGGGTGAAATCTCCTCAGTGTCAATGTGCCCCACCTCCCCCATTCCGCATTTTCAGAGGAGGGGGAAGAAGGGGAAAGCGTGTCCCACCAGATAAGACTCCCATCCTCCTGGCTAACCACATCTGGAGGACCAGAGATGCCTCAACTCGGCATAGAAGGTTCCTCTAGGGCTCAGTGTTACTTGGGAGTTGGTGGAACTGGATCTTAAAGGTTCTTGATACATTTCTGAGGGATTATGATTGGTATCCAGACCCTAACACTATAAAGCCAAGGTGTCCCTGTTGAATGGTTTCTTTAAATGTAAAGGTTCATCATTGTTCCACCTAATGTGTATGTCTTTAAAGGGCCAGAGCAAGATAACGAGACCCAGCTTTACAGCTGTGAAACATAGCAGGTGCTGCTGAGTTGCATTGATTAAGGTGTGTCAGCATTTGCATGTAGTATATAAGGAGCAGCACCTAGCTCTCCCATAACCCTGGGGGTTGGGTTGGTGGTTGGGTCTGGTTTGTTGTTGATATATTTAGTGTATAAGGAGTTTTTGTTTTTGTAATTAAAACATTGTTTAAGTTATTTTTGAGTCCTTTTCTTTTTAATGCATGATCTCCCCAGCAAGCTCTCTGCAGCGCTACCATACTGCAAATACCCAACATCTTTGGTTATGGGCCCAGCTGCTGAGTGGATGACTGCATATTTTTGGACTCTGAGAAAGGTTTGAAAACTCCTTCTCCTGTTAGTGTAGTTTTTGTGGGTCTGGAAGATTTCCAGAATGGTTGACCGGGTTCCTGAAGCTGAGAAGGCTCTGGTCTTCCCACAGCTAACAGATGAGAACTATAGTTTATGGTCTTTTCGGGTGGAGGCACTTTTGACCTCTAGGGAAGTATGGACCTATGTAACTGAAGACCCTCCTGACCCTGTCACTAATGCTTGGTCGAAAGGAGATGCAAAAGCCAGGGCGATAATTAATTTGGCAGTCAGCGACCAGCAAGTAGTCTATATAAGGAATAAGAAAACTGCCAAAGAAATGTGGGACAGTCTTGCAGCAGTGCATGTTAGAAAAGAGTCAGCGTCTGCATTGACGTTTTTCAAGCAGCTGTACCAGACGAAGTTGCAGCCTGGTGGTGATTTGGCAGCACACTTGAGACGTCTGGAGGCAATACGCGGCGAATTAATTCGAAGGGACATGGACATACCTGATATTCAGTATGTTTTTATCATTCTTTGTTCCCTTAATGAGGACTTTGATGGTATAGCTAGCCAGATATCTGCCGTTCCACCAGCACAGTTAACTGTGGAAGGGGTAATGGCAAGATTAATGGGCGAGTTGGAAAGAAGGGAGGCTTGTGCCATAAGCACTCCTATTTCCAGAAGTAATGAGGAACGCCATATGCAAACTTGTGGTGATGCGACTGCATTTAAAGCTGCAAAGCGTTGCTGGTTCTGCAATAAGCAAGGACATTTTGCAAAGGACTGCAGAGCCAAAAGAAAGCAAAGTACTCCCAAGCCTGTTTCTGCTCGTCAGTCACGGTTGTCATCTCAGCAGCCAACATCGCACCGTAAAGACAGAAATGAACCGCGAGCTTTTCATGCTCGGACAACAGATCGTAAAAGAATTAAAGGTGCCAAGTGGAAGTCTTTTATTGTGGACTCAGGAGCATCTCACCACGTTTGCAACAATCGAAGCTTGTTTATTTCTTTTGAAGAGGAAATTGGTAATGTACATTTAGCCAATTCACAAGTCTTGCAGTCACTTGGCAGAGGTACTGTTAAACTTGACTCTAAACATTACAATAGCGAACTGCATTTACTGCCCATCAGTGGACAATTTATTATCAGTAAGGTGTTTTGCTCGTCAAGGCATAAGTGTGCGTTTCTTAAATTCAATGTGTGAGTTTTTTGAGGGGAACAAACGTCTATTGTATGCCCGGGACTCTGATGGTTTATATAGACTGTATTTTCGCACCTACTCACAATCGCCTATAAATTGCAGAGCAGCACAGTCAAGCCAGGGTTTGAGGAATGTAAGGCCTCATTCTGGGTGTGTCCACGAGGCACACAGAATTCTGGGACACTTGAATTTTGCTGATGTAATTAAGACAAAGAATATTGTTAATGGCCTCAACTTAAGACCATGTAAATTCTTTATGCAATGTTTATCCTGTTGCAAGAATAAGATTAAGGTTGCACGCAAGGGTAGGTGCTCAGATAGGAAAGTAACTGAGCCATTTGAATGTGTACATTGTGATTTAGTTGGGCCACTCCCACCATCATTAGGAGGTTCAAAGTACTGGCTCACCCTCATAGACCAGTATAGTAGATATTGTTGGACTTATGCAATAGCTGAGAAGTCCCAAGCATTTGAGAAGTACAAAGTTTTTTGCAACTGGGTAAAAACGCACTTTAACAAACCAATTAAGAACCTGTTTTCTGACCGGGGCGGGGAATTTGTTTCTGAGGATTTTGAGAAATTCCTGGAAGCGCAGGGGACTACTCATGAGTTATCTTGCCCCCGAAGTCCCTGGCAAAATGGGCTTGTTGAAGTTGTGCAGCGTGACCTGCAGGCAGGGGTTAAAACGTATCTGCATGATGCTAATCTGCCCAAAGACTTTTGGGCTGAAGCGCTTAATGCGTTTTGTTATGTCAGAAATCGCAGTTATCTTTCTGGTTTAGATGTCACCCCCTATGAGAAGCTGTTTAAGAAACGCCCTAATCTGAAATACCTACGCATTTGGGGTTCAGATGTAATTATGCATTATCCCGCTAAGCAGAAATTGGGTGAGCGTAGTGTTCAGGGAAAATTCATGGGATACCAGCAGGGGGCGTACAGAATTTACATACCAGCAACTGGCAAATTTCATATTACCAGAAGCCTGATACAAACTGTAAATTGGAATGGAGTTGCTGTTTTCCAAGATACTGATGGTATAGATCAGTGTTTCCCAACCTTGTGCCTCCAGATGTTTTTGAACTACAACTCCCATCATCCCTGACTAGCAAGACCAGTGGCAAGGGATGATGGGAATTGTAGTCCAAAAACAGCTGGAGGCACAAGGTTGGGAAACACTGGTATAGATAATACTGAGGAAGAAGCAGCAGCAGCAGGGAATAATGGTGCTTCTGAATTAATGGAAAAAGACAAAAAGCCTGTTGAATCTGATAATTTGTTTGATGATTTAAAGTCACAGGCACCCGAGGGGAGGTTAGATTCTCTTGATTTTTCTGACCGTGAGCTTAGCCTACAGGCACCTCTTCAGTCTGACAATGATGATTTACAACCTGGAACTAGTAGTTCACTTAGTCCCATTAAGTCTGAGGAGTCTGACTCTCCTTCTGGACTAAGACGTTCAGATAGAAAGAGGCAGAAGCCACAACGATTTGCTGATGAACATTTTAATACTGTGTATGCCAATAAGGTGGTTTTTGAGCCAAAAAGCTACAGTGACGTTCAGAATTTACCTAAGCACCAAGCTGCAAATTGGTATAAAGCTATGAACTCAGAGATAGCTTCTTTAAAAGAGCATAACACTTGGTCTCTTGTACCACAAACCCCAGATATGAGACTTATTGATTCAAAATGGGTTTATAGAGTTAAAATGAATGACAAAAATGAAGTTGTAAGGTACAAAGCAAGATTAGTTGCTAGGGGTTTTCAACAAATTCCAGGCGAAGATTATGATTTGTGTTATTCACCAAGTGTAAAATATGAAACAGTTAAGCTTTTGTTAAAAGATGCATCACAACGTGGACATTCTGTTTATCACCTAGATATAAAAACTGCATATTTGTTTGCAGATTTAAAAGAACAAATTTTTATGCGTGTCCCTGAAGGCATAGACGCTGCTGAAGGTTTGGTATGCAAATTAAATAAATCCCTTTATGGTCTGCACCAAAGTGGAAGGAATTGGCACCAAACTTTAGCAAAAGAATTGCTGGATATTGGTTTTTCACAAGGAAAGGCAGACAATTGTGTGTTTATAAAGGAAAGGGCAAACTCTGTGACAAAAATATGTGTGTATGTAGATGACGTGTTAATTTCTACAAAAACTAAACAGGAATATGAAGAGGTAGTTTCACAGTTACAGAAGAAATTTGATGTGGTGGAATTAGGCATAGCTAAAAATTACTTATCCATGCAAATTGAGAAAGGCAAAAATGGATCTTTTCTGGTTCATCAAACTGCAAAAATTGATGATCTTGTTGAAATGCTACGTTTAGAAAATGCAAATGGGAAGGAAACGCCTATGGTGTGTGGTTTCACCTTTACAGGTGAAGACAAGCCATTTCCTAACAAAACTTTGTATTGTTCTGCTATAGGCAAGCTAAATTTCATTCAAAGAATCTCAAGACCAGATATATCTTATGCTTTTCACTTTCTGGCAAAATTTGTGGAAAAGCCCACTACACAATGTTTCTCTGCTCTTAAGAGAGTGGTAATGTACCTTAAACATACCAAACATTATAGGTTGCAGTTTACATCAAGTATTGACAAAGGCTTTGAAATTTTCTGCGATGCATCTCATGCAGTGGAACAAAATAATTGCAGGGGTGTGTCTGGTATGGTGTTTTGTTATAATGGTTGTCCATTTGAATGGAAGTCCCAGACACAAACCATTATTTGTCTCTCCACAACCGAGAGTGAATTATGTGCATGCGTTCAAGCCACTCGTGATGTAGAATGGTATCTACAAGTATTCGCAGACCTACAGATACAAGTAACACTACCAGTAAAAGTTTACCTTGATTCCCAGAGCGGACTCGCTATCATGTGTTCAGAGACCAATACGCAGCGCACTAGAGTCTTGAGATTACGCTTGCAGTTTGTAAAGAAACTAATTGCTGATAAAATGATTGTATTTGAATATGTTCCAGGTAACAATCAAATTGCGGACATTTTTACAAAAGCACTTCCAAAGGTTACACATGAAAAACATGTACAAAGTATGCTTTGTTTTTGTTCCACAATGATGAACCGCAGGGGAAATGTTGAATGGTTTCTTTAAATGTAAAGATTCATCATTGTTCCACCTAATGTGTATGTCTTTAAGGGGCCAGAGCAAGATAACGAGACCCAGCTTTACAGCTGTGAAACATAGCAGGTGCTGCTGAGTTGCATTGATTAAGGTGTGTCAGCATTTGCATGTAGTATATAAGGAGCAGCACCTAGCTCTCCCATAACCCTGGGGGTTGGGTTGGTGGTTGGGTCTGGTTTGTTGTTGATATATTTAGTGTATAAGGAGTTTTTGTTTTTGTAATTAAAACCTTGTTTAAGTTATTTTTGAGTCCTTTTCTTTTTAATGCATGATCTCCCCAGCAAGCTCTCTGCAGCGCTACCATACTGCAAATACCCAACAGTCCCCACTGAGCAGTTTATCAACCCTGCTGGCTGCTGGGGAAGACCTTCTGAAGGAAATGGTTTGCCCCCAAAGTTAATTCCTTCCTTCCTCCGCTGCTGCTGCCCACACTAGAAGAAATCCCAGGGATGTCTGGCTCCTATGTCCAGTTGTTATTTTAGAAAAAAGTGTGGCTAAGATTCTGAGTCACAGTCGTGGCTGAGAAATACAGCCAGGGAATATGAAACTGATTTGAAGATTGGTTTCTTCCTTACACATTATTATTATTATTATTATTATTATTATTATTATTATTATATTACATTCAGGAGGACACACCACTGGTTTCATCATCTTTCTATTCTTTCCCACAATAAGTGTTATTCACCTTTAATACTCACCTTTTTCAGTGTCACACAGATTTTTATCTTGTGATCTTCAAATGAAAAGAGGTATAACAAATAAATAAATAAATCCCAGTTGGAGCAGAGCTAGAATATCCAGAAGCCCTTGGCCACTCACGGCAAAGGAGGAAGAATAGTGAGAGAGGCCTGGACAGGGAATCTCCGCTAAGATAAGCCAGTGTCAGGAGGCAGGTGCGAGACCTGGCGGCATATAATTATTATAAATCATAATTAGGGTGGGTGTCTCAATCTGGCCTTCCCAGCGGTCAGGCTCCAGCTGCTTTCCTTCTGCACCTCCAGCTCTCTCCATTCAATAATGTAAGGCTGAGAGATGGAGGTCCAACCCCAAGAACATTCTCCAACTGAGCACTCCTTGAACCGACCACAAGCACCAAGCCTTGTCACTAGACTTATATATGGGTCTCCCAAAATGGTCAGTATGGACCTCCTGAGGCCAAAGGGACTGTGCAGGTGATGAATAAACATCTTGAGGTCGAAGGGGACAAAATGTGGCCCAAGGGGTGGAGGATTATAGTGCAGCAGATGAAGAACTTCATGATGAATTTAAGATCCTGATTAATATTGGCCAGGTTCATGGAACATAGAGCAGCTCCCGTTCCTGTGAGAAACCACTTTTTATAAAACGTAAACCCCACAGTTCAACCGTATTCTAAGATAATGCTGCTTCATTAATGCTTAATTAAGGGTTAGGAAAGGCTGATGATGCATTACCATTATTTAACATTATTTCATCTGTCTTTCCTAAAAAATTGGAACATATGGAGGACAGGAAAGAATGTACGAGACGTCAAAATAAGAGCAGGTGCTAATTGATGTGTGTAATATTCCTTTGTTCTCTTCCTAGGTTTCCTTCCCTCCCCCCGCTCCTCCCTGTTGAAAGAAGACAATGGAGAAGGCAGTCAAAATTCTGGAGGGCCATGTCCAATGGGAATAACGAAGAAACCATATAAATTCATGGAATGTGAAAAGAGAGAGGCGAAACAATTTGAAAGTATGGAGTGTGGGAAGAGCTTCACTGATAGTGGAACATTTAGAAAACATCAACAGACACACACGGGCAAGAAACCATTCAAATGCATGGAATGTGGAAAGAGCTTCAGTCAGAGTGGATACCTTAGAATCCATCAACGGATTCACACAGCTGAGAAACCATTTAAATGTTTGGAGTGTGGAAAGAGTTTCAGTACAAATAGAGGACTGAATATTCATCATAAAACTAACACTGGGGAAAAACCATTTAAATGTATGCTGTGTGATAAGAGCTTCACTGAGAGTAGAAAACTTAGAATCCATCATCGAACTCACACAGGGGAAAAACCATATAAATTTATGGATTGTGGAAAGAGATTCAGTCACAGTGAAACACTGAGAAAACATCAACGGACTCACACAGGGGAGAAACCATTTAAATGCATGGAATGTGGAAAGAGCTTTATTGATGGTACAGCACTTAGTATCCATCATCAAACTCACACAGGGGAGAAACCATTTGAATGTATGGAGTGTGGAAAGGGCTTCACTTCTAGTGGAGCAGTAAGAAGACATCAATGGACTCACTCAGGGGAAAAACCATTAAAATGCATGGAATGTGGAAAGAGTTTTATTGAGAGGAGAGAGCTGAGAACCCATCATCAAACTCACACTGGGGAGAAACCATTTAAATGTAAGGAGTGTGGAAAGGGCTTCAGCAATGCTGGAGCTGTTAGAAAACATCAACGGACTCACACGGGAGAAACCATTTAAATGCATGGAATGTGGAAAGAGCTTTATTGATGGTACAGCACTTACTATCCATCATCAAACTCACACAGGGGAAAAACCATTTGAATGTATGGAGTGTGGAAAAAGCTTCACTTGTAGTGGAACACTTAGATACCATCAACGGACTCACACAGGAGAAAAACCATATAAATGTATGGATTGTGGAAAAAGTTTTATTGAGAGTAGAGAGTTGAGAACCCATTATCAAACTCACACAGGGGAGAAACCATTTAAATGTAAGGAGTGTGGAAAGGGCTTCACCAATGCTGGAAATGTTAGAAGATATCAACGGACTCACACAGGAGAAACCATTTAAATGTATGGAGAGTTGAAAGCGTTTCTTTCAGAGTGGAACCCTAATTTCACACACAGGAAACTTAGACGACTTCAACAGACTCACTCGGGGACAAGCAAATAAATGTATGGAGTGTGGAAAGACCGTCAATAGAAGTGGAAACCTTAGCAAACATCAGCGAACTCAAAAAGGGAAAACCACTTACGTATATGGAGCGTACATAGAGCTTCAGTCCTGATGTTCTTAGAAACCATCAATGGACTCGCAAGGAGGAAAAGCTTTAAGAGTTGAAACCCTACAATCCACAAACTGAAAAATCTGAAATGGTTTGAATGGAAGGAGTGTGGGAAGTGTTTCAATTGCTTTATATATAGATAATTTTATTAATACTGTGGTATATTTATTATTGGTATAATTTAGAATAAAAACAGTATCTTAGGTAAAACATTTCTCTTTATGGTTGAAATCCTTCGTAAAAGTGAAAATTTCATCCTCCCCTCTATTTCCAAATATTTTAAACATTTTTTGATACTCGTAACGTAATTGGAATATGTTGTAATTCAGTGTTTTTCAAATAAACCCTTATTTAGTCTCCTCAGGGACGAGCAATCTTGTCCCACACTGGGTGCCATCAACGGGGGGAGTCGGCTCACCCGCCTGCTAGCCTCAGAAGGGTGGCGCTGGGAAGGGGGTGTGACGCTGGCTGCCGGCTGCGGCTGAGTTTTCCTCCTGCTCCTGCTCCCTCTCCCTCAGTCCGCCCTTCTTTCCTTTTCTGTGTCCCTTCTCCGTGCCGCTTCCTCACGCGCTTTCTTCGTCACCCCTTCCCTCCTTCATTCCTCCCATGGCGTTCAGGCGGTTTGTTTCAGCGGCCGCTTGCGGGTTGGGAAGCAGCAGCAGTTGGTGGGTAAATGCTCTGGCAATGCCCCCGTTCCCCTGCCTCGGTCCGTGGCTCCGCCGGGGCTTCTGCTTCTCTCTTCACCAGCCAGCGCAGCCTCCAACCTGCCCTGGCACCTGGCTGGAGAAGCCCAACTGGGCCTATTGGGACAACAACTGGGACAGGAAAAGAAAAACATCTTCAGGCCTCTTTGTGGGTGGACGGGCGAAAATCGCTCATCTCCCCCCCCCCAAAAAATATAGTCCGGCCCCCAACAAGGTCTGAGGGACCGTGGACTGGCCCCCTGCTGAAAAAGTCCGCTGACCCCTGATCTAGTAGATCCATTGTTGTAACCATATCAAAAAAGTATTTAGTATTTTGCCTTCTTCTGAGATACTTTCCCTCAGTGTTCTGTCCTAGTCCAGTGATCCTACTCCATTAAATTCACCCGTAATAATTATATTTCTGTCATAAACCTCAGACATACTTTCCTCCAGTAGTTGGAAGAAATCTCATGTGAAAAGTGGCTCTGAATCTGAAAGTGCCAGTCCCAAATCTTAATCCTGCCACCCTAATATATTATAAGCAAGCCCCGCATTCCTCTTTCCACCTGCAATAGGGAGGTTAGAACAACACTTAATATCCTACAGGGATCATATGAGCCACAATTGCTTAAAATTGCAGGGAGAGAGAGAAAAACTGGATTTAAAACGACCCAACCACAAGATGAAAAGTCTCCCTACTAAATGAGGGAAGGGGGAGGAATGGGGGGGGGGGCTTTTGAAGTCTCCCTGCTGGCAAGGAAATTCCAGAGCAAGGGCCCCTCTGTCTGTCTGGAATCCCTCACTGCCTCATCTCCAGCAGGAAGGGGGGATTTCCAGACTGGGACCCTTCACTCTTAGGGGGAGGTGCTGGGGCCTGGGCAGCTGGATGGATGGACATCAGCCTGCAGAAATGCACACACACCCTTCCTTTCACAGGACCGTTGTGATGTTGCATGTGTGTGACAAGGCAACACTCAAGAACAGTTCCCACCAACCAACATTACATCATTCCTCCACTGCCCACAAGAGGGCGATCTTTCCTCTACACATGGTAGAATCCTAGAATTGCAGAGTTGGAAGGGACCACGAGGGTCATCTAGCCCAGCCCCCTGGAATTAAGGTATTTTGCCCAAAGTGGGGCTCAAAGCCCCGACCCATAGATTCAGAGTCTCATGCTCTACCGACTGAGCTCTAAAAGGGAGAGTTTCAGTTCAAGCAGAGCCCAGAATAATTAGTGGGGTTTTTTTTAGACAAGGCCCCAAATAAACGCCAAAAAAGCCCATGAGTTTTCAATTGACTTGTCTTAAATCGAGGACAAAGTGCCGCCTTTTGAAAATCCCCCCCCCCCCGGCCATCAATTCAACCTTTGAAAAGCCAAAGGTATGGCAGACCCAGAATAATATAACTAGGGGGGAAATGGTTCTGCAGGTTTTCAGGGAGGGCGAGACAGAAACTCAGTGGGCCCTGCAGGTAACCTCTGAGCCCAATTCTGTCCCTGTACCTGTTTAAGCAACACCATCACAGGACCTTGTAATTTTAGATGGGGGACATTCCCAGTTCTCCCTGGAGGTGCCAGGGGTGGAACATTGGGCCTTCTGCATGCAAAGTGGATTTTCTTACCACTGAGCTTAGCCAAAAATATTTAAAATTCCACCAGCCAGCTTTTGCTACTAAATGAAGACAAAGAAAGACTGAAGGTATCTTGTTCTAGGAAAATCCTTGGGCTCACTTGTACACAAAGTTATGTTGTTGTTGTTGTTGATGATGTTGTTGTTTAGTCATGTCCGGCTCTTTGTGACCCCCTGGACCAGAGCACACCAGGCACTCCTGTCTTCCACTGCCTCCCGCAGTTTGGTCAAACTCATGCTGGTAGCTTTGAGAACACTGTCCAACCATCTCGTCCTCTGTCGCCCCCTTCTCCTTGTGCCTTCCATCTTTCCCAACATCAGGGTCTTTTCCAGGGAGTCTTCTCACGAGGTGGCCAAAGTATTGGAGCCTCAGCTTCAGGATCTGTCCTTCCAGGGAGCACTCAGGGCTGGTTTCCTCCAGAATGGAGAGGTTTGGTCTTCTTGCAGCCCATTCAAAAGCATAAATTCTTTGAAGATCAGCCTTCTTGATGGTCCAGCTCTCGCTTCCATACATCACTACTGGGAAAACCATAGCTTTAACTATATGGACTTTGTGGACAAGGTGATGTCTCTACTTTTTAAGATGCTGTCCAGCTTTTTCATTGCTTTTCTCCCAAGGAGCAGGCGTTTTTTAATTTCGTGACTGGAATCCCTCACTGCCTCTGAATCCAGTGGGTGATTTTCTAATGGGGGGGAGGGGGGCTGGTGTTTGAAGCGCGGCTTGGCTGTTGGGGGGCTTAGCTCAGCAATGCAGCAGTTGCTCTGCATGCAGAAGGACCCCGGTTGAGTGCTTGGCATGCAGAAGGAGGCCCAGAAGGAGACCCTCCCCCTCCCTGCCGCCCCCAGTGAGACCCCGTGAGGAGGAGAGGCAGTGGGGGGGCGGGGGCCGGGTCCCCATGGAGCCCCCAGAGCAGGAGGCCAGAGGCAGCGCCGTCCCGTCTCCTTCCCCTCCAGACACAGGGAGGGGCTGCTCTAAATTCGTAGCTCTAGGGATGCGCGCGTCTGAAAAGTGTCGCCGGAAGTGTCGCCGCGAAAGGCGCCGGAAGTTTCCAGACCGGAAAAGGAGGAGGGGCGTCGCTGAAGAGCCCCCCCCCGTCGCCGCCGCCCCCCTTTCTATTGCAGACAAGGAAAGCGGACTAATCCGGAGCCAGGGAGGCGGAGGACCAAGAGGTAAAGAGGGAGAGGAGGGGGGGAATAGGGGAGGGGGGATAAGGGGAGACCCCCCGTAAGGAAAGCGCCCTCCCTGGGGCCCGTCGACAGGGGCCCCGATCCAGGCCCCGACCCAGGGGGGAAGGGGGGACCCAACACCTGCAGGGATCTACACCTGGCAAGATCTCCTGGGCAGCAGCAGCACCGCCAGACTCCCCTTTCTCTTTCCTGGGGGGCCGAGAGATGCTCAGCTGCCCTGCCCCCCCCGGGATGCCTGGGCGGGAAAGAGGACCCCAAGCAGGGCTGGGGGTGGGGCTGAGGCCCCCCATTCTCCCTGGGGTCGTGGGGCGCCTGGCTGGGGAAATGGAGAGAGGGAGTCCAGGAAAGGGTTAATGGAAGGGGAGGAGCCTCGACAGAGACCCCTCCCCTTCCAGCACCCCTGACCCCCCCTTCTCCCCCCCTTCCCTGATGACACTACCAGGTTATCTGTATTCACTAGGACTCATCTCCATACTTGGGATTGTCCTGAATACCACCAATTATAGCCTAGCGCAAACCCAAAAGTCCTGCTAGGATGCATCTTGGCTTCCCTGCTGATGAAACTGAGTGTGTGAGGATTGATAATATTTTCATTTATCCGTTTCAGACCCCTAAGTAGTAGCAGCTGCCAGGACATTGTCCTGTTCGCCTCTGTATAGTTCCAGCCTTATTTCAGACGTTGTGGTAGATTGCAATCAGGGTGGGTTAGATATAAATCAAATTGATTTCAATCACAATTTACGGTAAATCACTAATCAGTATGTTGTTGTTTAGTCGTTTAGTCGTGTCCGACATAGACAGATAATTATGAAAACATTCTAAAGTTTAATAAGTTAACTGTGTATATTTGGACAACATTTCTGCTGTAATTTATTGGAAGGAGAAAAATAATAATTTCCTTAGTAACAACTTGAACAATTTATTTAACTAAAACAATAATATTATAGCATGTTGGTTTTTATTTATTTTTATAAAAAACAGCCAACACTGAGTTTTAGCGCACATGAAAAACTCAGAACTTATGCATTTCACCACCTCCACTACCAGCCACCCCTTTGGATTGGCTTCTGCATCCAGGTGCCTATTCTGTACAGTTAAGTGATAGTGCGGTTGTTGGAACCCAGTGGGATTGGGAAGAGGTTGCCAGCTCTGAAGAGCCTTCAGCGCTTGCCTCAAGTCTGACTTGCACAATTATTACACAAAGACCCCAAGATGTGTGGAGTATTCTGCTCACAAGGTTGCACTTTCATTTTTACTGCTTCACACTTAGCTACTTGTGCAGATCTCTTCCACTGCAAACCATCTGTTCATTGAACCTCTTAGAACTTAGAATTTATGGGGTTGATTCTGTGTATATAAATTTGCAAAGGAACAATGGGAATAAGGTTTTCCGTCAACACTGTATGTTTATTTTATAACATTTTTCCTGTGAAGAAAAGGCATGTTATCTCTGCAGACACAAATTCACACTTTTGAGAATGGCAAAAACAAGCATCTGTGACAATATCTTCTCATTAGAAAAACGTCCCCAAATAACCTCTAGAAGAGAATGACATTGTGAATGGATTAATGGAATTCATTTACCAAAAAAAATAAATTTTGCATATAAAGCCTCATGCTAGATAATTAAAAACAAATCCTTATTTCCTGATGAATAGCCTTTGGACTATAATGTAATTAAATATAAAACCATCTTTAGATAGATTTTTTCCTCTAAAAGCATTTTATTTTTTAAAAAATTCTGATTTAAATAAAGAAATCCGATTTTTATTTTTTTAAAAAATCATTGATTGTATCCACCCTGATTGCTATCTTTAGCTGCTGATAACATGGCAACGTTTAGCAGGTCATATTGTGAGGTTTAGCTGGTGAGAACATTGCAACTGTTAGCTGATGAGTTATCACGATATTGAAAATCAGATATTTCCTAGTCCTTATACACATTGGATTTGCGATATAACGTCAGCTCAAATATTAGGAAACGGTTAGCACATTAACATCAAGCCCAGCTCTAATTATGACCTAAATTTCTGGCCCAGTGTATCATTGCAGATTTTACCAGTTTTATTTTGTTTCCCGTTCTAATAGTATCTCATACATTTTGGAAAGTTTTTTTTAAAAATTGTTCAGCAGTACTTAAGAGACCAACTAAGTTTGTTCTGGGGATAAGCTTTCGTGTGCATGCACACTTCTTCAGATTGGACAGTTTTCTACCTGAAATTTGGGAAACACTTTTCTCTTTCCTCTCATTAATATCTCTTTCAAACTGTGAACCTCTCCCTTCATCTTGTCCAAACAAGATGATTTGATGGTATTGAAACCAATCCGCCACCACACCTCCCACCTCATCTTGTTTATTCAGTTTTATTTCTTCTTCCAAAAAGTCCAACAGATCTCTGTAATCAAAACAAAAAAAAATCCTTCCAGTAGCACCTTAAAGACCAACTAAGTTAGTTCTTGGTATGAGCTTTCGTGTGCATGTTACCCTTCTGAGTAATACCCCTCCCCACCTTCTCACTATATAGAAGGGTCTGGAAACTTCTGTTTCAGTGTATCTGAAGAAGTGTGCATGCACACGAAAGCTCATACCAAGAACTAACTTAGTTGGTCTTTAAGGTGCTACTGGAAGGATTTTTTTTTGTTTTGACTATGGCAGACCAACACGGCTACCTATCTGTAACCAGATCTCTGTAAGTTGCCCATTGCTTCTTCCGTATTGCATTTTTTAAAAAGCTGTTGCTTTTGTGGGTGGAAGCCAAAGAGGTGTTTTTCTTTCCAGCAGATTATTATATTTATCCCATACTGTAAAAAGGATTTTCTGAATAACCTGATTCATAGAGCTCTTGTGTGTTTTAGTTTTATCCTGCCATAAATAAGCGTGCCAACCAAACATATTCTTACGACCTTTGTTATAAGGAAAACCTGCTCCTTTCCCCTTATGGGGTATCCAAGAGCCCATATAGTCCTTAAGTGGGTTCCATATTGGTAGGAGAAAATAACAGAGGCCAACCACAGTATATGGAGAAGCAAAGCGGCTAGTAAGCCTGATCTTTATTGCAACAGTGTCCCCCCCCTCACCACAACCAGGAGGGAAGTGTGCCCACCCAAGACCCCCCCCCCAAATATCATACAGAAGGAGACTGTCTACAGCAGGAATAGATCACAGGAGGCGGTCAACAGCAGAAAACCTGTCCCCAAGGATACCTGTTAATGGTCACTAACTGCATTACCTGGGCAGCCTGGGCATTCTTTTGTGATGGTAAATACTTTAGTTCCTGAATCCTGGTCACAGGCCCACCCTCTTCATCCCTCCTTAAGACAGTATTCATAAACACAAAGACAATGGGAAGGCTTCCATTTGCCTCCTTTACTGCAGAGGAATATTTGAGTACATTTCCGGGCACAATTCAAAGTGTTGGTACTGACCTTTCAAGCCACGGGTGTCAAACACAAGGCCCGCGGGCCGAATCGGGCCCGCCAGACCTCGTCATGTGGCCCGTGTAGCCGCCGCCGGCCGCCAGCCTTCACCTTTTATTCTCGCTTTATTTTTATTTTTTGACACAAGAAAGCCGCCTCTTCAGCGCATGCGCGGCAGCCTACAAGCCAGAGAACGTCTGCCCTCTAGCGGCGGCGCCCGTTCTACACAGGGAACCTCCACTTTACATGCATTCAGGGAACCTCCACTTGTTTTTATATTGAGTGCATGCCATCCTGTGATGTGACAGATCCAACGGCTGCCTGAACCTTTCTCTCCTGTACTGTAAGTCCTACAGATACAACCAGCCCTTTGAGGGTGACCAAACTGCTGATGCGGCCCCCGATGAATTTGAGTTTGACACCCCTGTTTTAAGCCCTAAATGGCCTCAGTCCTGTATACCTGAAGGAGCGTCTCCACCTCCATCGTTCAACTTGGACACTGAAATCCAGCGCCGAGGGCCTTCTGGCGGTTCCCTCATTGCGAGACGTGAAGTTACAGGGAACCAGACAGGGCCTTCTGGGTAGTGGCGCTTGCCCTATGGAATTCCCTCCCATCAGATGTCAAGGAAATAAGCAGCTATCTTATTTAAGAAAGTCGACTTTCTTAAAGTCAAGAAATTGAGTCCTAGTATGTTTGGCTGCTCCTTTCCGCTGTATAGTAAACTTCAGAAGAGCATGATCACTCGCGCCTAATGATCCTTCCACTTCTACCCCACTAACCAGGTCATCAACATTGGTTAGGACCAGATCTAAAATGGCTGTTCCTCTTGTACATACGCTTCAGGTTACAGACTCCGCTAACCCAGGATGAGAACAGAAATTGTGGTCCAGCGTCGCGGCAGCAGCAGGAGGCCCCATTATGTTAAGAACACTTTCTTAACCACCGGAACGAACTGAGTACTTAACCCGAGGTACCACTGTACTGCAGTTTCATTTATTCTTATTGTTATTTATTTATTGAATCTATTAGTTGCTTTCTCTTGCCCAGGGCAGCCCAAAGTGACATACAACCTGTTGTTGTTATGTTCCACGGTGACACTCCCAAGGCCTTCTTTGTCGTGTTTCCTGTATTTTGGGGGAAGAGAGAAGGCTGTTCTCGGGGCCTGCTCCCCCGCTAGGGAAACTGAGGCAGCCCCCTCAAGCAGCAGATGCAGGGAGGGGCAAGGAGGGGACTGAGCGGAGTCCCATTTGGCGAGCCCTGATTTAACCCTCTATCCTCTCATCCAGTGGAAGGTGCTGTCCCATTGCCATTGTCCCAGACACAATGCAGCAGCCTTGGGAAGTCAATGGTGCAGGATGATTTGGGAATGTGAGCAGTTGGTTGGACTTCATCAGGAAGATGTTGGAGATCACGGAGGAAGGAGGAAACGAAATACAGATATTCAGCATTTTCAGGGGAGGGGGAAGAAGGGGAAAGTGTGTCCCGCCAGATAAGACTCCCATCCTCCCTGGCCATGGGCCATCCTTGCTTGGGCAGGTGGTACTTTGAGTCCAACCACATCTGGACGGCCAGAGATGACTCAACTCAG
This sequence comes from Podarcis melisellensis, assembly GCF_964234715.1. NCBI lineage: Eukaryota > Metazoa > Chordata > Lepidosauria > Squamata > Lacertidae > Podarcis > Podarcis melisellensis. Next base: position 123,505,076 of record NC_138529.1, on the reverse strand, counting down.
CATAAAAGGTTCCTCTAGGGCTCAGTGTTACATGGGAGTTGGTGGAACTGGATCTTAAGGGTTCTTGAGACAATTGTTCAGGGATTGTGATTGGTATCCATACCCTAACACTATAAAGCCAAGGTGTCTCCACTGAGCAGTTTATCAACCCTGCTGGCCGCTGGGGAAGACCTTCTGAAGGAAATGGTTTGCCCCCAAAGTTGCTTCCTTCCTTTCTCCACTGCTGCCACCCACACTAAAGGAATGTCTGGATGGAATCCCAGGGATTATCTAGAAAAAAGTGTGGCTAAGATTCTGAGTCACAATCGTGGCTGAGAAATACAGCCAGGGAATCTGAAACTGATTTGAAGATTGATTTCTTTACACATTGTTGTTGTTGTTGTTGTTGTTGTTATAGTTGTTATATTACATTCAGGTGGACACACCACTGGTTTCATCTTCTTTCTATTCTTTCCCACAATCAGTGTTGTTCCCCCCTAATACTCATCTTTTTCAGTGTCACACATAATTTTATCTTGTGATCTTCATATGAAGAGAGGTATAACAATTTAATAAATAATTCTCAGTTGGAGCAGAGCTACAATATCCAGAAGCCCTTGGCCACCCAGGGCAAAGGAGGAAGAACAGTGAGAGAGGCCTGGACAGGGAATCTCCGCTAAGATAGGCCAGTGTCAGGAGGCGGGTGCGAGACCTGGTGGCATATAATTATTATAAATCATAATTGGGGTGGGTGTCTCAATCTGGCCTTCCCAGCGGTCAGGCTCCAGCTGCTTTCCTTCTGCATCTCCAGCTCTCTCCATTCAATAATGCAAGGCTGAGAGATGGAGGTCCAACCCCAAGAACATTCTCCAACTGAGCACTCCTTCAACCGACCACAAGCACCAAGCCTTGTCACTAGACTTATATATGGGTCTCCCAAAATGGTCACTATGCACCTCCTGAGGCCAAAGGGACTGTGCAGGTGATTAATAAAGATCTAGACGTCGAAGGAGACAAAATGTGGCCCAAGGGGTGGAGGATTATAGTGCAGAGGATGAAGAACTTCATGATGAACATAGGACCCTAATGAATATTGGCCAGGTTCCCGCTCCTGTGAGAAACCACTTTTTATCAAACGTAAAGCCCACAATTCAAACATATTCTAAGATAATGCTGATTCATTAACAATAATTAAGGGTTATGGAAGGCTGATGATGCATTACCATTATTTTACATTATTTCATTTGCCTATGCTAAAAAATTGGAACATATGGAGGACAGGAAAGAATGTACGAGACGTCAAAATAAGAGCAGGTGCTAATTGATGTGTATAATATTCCTTTGTTCTCTTCCTAGGTTTCCTTCCCCCCCGCTCCTCCCTGTTGAAAGAAGACAATGGAGAAGGCAGTCAAAATTCTGGAGGGCCATGTCCAATGGGAATAACAAAGAAACCATATAAATTCATGGAATGTGAAAAGAGAGAGGAGAAACAATTTGAAAGTATGGAGTGTGGGAAGAGTTTCACTGACAGTGGAACACTTGGAAAACATCCACGGACTCACACAGGAGAGAAACCATTTAAATGCATGGAGTGTGGAAAAAGCTTTGCTTGGAGTTCAAACCTTCGTATACATAAACACACTCACACGGGGGAGAAACCATATAAATGTAAGGAGTGTGGAAAGAGCTTCAGTCAGATTGGACACCTTAGAAACCATCAACGAACCCACACAGGGGAAAAACCATATAAATGTATGGAGTGTGGAAAGAGCTTCACCGATAGTGGAACACTTAGAAAACATCAACGGACTCACACAGGAGATAAACCATTCAAATGCATGGAATGTGTAAAGAGCTTCAGTCGGAGGAGAAGCCTTAGAATCCATCAACGGATTCACACAGGGGAGAAACCATTTAAATGTATGCTGTGTGATAAGAGCTTCACTGAGAGTAGAAACCTTAGAATCCATCATCGAACTCACACAGGGGAAAAACCATATAAATGTATGGATTGTGGAAAGAGATTCAGTCACAGTGAAACACTGAGAAAACATCAATTGACTCACACAGGGGAAAAACCATATAAATGTATGGATTGTGGAAAGAGCTTCAATCGCAGTGGAACACTGAGAAAACATCAACGGACTCACACAGGGGCGAAACCATTTAAATGCATGGAATGTGGAAACAGCTTTATTGATGGTACAGCACTTAGTATCCATCATCAAACTCACACAGGGGAAAAACCATTTGAATGTATGGAGTGTGGAAAGAGCTTCACTTGTAGTGGAACACTTAGAATCCATCAACGGACTCACACAGGGGAGAAACCATTTGAATGTATGGAGTGTGGAAAGAGCTTCACTTCTAGTGGAGCAGTAAGAAGACATCAGTGGACTCACTCAGGGGAAAAACCATTTAAATGCATGGAATGTGGAAAGAGTTTTATTGAGAGGAGAGATCTGAGAACCCATTATCAAACTCACACTGGGGAGAAACCATTTAAATGCACCGAGTGCGGAAAGAGCTTCAATCGCAGTGGAACACTTAGAAAACATCAATGGACTCACACAGGGGAGAAGCCATTTAAATGTAAGGAGTGTGGAAAGGGCTTCACCAATGTTGGAAATGTTAGAAGACATCAATGGACTCACACAGGGGAGAAACCATTTAAATGCATGGAATGTGGAAAGAGCTTTATTGATGGTACAGCACTTAGTATCCATCATCAAACTCACACAGGGGAGAAACCATTTAAATGTAAGGAGTGTGGAAAGGGCTTCACGAATGTTGGAAATGTTAGAAGACATCAACGGACTCACACGGGAGAAACCATTTAAATGTATGGAGAGTTGAAAGGGTTTCTTTCAGAGTGGAACCCTAATTTCACACACAGGAAACTTAGACGACATCAACAGACTCACTCGGGGACAAGCAAATAAATGTATGGAGTGTGGAAAGAGCGTCAATAGAAGTGGAAACCTTAGCAAACATCAGCGAACTCAAAAAGGGAAAACCACTTACGTATATGGAGCGTACATAGAGCTTCAGTTCTGATGTTCTTAGAAACCATCAATGGACTCGCAAGGAGGAAAAGCTTTAAGAGTTGAAACCCTACAATCCACAAACTGAAAAATCTTAAATGGATTGAATGGAAGGAGTGTGGGAAGTGTTTCAATTGCTTTATATATAGATAATTTTATTAATACAGTGGTACCTCGGGTTACATACGCTTCAGGTTACAGACTCTGCTAACCCAGAAATAGTGCTTCAGGTTAAGAACTTTGCTTCAGGATGAGAACAGAAACCGTGCTCCAGCGGCGGAGCAGCAGCAGGAGTCCCATTAGCTAAAGTGGTGCTTCAGGTTAAGAACGGACCTCCGGAACGAATTAAGTACTTAACCTGAGGCACCACTGTATATAATTTTATTTACAAATTGCGTTCAAAAATGGAAGCATTCACCTCTGGGTTCTTGGCGTTTGAAAGCCCCAAACGTTCAACTTCCGAAGCGTTCTACAACCGAGATTCCACTGAGAATCCAGCAATAGTGTGTTGTCCAACGATATCCATTCTTTTAACCAACACAAAGAGGCTGCCTCGTAGTTGAAAATCTAGCAGTGCGAAGCCACCTCTATTTTTAGTTTCTGTCAAAATTTTATACTTTATTCTTGGTGTTTTCCCCCTGCCAGATTAATCATGAAATATCTCTTTGCCATTTGTTAAAGAAGCTTGCATTATTTATTCTTGGTATTTAAAATAAAAACAGTATCTTAGGTAAAGCATTTCTCTTTATGGTTGAAATCCTTCGTAAAAGTGATAGTTTCATCCTGCCCCATATTTCCAAATGTTTCAAACATTTTTTGATACTCTAACGTAATTGGAATATGTTGTAATTCAGTGTTTTTCAAATAAACCCTTATTTCGTCTCCATCTACACAATGAACTCTTTTCACCCCTCATTATCATCCATGTTGAGTTTTGATCTGATATAGTTCTTGGCTGGATCTCTACAGTCTTTAATCCTGTAGGCAGTTCCTTCAATATCCAGATCATGTTTCTTCTTCCCGCAGAATCCTTTGAATCAGGAGAACATGTTTACTCTTGTTCTAATGGGGGTCTGAATCTCCAAGCATCTGGGTTGGCAAACTAAGGCCTGTGGGCCGGATCAGGCGCAAATGCCTTCTAGATCCAGCCTGCGGACGGTCCGGGAATCGCCGCATGGATTGCCAGCACACACATTCTTTCCCTCTCCCTCACCACGGCGGCGCTTTTCTCCTCAGGGACAGCAATCTTGTCCCACACCGGGTGCCATCAACGGGGGGAGTCGGCTCACCCGCCTGCCTGCCTCAGAAGGGTGGCGCTGGGAAGGGGGGGTGACGCTGGCTGCCGGCTGCTGCTGAGTTTTCCTCCTGCTCCTCCTCCCTCTCCCTCAGTCCGCCCTTCCTTCCTTCCTTTTCTGTGTCCCTTCTCCGTGCCGCTTCCTCACGCGCTTTCTTCGTCACCCCTTCCCTCCTTCATTTCTCCCATGGCGTTCAGGCGGTTTGTTGCAGCGGCCGCAGCTGCCGCTTGCGGGTTGGGAAGCAGCAGCAGTTGGTGGGTAAAAGCTCTGGCAATGCCCCGGTTCCCCTGCCTCTGTTCTTGGCTCCGCCGGGGCTGCTGCCTCTGTCTTCACCGGCCAACGCAACCTCCTGCCCTGCCCTGCCCTGGCTGGAAAAGCCCAACTGGGGCTATTGGGACGACAACTGGGACAGGTAAAGCCAAACATCTTCAGGCCTCTTTGTGGGTGGGCCAAAATCGCTCATTTCCCCCCAAAATATAGTCCGGCCACCAACAAGGTCTGAGGGACAGTGGACTGGCCCCCTGCTGAAAAAGTCTGCTAACCCCTGATCTAGTAGATCCATTGTTGTAACCATATCAAAAAAGTATTTGGTATTTTGCCTTCTTCTGAGATACTTTCCCTCAGTGCTCTGTCATAGTCCAGTGATACTACTCCATTAAATTCACCCGTAATAATTATATTTCTGTCAGAAACCTCAGACATACTTTCCTCCAATAGTTGGAAGAAATCTCATGTGAAAAGTGGCTCTGAATCTGAAAGTGCCAGTCCCAAATCTTAATCCTGCCACCCTAAGATATTATAAGCAAGCCCCACATTCCTCTTTCCACCTGCAATAGGGAGGTTAGAACAACACTTAATACCCTGCAGGGATCATAAGAGCCACAATTGCTTAAAATTGCAGGGAGAGAGAGAAAAAGTGGATTTAAAATGACCCAGCCACAAGATGAAAAGTCTCCCTACTAAATGAGGGAAGGGGGAGGCATGGGGGGGGGCATTTGAAGTCTCCCTGCTGGGAAGGGAATCCCAGAGCAAGGGCGCCTCTGTCTGTCTGGAGTCCCTCACTGCCTCTGAATCCAGTGGGGGGTTTTTTAACGGGGGGGGGAGGGCTGGTGTTTGAAGCTGGGCTTGGCTGTTAGGGGGCTTAGCTCAGCAATGCAGCAGTTGCTCTGCATGCAGAAGGACCCAGGTTGAGTGCTTGGCATGCAGAAGGAGGCCCAGAAGGAGACCCTCCCCCTCCCTGCCGCCCCCAGTGAGACTCCCCGTGAGGAGGAGAGGCAGTTGGGGGGCGGGGGCCGGGTCCCCATGGAACCCCCAGAGCAGGAGGCCAGAGGCAGCGCCGTCCCGTCTCCTTCCCCTCCAGACACAGGGAGGGGCTGCTCTAATTTCGTAGCTCTAGGGATGCGCGCGTCTCAAAAGGAGCTGGAAGTGTCGCCGAGAAATGCGCCAGAAGTTCCATGACCGGGAAAGGAGGAGGGGCGTCGCTGAAGAGCCTCCCCTCCGTCGCCGCCGCCCCCCTTTCTATTGCAGACAAGGAAAGCGGACTAATCCGGAGCCAGGGAGGCGGAGGACCAAGAGGTAAGGAGGGAGAGGAGGGGGGGGGGAAATAGAGGGGGGATAAGAGGGGAGGGAGGACGAAGAGACCCCCCCTAAGGAAAATGAGGCATCTAATCACAGCCTGCATTTTTATCAAAGCTTATATATTAATCAGGATCTGTATTTTAAAATGAGCTTAAAGATTTTCAAATGTTTCATGCCAGGCAAACCAGCTGCCTAAAAACCTTGGCAAGATGTTTATTCTCCTGGACAAGGGGCCCCTTGATTTATAGCAGAAAACAATTCTCAAAGTCGTAAAAAGGGAATTGCAGGCTAAGAGCAAGGTTACACTGACCCTACAAATTTAGCTTTGGCAAATAGTAAACTTGAGCCATATCTTCTTCCTAAGGTTAAAAAGGTCAAGAGCAATGGAAAAGAAAGCAACTGGCTGGAGAATGGGATGTAAACAGAAGAAGAGGATTTCTTTCTATTTTATTTTGAGGCTGTAAACTGTTCCTTTTTACTTTGAGAAGGTTTATTCTTTTAAAAGGTTATTTATGATAATGTATGAAATATATTGGCTTAAATGTAATTATGTAAAGGATTTAGAAACTAAGAAATGTTAAAAGCTTATGTTAAATTCTTATTTCATAGAATCATGGTTATAAGAGACCACAGGGGCAAACGAGCCCAGCCCCCTGCCAGACAGGAGACGCCATCGAGCACTCCTGATATATAGTTGTCAGGCTTTTTGTTTAAAGACCTCCAAAAGGAGATCTTTCATTGATGATGCATGAGAATGTGAACTCAACATCCTTGACACCTGTTTAAGATAAAAATTTAAAATTATTAAACCATCTGTTTTGGAAGGCAATAGGGCAAGGAGGGCAAGAGGTGAGCTGGTAATTAAGGTGTCTTGTCGAGGTTAATGGCTACTTGTTTGTCATTTATAGATAGAAGAAAATATAACTCTCTGTCTCCCATAAAAGATAATATGAAATGGGTGTATCTTTTATGATTGGTTCTAGCAAACAGCCAATAGGAATTTCAACCAGGCTGAATGGACAAAGGAGGAGAAAGGGGGCTGGATTGAGAAAATATAAGTGCTGGCCATAATGGCAGGAGGGCAGGCCAGAGCTTGGTAACCATATACCACTGAGCCTCTCATTTATTTGTCCGACAAATAAATTATTATTTTAATTTCTCTATTGCTGCGTTGAATATTTCATTCCAGCTAAGCGTTAACCACAAGCAGGGTGCTACAAAAGCGCCCTCCCTGGGGCCCGTCGACAGGGGCCCCGATCCAGGCCCCGACCCAGGGGGGAAGGGGGGACCCAGAATCTGCAGGGATCTACACCTGGCAAGATCTCCTGGGCAGCAGCAGCACCGCCAGACTCCCCTTTCTCTTTCCTGGGGGGCCGAGAGATGCTCAGCTGCCCTGCCCCCCCCCAGACGCCTTGGCGGGAAGGGGAAGGAGGACCCCAAGCAGGGCTGGGGGTGGGGCTGAGGCCCCCCATTCTCCCGGCTTCCCCCTGGCAGGAATCCCTGGGGTCGTGGGGCGCCTGGCTGGGGAAAGGGAGAGAGGGAGTCCAGGAAAGGGTTAAAGGAAGGGGAGGAGCCTCGACAGAGACCCCTCCCCTTCCAGCACCACTTATTCCCCAGTCTCCCTGCTGGCAGTCCCAGATTATCTTTATTCACTAGGACTCCTAGCCATACTTTGGATTGTCCTGAATACCACCAATTATAGCCTTGTACAAACCCAAAAGTCCTGCTAGGATGCATCTTGGCTTGCCTGCTGATGAAACTGAGTGTGTGATGACTGATAATATTTTCATTTATCCTTTTCAGACCCCTAAGTAGTAGCCTTTGCCAGGACATTGTCCTGTTCGCCTCTGTATAGTTCCAGCCTTATTTCAGACATTGTGGTGGATTGCAATCAGGGTGGATTTGATATAAATCAAATTGTTTTCAATCACAATTTACGGTAAATCAGTATGTTGTTGTTTAGTCGTTTAGTCGTGTCCGACATAGACAGATAATTATGAAATCATTCTGAGGTTTAATAAGTTAACTGTGTATATTTGGACAACATTTCTGCTGTAATTTATTGGAAGGAGAAAAATAATCATTTCCTTAATTGCAACTTGAACAATTTATTTACCGGCAACTAAAATAATAATATTATGTTGTTGTTGTTGTTGTTTAGTCGTTTAGTCGTGTCCGACTCTTCGTGACCCCATGGACCAGAGAACACCAGGCACCTCTGTCCTCCACTGCCTCCCGCAGTTTGGTCAAACTCATGCTGGTAACCTCGAAAACACTATCCAACCATCTCGTCCTCTGCCGTCCCCTTCTCCTTGTGCCCTCCATCTTTCCCAGCATCAGTGTCTTCTCCAGGGAGTCTTCTCTTCTCATGAGGTGGCCAAAGTACCGGAGCCTCAGCTTCACAATCTGTCCTTCCAGTGAGCACTCAGGGTTGATTTCCTTCAGTATGGAGAGGTTTGATCTTCTTTCAGTCCATGGGACTCTCAAGAGTCTCCTCCAGCACCAGAATTCAAAAGCATCAATTCTTCGGCTATTAGCCTTCTTTATGGTCCAGCTCTCACTTCCATACATCACTACTGGGAAAAGATGCTGTCTAGGCCTGTCATTGCCCTTCTCCCAAGAAGCAGGCGTCTTTTAATTTCGAGGCTGCTGTCACCATCTGCAGTGATCATTGAGCCCAAGAAAGTAAAATATCTCACCACCTCCACTACCAGCCACCCCTTTGGATTGGCTTCTGCATCCAGGTGCCTATTCTGTACAGTTAAGTGTTAGTGCGGTTGTTGGAACCCAGTGGGATTGGGAAGAGGTTGCCAGCTCTGAAGAGCCTTCAGTGCTTGCCTCAACTCTGACTTGCACAATTATTACACAAAGACCCCAAGATGTGTGGAGTATTCTGCTCACAAGGTTGCACTTTCGTTTTTACTGCTTCACACTTAGCTACTTGTGCAGATCTCTTCCACTGCAAACCATCTGTTCATTGAACCTCTTGGAACTTTAAGGGGTTGATTCTGTGTATATAAATCTGCAAAGGAACAATGGGATTAAGGTTCCCCAAATATATTTTAGGGAATAAATTCACACTTTTGAGAATGGCAAAAACAAGCATCTGTGACAATATCTTCTCATTAGAAAAACTTCCCCAAATAATCTTACAGAAACCTCTGGAAGAGCATGACATTGTGAATGGATTAATGGAATTCATTTACCAAAAAAAATAAATTTTGCATATAAAGCCTCATGCTAGATAATTAAAAATAAATCCTTATTTCTTGATGAATAGCCTTTGGACTATAATGTAATTAAGTATAAAACTATCTTTAGATAGATTTTTTCCTCTAAAAGCTTTTTATTTTTTAAAAAAATTCTGATTAAAATAAAAAAATTATGATTAAAATAAAAAAATCCAATTTTTATTTTTTTAAAAACATCATTGATTGTATCCACCCTGATTGCAATCTTTAGCTGCTGATAACATGGCAACGTTTAGCAGGTCATATTATGAGGTTTAGCTGGTGAGAACACTGCAACGGTTAGCTGAGGAGTTATCACGATATTGAAAATCAGATATTTCCTAGTCCTTATACACATTGGATTTGCGATATAATGTCAGCTCAAATATTAGAAAACAGTTGGCACATTAACATCAAGCCCAGCTCTAATTATGACCTAAATTTCTGGCCCAGTGTATCATTGCAGATTTTACCAGTTTTATTTGGTTTCCCATTCTAATAGTATCTCATACATTTTGGAAAGTTTTTTTTTTAAAAATGTTCAGCAGTACCTAAGAGACTAACTAAGTTTGTTCTGGGGATAAGCTTTCGTGTGCATGCACACTTCTTCAGATTGGACAGTTTTCTACCTGAAATTTGGGGAACACTTTTCTCTTTCCTTGCAATAATATCTCTTTCAGTCCAAAAACCTCTCCCTTTATCTTGTCCAAAAAAGATGATTTGATGGTATTGAAACCAATCCGCCACCACACCTCCCACCTCATCCTTGTTTATTCAGTTTTATTTCTTCTTCCGAAAAGTCCGAAAGATCTCTGTAAGTTGCCCATTGCTTCTTCCCTATTGCATTTATAAAAAAGCTGTTGCTTTTGTGGGTGGAAGCCAAAGAGGTGTTTTTCTTTCCAGCAAATTATTATATTTATCCCATACTGTAAAAAGGATTTTCTGAATAACCTGATTCATAGAGCTCTTGTGTGTTTTAGTTTTATCATGCCATAAATAAGCGTGCCAACCAAACATAGTCTTACAACCTCTCTTCTAAGAAAAAACCTGCTCCTTTCCCCTTATGGGGTATCCAAGAGCCCATATGGTCCTTAAGTGGGTTCCATATAGGTAGGAGAAAATAACAGAGGCCAACCAGAGTATATGGAGAAGCAAAGCGGCTAGTAAGCCTGAACTTTATTACCCTGTTGCAACAGTGTCCCCCCCCCCTCACCACAACCAGGAAGGGAGGTTTGCAAGGCCTTATATAGTCTTTTGAAATTGCCCACCCAAGACCACCACCCCAAATATCATACAGAAGGAGACTTCATATGAAGAGAGGTATACAAATTTACTAAATAATTCCCAGTTGGAGCTGAGCTAGAATATCCAGAAGCCCTTGGCCACGCAGGGCAAAGGAGGAAGAACAGTGAGAGAGGCCTGGACAGGGAATCTCCGCAAAGGTAAGCCAGTGTCAGGAGGCAGGTGCGAGACCCGGGGGCATATAATTATTATAAATCATAATTGGGGTGGGTGTCTCAATCTGGCCTTCCCAGCGGTCAGGCTCCAACTGCTTTCCTTCTGCATCTCCAGCTCTCTCCATTCCATAATGCAAGGCTGAGAGATGGAGGTCCAACCCCAAGAACATTCTCCAACTGAGCGCTCCTTCAACCGACCACAAGCACCAAGCCTTGTCACTAGACTTATATATGGGTCTCCCAAAATGGTCACTATGCACCTCCTGAGGCCAAAGGGACTGTGCAGGTGATGAATAAAGATCTAGAGGTCGAAGGTGACACCTGGCTTGAGAGCAGGGGGTTGGACTCGATGGCCCTTGTGGTCTCTTCCAACTCTATGATTCTATGATTCTAGGGGACAGGATGTGGCCCAAGGGGTGGAGGATTATAGTGCAGAGGATGAAGAACTTCATGATGAACTTAGGACCCTGATGAATATTGGCCAGGTTCATGTAACATAGAGCAGCTCCCTTTCCTGTGAGAAACCACTTTTTATAAAACGTAAACCCCACAGTCCAACCGTATTCTTGTTGGATTCTCGCCTGTCCAGGAGCATTGCCAGCCTCCCGAAGCACTCTGGGGCGATTAATCCGGTGGTGATCCTCTGGCTGCCATCCCGGAATCCTCCTTCAGTCCAGAGAGACCGATCATTAGGCGACTTGTCTCTTCTGAGAAAAGCACACCAATTTCCCCATCAGAAGAAAAGGCAGTTCTGTAGACTCAGGCTACTTTATTAAACTGCATCCAAAAAATACACACATGACTGCATGTCCTGAGCTCTCCAGCTTAGAGTTCTCTGACTCATCACTACTCCAGTCCAGGAGTGGAAGCAGTACCTGTAACTCTGCCTCGGTTACAGTCAGGACTGTTTGGGAACTGACTCTGACTTCCTTTCTCATGCTGAAAGACATCACCTGGTGTAAACAGCTCTTGCTGTTTGCTGGCAGGTTGGCAGCTGGTGGGAACTGAAATCCCAACAATTCTAAGATAATGATGCTTCATTAACAATACTGAAGGGTTATAAACGGCTGAAGATGCATGACCATTATTTTACATTATTTCATTTGCCTTTCCTAAAAATTGGGAACAGACGAAGGACAGGAGGGAATGTATAAGACGTTAAAATAAGAGCAGGTGCTAATTGCTGTGTGTAATAGTCCTTTGTTCTCTTCCTAGAAAACAAAAAGGATTTTCTTCCTACCCCTCCCCATCGAAAAAAGACAATAGAGAAGGCAATCAGAATTCTGGTGGGCCATGTCTAATGGGAATAACGAAGAAACCATATAAATTCATGGAATGTGAAAAGAGAGGAGAAACAATTTGAAAGTATGGAGTGTGGAAGGAGCTTCAATGACAGTGGAAACCTTAGAAAACATCAATGGTCTCACTCAGGGGAGAAACCATTTAATTGCATGGAGTGTGGAAAGAGCTTCACTACTAGCAGAAGCCTTAGAATTCATCTACGGACTCACACAGGGGAGAAACCATTTAAATGCATGCAGTGTGGAAAGAGCTTCAGTCAAAGTGGAAACCTTAGAATACATCAACGGACTCACACAGGGGAGAAACCATTTAAATGCATGCAGTGTGGAAAGAGCTTCAGTCAGAGTGGAGACCTTAGAATACATCAACGGACTCACACGGGGGAGAAACCATTTAATTGCATGGAGTGTGGAAAGAGCTTCACTGACAGTGGAAACCTAAAACAACATCAACGGATTCACACAGGAGAGAAACCATTTAATTGCATGGAATGTGGAAAGCGCTTCACTACCAGTGGAATGGTTAGAATTCATCAACGGACTCACACAGGTGAGAAACCATTTAAATGTATGGAGTGTGAAAAGAGCTTCAGTCGGAGTGGAACACTAAGAAGACATCAACAGAGTCACACAGGAGAGAAACCATTTGAATGCATCGAGTGTGGGAAGAGCTTCAGTCGGAGTGCAGTCCTTACAAACCACCATCATATTCACACAGGAGAGAAACCATTTGAATGCATCGAGTGTGGGAAGAGCTTCAGTCGGAGTGCAGTCCTTACAAACCACCATCATATTCACACGGGAGAGAAACCATTTAAATGTATGGAGTGTGGAAAGAGCTTCAGTCGGAGTGGCCACCTTACAAACCATCATCTGATTCACACGGGGAAGAAACCATTTAAATGTATGGAGTGTGGAAAGAGCTTCACTTTGAGTGGACACCTTAGAGACCACCATCTGATTCACACGGGGGAGAAACCATTTCAATGCATGGAGTGTGGAAAGAGCTTCAGTCAAAGTGGAACACTAAGAGGACATCAACGGACTCACACAGGAGAGAAACCATTTCAATGCATGGAGTGTGGAAAGAGCTTCAGTCAGAATGGAAACCTTAGAAGACATCAACAGACTCACTCGGGGAGAAGCAAATTGTTGGAATTAAAGCCTCTATCGGGAGAAGCTGGCAACCCTCCCAGGCTTGAGTTCCGATGACCTCCCTGGCTGCATTCCCCAGCAAACTCAGGCTAGGTCTCTATAGGCTACCCTTCCCAGCGTGGGAAGAGCACACCCACTCTTTCCTGCTCCCCCGGCAGGGAAAAGAGATAGTCAGAAACATTTATTTACATTGTCTATTTCTGACTGTTCAGCATTACAGAAAACATGTCTGCACTCTTCAAACATCGGCAAACAAGTGAGTAAGACTTCCTGTACAATCACAAGAGGAAGGTCTCAAATTACACTCTGAGCAAATTCCGGTGGACTGCCCTGTCAGCTGACTGGAACGCTGTTTCCCACAGTCAGCCAAATCACATGATGTCAACAAGCTGGATGTCTGCAGCTGCGATGAGCTCATATTCTTACATCCTCCCCCATATGAATCTTTGTTAGCTGCTGACAACGCTTGGTCCAGAGAAGAAAACAAACAGTTGTTATACATATAACAATCCCCTGTTGTTTCAGTTCCACCCTTGGAACTACCCACCATTGGTTTCCCCAATGTACTTCTCTGGTTGTCTGCTTTCCAAGGAATGAGTGCTTCTGCATTACCTTGGCTCCTAACGCTTTTTTCATTGGGCCAACCAAAACTCAACGGCAAATCATATATCATAGCCAGGGGCACAGCCTACACAACAAAAAACTTGGATCCATGGTTATCTGGCAACGCCATGGCCCAAAAACGTAGTTTCGAAGCACAGATCCTCATGGATCCTCATTATTTTTGCACTAGATCAGCCCAAAGTCACCATCAGATCAAACATCATGGCCAGGGGCACAGCCTGCACCACAAATATCACGGATCCACGGCTTCCTGGCCATACCGTGGCCCAAAAACGTGGTTTTGAAGCACGGATCCTCATGGATCCTCAACTAGATCAGCCCAAACTCACCATCAAATCACACATCATGGCCAGGGGCACAGCCTGCACCACAAAAAGCTCGGATCCACGGCTTCCTGGCCACTCCATGGCCAAAAAATGTGGTTTTGAAGCACGGATCCTCATGGATCCTCATGCTTTTCGCATTGGGCCAACCCAAACTCACTGTAAAATCACACATCATGTCCAGGGGCACAGCCTGCACAACAACAAAAACTCGGATCCACGGCTTCCTGGCAACACCGTGGACCAAAAACATGGTTTTGAAGCACTGATCCTCATGGATCCTCACGCTTTTTGCAGTAGATCAGCCCAAACTCACCGTCAAATCACACATCATGGTCATAGGCACAGCCTGCACCACAAAAATCACGGATCCATGGCTTCCTGGCGACACCGTAGCCCAAAAACGTGGTTTTGATGCACAGATCCTCATGGATCCTCACACTTTTTGCACTGGGCCACCCCTAAATCACTGTCAAATCACACTTCATGCCATGGGGCACAGCTTGCACCGCAAAAAACTCGGATCCACGGTTATCTGGCCACTCCATGACCCAAAAACATGGTTTTGAAGCACGGATCCTCATGGATTATCACACTTTTTGCATTGGGGAACCCCAAACTCACCCTTTATTCAAATATCTTGTACATAACCACAGATCTGACCACAAACATCATGGATCTACTGCTTCATGGCCCGAGCCAAATGCTACCCTGGATATATTGGCCAATTTTTAGGTGGGTGTGCTGGGATGGAGGAAACAGAGTCGGCTGAATCTCTATCCTTTAAAGATGGGCGTCCAATGGCTGGGCCAGAATGATTTCAGTTCGGTTTGCCAGCTCCCAGCTCTTCATGGGGCACAATAGTCACCTGTAGCTGCCATCAGGAGTCCCTTTTTTGATCCTGGATGCTTCTGTCTCTATGGAGGCATTGGTCACAAATGTAGCCAAACTGGAATTTTTGAATCTATGTCAGGTTAGGCAATCGGTAATGTACCTTTCCCTTTCCAACCTAGCCATGGTGATCCATGCAGTAGTCACCTGCAGACTAGACTACTTTAACTTGCTGTACACCTGAGCCGGGGAGTGCAGGGTATGAATGTGAAAGAGTGAGAGAGAGAGAGAGAGATGCAGGGCTACCCTTGAGACTGCTCCAGAAACTCCAAATGGTCTAAAATGCAGATGCATGAGTTCTTACTTGGACTTTGTGGAGAGCCCACATTCAGTTGGTTGTTCATCAGCTGGATTGGCTCCAGTTGGAGTATCGAATCAGGTTCAATGTTTTTGTGCTAATCTTTAAAGCTCTAAACAGTCTGTGACCTTTATTATCTGTGGGAATTATCTTCCAATACACCCCCCATGAGTGTGACGCTCATCTAACAGCAACCTACTGGAGGTCCCTGGCCCAAAACATATCCAGCTGTCCTCAACCAGAGCCAGAGCCTTTTTGGTGGAACGCTTTGTCTAATGAGACCAGGGCTCAGTGCAATCTATCTCAGTTCCCTCACTTGTCCTGGTGAATGGGCTTGCACATTCCTATGACCCTTGTGAGTGAAGCGGTTGGGAATCTCGTACTCCCAGCAGGGTCACCCAAGGCGGTAAGGTCAAAGTAAATTAAATATGCTCAGAGTCCTGTAGTGATTTCATGCTCTTTATTGCAGCTTGTAAAACAGTGACTGAATTTCCCCCCAAACCTCAGGCTTTTATATACATTATTTACACAATGAGTCCCGTCTGACTGGCTGATTCTGCTTCCCTCCTGGAGCTTGATTGGTCTTTTCCTGCAAGCCAATCAGTTCTTGCGTTCTAGGATCCTACTTGCCTATTGTTCTAGGATCCAAGCTTAGTACATAACAAGGAAGGAGCTAGACAAAGAATGATCCAAGAAGTCCTCAACGGCAGAACAGGCGGGTAATAACAAGCAGTGTGTTACAACGGTGGATGAAGGCGGAGGAAGGTTTGCAGCAGATAGGAATCTATCGGTTTGTTGTGACTACTCATGCCATCAGAACAGATCCCTACTGCGAAGACTGTGCATTGGTCAGCGTGCACTGATCTACACACATAAAACAAATTCATGCACAGGCGTCTTCCAAAAACCCAACCCAACCCCCCCCGAAACCCAACCCCCAAGGCGATCACTAAATGGCTACGGGGGCAGGAATGTGAAGCCCCTAGTCATGAACCGACACATGGGTGGTGGATACAGATTCAGTCGTTCTGACTCAGTGAATGAGGCAGTTGAGCAGCTCAGCAGCTGTATCCATGACTGAGCAGCCCTTTTTAGGATCCACTATGCTCACCCCGAAAAGGGGAAGGGGCTGGAAACGGTGCCCTAAACAAAGTATGCCTCCCTTTTCCCCTGACTGGATTACGGCGCCTGGGTGGAATCTCTTCCCATAGTTTGAATCCATTATTCTGCACCCTAGTCTCTAGAACAGCAGAAAACAAGCTTGCTCCCTCTTCAACATGACATCCCTTCAAATATTTAAACATGGTTATCATGTCACTCCTTAATTTTCTCTTCTCTAGATTAAACAAATCCAGCTCCCTAATTCTCTCCTCATAGGGCTTGGATTCCAGACCTTTTACATTTTGGTCACCCTCCTCTGGACATGCTCCAGTTTGACAATATCCTTCTTCAACTGTGGTGCCCAGAACTGGACACAGTATTTCAGGTGTGGTCTGACCAACCAGAATAGTGTGGTGGCATTCCTTCACTTGATCTAGACACTATACTCCTATTGATGCAGCCCAGAATTGCATTGGCGTTCTTAGCTGCCACATCACACTGTTGACTCATATTCAGCTTGTGGTCGACTAAGACTCCCAGATCCCTTTCACAGGTACTGTTGTCAAGCCAAGTGTCCCCCACCTGTGCATTTCATTTTTTCTATCCAGGTGTAGTACCTTACATTTCTCCCTATTGAACTCCATATTGTTGGTTTTGGCCCAGCTCTCTAGGCTATTCAGGTCATTTTGAATTCTGACCCTGTCCTCTGGTATATTAGCAACCCCTCCCAGTTTGCAGTCATTTGCAAATTTGATTAGCACGCCCTCTATTCCATCATCCAAATCATTTATAAAAATATTGAATAGCACCAGGCCCAGGACAGAACCTTGTGGAACCCCAATAGTCATTCTTTTCCAGGATGAAGGTGAGCCACTGATGAGCACTCTTTGGGTTCAGCCCGTCAACCAATTACAAATCCACCTAACAGTAGCTTTGTCTAGCCCACATTTTACTAGCTTTTTTGCAATAATATTCTGGGGGACCTTTTCAAAGGCCTTACTGAAGTCAAGGTAAGCTGGTACAAGGGAAAGCAGGATTGTAATTACAGTAAAAATTACTGATCACTTTGGATCAGCAGTCTCAACCTAACCCGCTATGTGGGGAGAGCCACGTGTTCCTTTGGAAGGCAAGTGGAATACAGTGTGATATACTGACAGCTGTTTTAAAAGATGTAACTGTAACTTAAAATCCAGTATCAGGAAAAAACAAAAATAGATGGTCCCTGTGTGGATAGTCATGTTTGCATGATGGGGCCACCTCCAGTGACCATGTGGCCTGATATAAGAGGGTTCTAAATGTTGGTTTCTGCTTCCCTCACTGAGCAGCAGAAGTGCTTGTCACAAGACAGTTGTTTACATTCCACAGAGTCTGTACTGTTGGGTTCCCACGGGAATGGGAGACTGGATGTGACGTACACTGGTTTCCTGTTTTTCACTGTTCTTTGCAGTTTCAGTTAGTGATTCTCTCCGTGCTTTAGAGGAGAGATGACGCTTTCTCTGCTCCGGCAGAGGGAAAATGTTTTTCTGTAACTTACCAGCTTTGAACTGTAAATAAAGTAGTATAGAGCATGTTGGCTCATACCTCTCATCATTCCGCTGTGCACTGGATACTGCTTATCAACAACATTTGGTTATGGGCCCAGAAAAATGCAGTGTTTTGAGGATGCACTCCAGAAGTCGGGCTCCTGGCAAAGGAACAAAGGAGCAAGAAACGAAGAGCCGGCAAAGCATCGGACAGCAGCAGAGAGACGGAACGCACGGTATCTGCTCTGCGCGTCAAAATGATTGATGAAGGTATGTGCTACTGCTCCGGGCAGCCTGCCAGCTTCTAATTAATGGCTTTAAGGCTGGACTTTGAACTTTTAAAGCCGTTTTCCACGGCACAAGCGTAGTGGCTTGGATGGCTGGGAAAGTGAAAGTAACTTTTACAAATGCTGCAGTTTCAAAGCAGCTGCAGACATGACGCAGCAAGAATTAAAGGGCAACATAGAGAAAGCACTTGGGGACTTTCGCTATTGAACTTGCCTTTGGGAATGCGGTTTGAAGCAGCTGCAGATAAGCAAAGAGGCTCAGGCAAGGCAGAGGCTGTTTTGAGATTGCCTTTGGATTGAAGCAGCTGTACACAGAAGCAGCATGTATACAGCAGTCTGATTTAAAGCAGCAGTGATGATGCAGGAGGCAATTGCCAGAGTCATGATGGCTAGCTGCAGAAGGCTGGATGAGGCAAGTGGGGAATTTATACCACTGATCAGCCAAATGCTCAACTCACAGTAGCCTGTGATACTGCCATGATTCAGAATGAAGCAGATCGGCGGGGTGCTAGCTGCATCAACAAGGGGGAGACTTCACAGTCGTCATCCCATAGTGCAGTGGAACCACCAGATGGCGCCAAAGCTTTGAAGGCAGTGAAATGCTACTCGTGTGGACGTCTAGGCCATATGAAGAGGGAATGCAAATATCCCAGGGCCAAGACAGAGCAGCGCAGCGAAAGCTCATCGCGTGAAAAAGGCCAGGGCGAAGGCAAAGGTCCAGTGTCCAGGACAACGCAGCACAAGGCAATGGTCTCACGCTACGCTCCAAAGGTTACAAAGGTTGCAGAGGTTGCAGAGGTCCAGAAGATGTCTAGATCTTTCTTCGTTGTTGATTCAGCTGCAACCCACCACATGTGCAACGATAAGAGACTGTTCGTGTCTTTTACACCGCAGGAAGGTGCAATTCACCAGGCGGATGACCACACTATCCCCAGTAAAGGCTACGGAACTGTTGTTCTTCACAGTTTGGACTTATCGATACAGGATGTGCTTTATGTGCCGGACGCGAAACATAATCTGCTCAGCGTTGGACAGCTGATTGAGAAGAAGATTGACGTTACCTTTAAAAACAATAGATGCATCATCACTAAGAAAAATGATTATCAATTGTATGCTGAATTTGTTGATCGTTTGTTTCTTTTGTATTATGATGATGTTGTGCAGGATGACACTTGTTGCATTGCAGGTTCTAACAAAAGTTTGCATGCAGAATGTATTCACGATTTTCATCGAAAATTTGGTCATTTGCATTTTGAGGCAGTATCTAAAATGCCTGCCTTGGTTGAAGGTATGACTATTAAACCCTGCAGGTACCACATGAAGTGCAAGGCATGCGCAGCAAACAAGGTGAAAATGGCTGCAAAAGGTAAGGTGTCTAGTAGGCAAGCTACAGAACCATACCAAATTGTTCATGCTGATTTGGTTGGACCACTAGCGCCCTCTTTGGGTGGGAATAGGTACTTCATGGTTCTTATTGATGCATTTTCCAGGTATATTTTTGTGTACAATCTCAAGCAGAAATCAGAGGCTTTTCCTAGGTTCAAGGAATTCTGTGCTTGGTTGGGAAATGTGCATGGTAAGAAGATAAAGATTCTTTTCACTGACCGGGGGGGAGAATTCACTTCTCAGCAGTTTGAAGATTTTCTGGCTGAGAAAGGAATTCAACACGATTTGTCTAGTCCTCGCTCGCCATGGCAGAATGGACTTGCGGAACGAGCAAATCAAACATTGCTTCAAGGGTTAAAAACCTTGCTGCATGATGCAAATCTTCCAGAGAGTTATTGGGCCGAAGCTCTCTCATGTTTCACTTACAGTTATAATCGCAGGTTATCTTCAGCGATTGGTTGTACCCCCTATGAGAAGATGTTTGGCAAGAAGCCATACATCAAACACATGAAAATTTTTGGTTCGGACATGTGGGTTCACTCACCACAAAACTCCAAGTTAGACAAGCGTGGATTGCATGGTATCTTTCTAGGTTATCAGAAAGGGTCTTACAGAATAATGATGACTGACTCTAAGGAAATTAAGCTCACAAGAAGTGTTGAGTACAATGCCAAGTGGGGGGAGAATGTGGGAATTTTCCAATGTTATCCTGATGACAGTGATGAGACTGAGGATAGTCAAAAGCAACCACAACAACCCACACCCACTGATGAAGGTTCTGATTCTGAGTCTGAAACTGAAACTGAATCGGGTGATTCAGAGGATTTCAAGAGTGCGAAAGCCTCTATGCGACCCTCTGAAAGCTCTGATCAAGAATTGGAGGAACCATTGTTCACAATAGGTCACTTTTCTCCTAAGAAGGAAGGGGAAAGTGTTGAAGACTTAAGGCTAATTCGTAGGTCACAGAGAGCCACAAAAGGCAGACCTCCAAAGAGATTTGCTGATGAGTTTGCTAAGATAGCAGTAACAGCTGTTAAAAGCTCCAAGAAGGTTTTTGAACCTTCAAGTTTCCAAGAAATCCAGGATTTGGATTCAAAGGAAGCTGAGCCATGGTTAAATGCCATGAAGGCTGAGCTTGATTCCTTGGAAAGGAACAAAACATGGGAACTTGTTCCAGTAGTTCCAGGAATGAAACTGCTTGGAAGCAAATGGGTCTTCAAAGCGAAGACTGATCAAAATGGCAAGATAGTCAGACACAAAGCCAGACTGGTAGCCAGAGGATTTGCACAGGTACCAGGTGAAGACTATCACGAGACCTACTCACCCACAGTGAGGTATGAGAGCATTAGGCTTATGCTCAAGCTAGCTGCAGAGGAGAATCTACACATTAGTCACCATGATGTGAATACAGCTTTTCTGTACGGATCTCTAAATGAATCACTTTATATGCTTCCACCTGATGGCGTACAGGTAAAACAGGGATTTGTTTGTGCTCTGAAAAAGTCCCTTTATGGTCTCAAACAAAGTGCACAGTGTTGGCACACAAAACTCACTGAAGTATTGTTTTCTCTAGGTTTTAAGCAAGGGAAATCTGATCCATGTGTATTTGTCAAAGAGGAGGGGCAAAAGAAACTGTATTGTTTGTTTTATGTTGATGATCTTTTATTCTTTTGGAAAGATGTCACAATGTACAATAACGCCCTAGCTCAACTGAAAGAGCACTTTGACATGAAAGATCTTGGTGAGGTAAACAACTACCTATCTCTGGAAATAGAGAGAGATCAAGATGGGAACATTCTAGTACACCAGTCACGGAAAATTGCTGATGTGTTAAGCAAACTAAACCTGATGGATGCTAACCCTGTGGACACACCGATGATAACAGGTTATCAGGTAGATGACACTGAAGAAGCATTTTCTGACACTACACTGTTCAGAAGTGTGCTAGGCAAGCTAAACTTCATTGCCAGATGTTCAAGACCAGACATTGCTGTTAGCTGTAATTTGCTAAGCAGACAAGTCAACAATCCTACTGTTAAGGATTGGAAAGCTCTGAAACGCATAGCGCGGTATTTGAAAGGCACTATGCATTACAGACTGAGATTTAACAATCAGAAGTCTGGTGGTCTTGAGATATTTGCAGATGCAAGTTTTGGAAGTGACACTACAGACAGGAAAAGTACGTCTGGAGTTTGCTATAAGTACAATCAGGGTCTATTTGATTGGTCATGCAAGAAGCAAACAACAGTTAGCTTAAGTACTTGTGAAGCTGAACTGAATGCACTGTCTTATTCACTTAAAGATTGTGAATGGTTGTTACAATTGTGCAAAGACATGAAAATTCCTGTCAAATGTCCAATCCAGGTTTACCAGGACAACAAAGCATGTTTGGCTTTGCTGAATTCTGAAGGTTGTAAGCAAAGCACGAAGCACTTGCAATTGAAGGTGCAACATGCTAGGGAACGTATTCAGAAGGGACTCGTAACGGTGTCCTATATGCCAGGTAATGAAATTCCTGCTGATGTATTGTCCAAGATTGTATCAAGGGATCAACACTGTACCTATGTGCAGAAGTTGGGTTTGTACTGATATTGTACGAACACGCTGCCCAGTGATGTTCACAGAAAGGGGGAGGATGTTGGTTTCTGCTTCCCTCACTGAGCAGCAGAAGTGCTTGTCACAAGACAGGTGTTTACATTCCACAGAGTCTGTACTGTTGGGTTCCCACGGGAATGGGAGACTGGATGTGACGTACACTGGTTTCCTGTTTTTCACTGTTCTTTGCAGTTTCAGTTAGTGATTCTCTCCGTGCTTTAGAGGAGAGATGACGCTTTCTCTGCTCCGGCAGAGGGGAAATGTTTTTCTGTAACTTACCAGCTTTGAACTGTAAATAAAGTAGTATAGAGCATGTTGGCTCATACCTCTCATCATTCCGCTGTGCACTGGATACTGCTTATCAACAACATTAAAATCAGTCCTGAAAGTTGCAGATGACCTGGTTTTGACGTTACAGGAGCCAGAACCTAGTACGAAAAGAGATTTAGAACTGATTCAGGAATTTGGTCAGGTGGCAGGATTTAAGCTAAATAAGCAAAAAACTAAAGTATTGGAGAAAAATATGACGTTAATGGAAATAGAAAGGTTTCAGAAAGAGACAGATTTAAATGTGGTGAAGAAAGTGAAATACCTAGGGATAAATATGACAGCCAAAAATCTGAATTTATTCAAAGATAATTATGAAAAATGTTGGTCAGAGGTTAAAAAAGATTTAGAAATCTGGTCAAAATTGAAGCTCTCCTTGTTGGGTCGAATTGCTGCTATAAAGATGAATGTATTGCCAAAAATGTTGTTTTTGTTTCAAACCTTGCAGATTGTGGACAGGATGGACTGTTTCAAGAGGTGGCAGAGAGACATTTCTAAGTTTGTCTGGCAGGGCAAAAAGCCCAGAATAAAATTTAAAATATTGACTGATGCTAAAGAAAGAGGGGGGTTTGCCCTGCCGGACATGAAGCTATATTATGAATCAGCAGCGTTTTGCTGGATGAAAGACTGGCTACTTCTTGAAAACACTGACATTCTAGATTTGGAAGGGTTTAACAATGCGTTTGGGTGGCATGCATATTTGTGGTATGACAAGGTTAGAGCTCATAAAGCATTTAAGAACCATATTGTCAGGAAAGCAGTTTTTAATGTCTGGACAAGATACAAAGATTTATTAGAAAATAAGACCCCAAGGTGGTTGTCACCTATGGAAGCTAAGGCTCTGAAAAGACTCAATATGGAGGCCAAATGGCCGAAATATTGGGAGATACTAGAACAAAATGGAGACACATGGAGATTGCAGAGTTTTGAGAAATTAAAAGATAAAGTGTGAGATTGGCTACACTATTACCAAATTAGAGAGGTTTTTAATATGGATAAAAAAATAGGTTTCCAGGTGGAAAAATCGAAATTAGAAACGGAATTGTTAGAACCTAAAACCAAGGTACTTTCAAGAATGTACAACTTGCTGTTAAAGTGGAATACTCAGGATGAAACGGTCAAATCAGCTATGATTAAGTGGGCACAAGACATCGGTTATAACATTATGTTTGCTGACTGGGAACGGTTATGGATCACTGGTGTGAAATTTACGGCATGTAATGCCTTAAAAGAAAATATTATTAAAATGATTTATAGGTGGTACATGACACCAGTCAAGCTTGCATAAATATACCATTTGCCTGACAATAAATGTTGGAAATGTAAGGAAACGGAGGGAACATTCTTTCACCTCTGGTGGACGTGCCCAAAGGTTAAGGCTTTCTGGGAAATGATCTATAATGAATTGAAAAAGGTATTTAAGTATACCTTCCTTAAGAAACCAGAGGCCTTTCTCTTGGGCATTGTCGGCCAGATGGTGTTAAAGAAGGATAGAACCTTTTTTATGTATGCAACAACAGCAACAAGAATATTCATCGCAAAGTATTGGAAGACACAAGATTTGCCCACTCTGGAAGAATGGCAGATGCAATTGATAGACTACATGGAATTGGCAGAAATGACTGGCAGAATCCGAGACACGGGAGAAGAACAAACGGAAGAGGATTGGAAGAAATTTAAAGACTATCTGCAAAAACATTGCAAATTATTTGAATGTTAAAGTGATGCAGGATATAAAGATAGTGCGGCATTAGTGACATAGTTGAAAGGAATATGTAAAGATGTTTTATGAGCTATAAGTAAAGAAATATAGCAATATTAACCAATGTTAAAATGATGGGGGATTAGAAGATAAGTGGTCAGTAGCGGAATGGTTAATTTAAAAGAAAATAAGCAATATTAAAACTAATGAAAATAGAGGAAGGATTTGCTGAAAATAAACTAGAAATTGGAATACAGAAAGGGGAGGTGTGAGGAAGTCGGGAAAGTAAGCTACAATAAATTAAGATTTGAATTTATAAAAAAAATCTGTTTTTTATGTTTTATATTGTGTTTTGTCTGTTATTGTGTTTTGTTTTGTTACGATAAAAATTTGTTGAAACCTTAATAAAAATATTTTTAAAAATTTAATAAAAATATTTTTTTTTAAAAAAATCAGTCCTGAAAGTAGACTGATTGAGAATAGAGAAAGCATAGCTTTTGCTCTGCCATTAACAAGGTGAGCTGAAGCAAATTCTTGCCTCCCTTTGGGCTTAGCAATATTTCCTACAGCATTCTTGTTGAAGGGCATTGGAGAGTTAGGTGAGGGTCACTTTTCTGTTTTTCCATCAAGCCCCCAGACAAGAATGCTACAGCATCAGCCCCAAACACTCAGTCTCATAACAAAAAATACTCAACGGGGTTAGGGCTGAGGGTAAGGGAAGTACAATCATGATCTTTCCAGTCCTCTAGAAGCTGACCCTTTTGGTCATTTTGGTCATGGAGCCAAATATTTGTTCCCAAGTTTATAGAGTCTAAACAAGTAAAGAACAAGCTTGCCCTTTACATGCAAAAGCCCTGAAATTCAGCCCATTGGGCAACGGATCATGGGGCTGGGAGGAGGGAGGGAAGGACTAGCACCTTCTCTGCCCTCCACCTCCAACAGCTACACCTGAAAGTTTCGTGATGGGGTTCGATTTGAGAAGCTGAATGTTTATAAAGGCACTTAGCCAATTTCTGCCACAGAAATTCTGAACAGAAACACTCTGCAGGTTCAGCCCCCAAAAGAAACTGCTCTATGGTCTCTGTGTTGGGAAATGGGAAAGGATCTTGCTCATCACCAACCTTCCCTCCACAAATCAGTATCACTATGAGGCTGAACTGAACAGCTTGCTCCAGAGTTTTAAGAGATACGTTTGTGTGGTGTAGTGGTTAAGAGCGGTAGTCTCGTAATCTGGGGAACCGGGTTTGCGTCTCCGCTCCTCCGCATGCAGGCTGCTGGGTGACCTTGGGCCAGTCACACTTCTCTCTGAACTCTCTCAGCCCCACCTACCTCACAAGGTGTCTGTTGTGGGGGTGGAAGGGAAAGGAGATTTTTAGTCACTTTGAGACTCCTTCAAGTAGAGAAAAGCAGGATATAAAAACCAACTCCATGAATAAGAATTTGATGGAAAAGGACCATCCCTGCCATGATGATGAAAACTATATGTTTGGATTTTGCTGTATTATACTAACCTGTGGAATATGACAGTTCGCAGTTTCAAAATCTATTTGGCCACAGTGGATTGACAGTCTGGACACACAAAAACCTCTGGAAGATCTTTTGAATCAATGAATGCCTATGCGAAAACAGTGGTACCAGTCCTTGCAGTTTCCTTCACAGTAAACCATAGTAAGGTCACCACTGGGCCTCCTGCACCCTTCCTTCAAGAAACATAGTGACCAGCAGCCTTCAAACAAGGAAGGTAAAATATCTGAGCAATAGGTTAGTGTATCCTTCCATCCCTCTGGGCATGATCAAGACACAGTAATGTAACTCTCGTTCAAGATTTGTCTCTTCTTGGGAGGAACAGCATCAATTTCCACTTGAAAATATTTGTCTTGTCCTTCAAAATAGGTTTTCCCACTGTACTGTATTATTTCTTTTGCAAGCCAGGGTCTAGGGGCAGACATATCCTTTTGTATGAACTGTAATTGGGCAGCAGAAGCAATCAGATGGGCAATGGTACATGTGAAAGGACCGTAGTCACTGGAATTACCTTGCCTTGGTATATCAGTTGGTGCAAAAAATGACCAGCCGCAAAACTATAGGGATATTTTGAATCCATCTCATACAGATATGCAAAGAAGCATATTATTGCATCAATCACAGAGTGGTTCAATCCATGTTTGGAATCTAGATAGAGCATGGTCTTCCTTTTAAAAATGATTACTATCAGTATCCAGTGGACTTTGTCATTTACTGGAATAATCAAAACATCTTTCTTTAGCACTCCAAATCTCAAACAGTTCTTCAGAGCTTGCACTGGCAATCTTTGACATATCTGCATGAAGTGGCAAGTACGGTAAGTGGGAAAATGGTTCCATCGTGACCTAGCTCTTTGGCCATGATCACCCTGGAGGCAAGAAAGGCATCTATTATGCGATCATTTATCCAGTTTGATCCTTTCAGTGTGTTTATGTTATAGTCATACACACAGATGTTGCCAACTGAACCCACAAGTCCCATGGTTTGTAGACTGAGTGTGGGGAAGGTACAGTTGTGCCATGGGGGAACTGATGTACAAATCAGTGATTTGTCCAAACACTTCTCACTTTGTGTTGAGAATATGGGGCTGCTATCAAAAGAATCAATATTGGTCACTGTTAAATCCTCTTTCCCACTTTTTGGAGTGGAGGTCACCTGAGGCTGAGTGCTTTCCAGGTGTCTCATAGTCAGTTGGTGATCTTAAGGAGTCCAACCCCTCAGCAGCCTGCACTGAATCAGATGCTGGAACTACCTCCTTCCGAATATTAGCAACTTTATCTGCATAAAAATTTGAAAAATCGTTGCAGAAGATCTTGGGGTCTTTACAAGGCCCCAGTGGTAAAGGTGGTTCCGTTAAATTGCAAACCACCTGAAAGAGTCTCCTGCTACTATTTTCTGCAGATGCAATAGAGGCGGTGAAGAAAGTCTTCTTCGCCGTCGCTATTGCCACTTGGTAGGCTCGACGTTGAGCTTTAACCTGTGTCCGGTCAGATTCGGAGTGAGTTTTTTGCCACCGATGCTCTAGCCGTCTCAGCGATTGTTTCCTCACCCCCCAGCTCCAAAGAAAACCACGGGGCTGTCCGGGCTCCATGCAATCGGAGAGGGCGCTTCGGAGCCAGACAGTCGATAGCCCTGGTTAACTCTGCAGCGGGTCACCAAGGAATCAGCTGAAAGGCCATCAACATGGGATAAAGCATCCCCTACCACTCTCTGGAAACCATTTGGATCCAATTAAGTGGTGGGGGTGGACCATCCAAATTGGTCCCATCTCCCTGCAGAGGGGAAGGGTCGCGGAGAAGTCCAGTTGCACCAGGAAGTGATCTGACCATGGCACTTCTTTTGTTTCACTTTTACCTAGTGTCATATCACCCACATCATTAGAGGTGAACACCAGGTCTAAGGCATGTCCGTGACTATGAGTTGGGCCAAACTTATTCAGGGACAGCCCCATGGAAGCCATGCTTTCCACGAAGTCCCAAGCAGCCCCTTGTAAGGTCATGTTGGCATGGATGTTAAAATCCCCTAGGACAACCAAACTAGGTATCTCCAGGAGAACATCCGCCATGACCTGAAGCAGCTCAGGCAGGGAATCCTTGGTGCAGCGGGGAGGTCGGTACACCAAAAGGAATCCTGTACTGCCCCTATTGCCCAACTTCCTTTTTTTTTTTAATATAATTTTTATTAGGTTTATAATTTACAATCCTCAAATTACAAATACATATTTCCATAGATCTTATGGACTCCCCCCGTCTTCCAAATACTGCGTTCTCTGTAAATACAAAGCCTCAGCAATTTGTTAACTTGTTTTAAACATAGTAATATATCTTCCGTTTTATCGTGATATCTGGTCTCTAAACATTTCAATCCATATCCATTAATTTTTAGTTTCAACACAATAAACTTATTTCATTACACCACTTGTGTCTTGTTGTACCTTATTTACCAATTCAAAAATTTATCGATACTGAAGCTGTACTTTCCTAGATAGGAGCATTTTTTAACATTCATACAACTTATAATGTTTTTTCAAATAGTCCTTAAATTTTTCCCAAACTTCCTCCGTTTCTTCTTCTCCCGAGTCTCGGATTCTGCCAGTCATTTCAGCCAGTTCCATATAGTCCATCAGCTGCGTCTGCCATTCTTCCAGTGTGGGTAGATTTTGTGTCTTCCAGTGCTTTGCCATCAGGATCCTTGCTGCTGTGGTCGCGTACATAAAGAAGATTCTATCTTTCTTAACCACCCTCTGGTCTACCATGCCCAGGAGGAAGGCCTCCGGTTTCTTGGGTACGGTAAATCTAAGCACCTTTTTTAGTTCATTATGTATCATCTCCCAGAAGGCCTTCACCTTCGGGCAGGTCCACCAGAGGTGTAGAAATGTCCCTTCCTCCTCTTTACATTTCCAACATTTATTGTCAGACAGGTGATATATTTTTGCGAGCTTGACTGAGGTCATGTACCACCGGTATGTCATTTTCATAATGTTTTCCTTCAAGGCACTACATGCCGTGAATTTCATTCCGGTGTTCCATAACCTTTCCCAGTCTTCAAACATAATGTTGTGCCCCAAATCCTGTGCCCACTTTATCATGGAGGATTTAACAATCTCATCCTGTGTATTCCATTTAAGCAGCAAGTTGTACATTCTCGAAATTAACTTAGATTTTGGCTCAAGCAACTCTGTCTCTAGTTTCGATTTTTCCTCTTGAAAACCCACTTTTTTGTCCGCTTTAAAAACTTCCTGGATTTGAGCATAATGTAACCAATCTCGCACCTTGTTTTTTAATTTTTCCATACTCTGCAACCTCCATTTATCTCCAATTTTTTCAATTATTTCCCAATATTTAGGCCACTGGGTCTCCATATTGAGTCTTTTACGTGCTTTGGCCTCCATCGGTGAAAGCCACCTCGGAGTTTTACTCTCCAATAAGTCTTTATATTTTGACCAGACCATAAAAATTGCCCTTCTGACAATATGGTTTTTGAACAATTTATGAACTTTAACCTTGTCATACCACAAGTATGCATGCCACCCAAAAGCATTGTCAAATCCCTCCAGATCGAGGACATCGGTGTTCTCCAACAAAATCCAATCCTTCAACCAGCAGAGGGCTGCAGATTCATAATATAACCTCAAGTCCGGCAGGGCAAACCCCCCTCTTTCTTTCACATCAGTTAGTATTTTAAACTTTAATCGGGGCTTTTTGCCCTGCCAGACAAATTTGGAAATATCCCTCTGCCATCTTCCAAAACATTCCACCTTGTCCACGATCTGGAGGGCCTGAAACAAAAATAACATTTTCGGCAATACATTCATCTTGATAGCAGCTATTCTACCCAACAAGGAGAGTTTCAATCTTGACCATGTTTCCAAGTCTCTTTTGATCTCTGACCAACATTTCTCATAATTGTCTTTAAACAAATTCAAATTTTTGGAGGTCAAGTGCACCCCTAAGTACTTTGCTTTTTTAACCACATTTAGCTCTGTTTCTTTTCTGAACTCCTCTATTTCAGTAGTTGTCAAATTTTTTGCTAGAACTTTAGTTTTTTGTTTATTCAGCTTGAATCCCGCCACCCGACCAAAGTCTGAAATTAATTCTAACGCCCTTTTAGTACTAGAGACTGGCTCCTGTAATGTTAATACCAGGTCATCTGCAAATGCTTTCAGTTTATATTGTTTCTCTCCGACCACAATTCCCTGTGCCAACCGGTCATTTCTAATCATGTTCAATAGCACCTCCAGGACTGAAATAAATAACAGAGGAGATAGAGGGCACCCCTGTCGTGTCCCTTTTTCGATTTTGAACTCCTCTGTCACCACGTTGTTTACTATCAATTTAGCTTTTTGCTCTGAATAAATTGCTTCTATTCCATTTTCAAACCCCCGCCCCACTCCCATCCTTTCCAAGTTTTTCTTCATAAACATCCAAGAAATGTTGTCGAAGGCTTTCTCCGCATCAATAAAGATCAACACCGCTCTTGTGTTTGAGTTAATCTGTAAAAATTCCAAAATGTCAATGATGTTTCTTGTATTGTCAAATAAATGTCTGCCAGGGAAAAAGCCTGCTTGGTCCTTATGAATCACTTCATTTAATACTTTCTTAAACCTACTTGCCAAAATGTCTGCAAAAATTTTGTAATCCACATTTAGGAGTGAGATAGGACGGTAGTTTTTAAGTTGAGTTTTTTCAGTTTCTGATTTTGGTATCAACGTGATGAAAGCTTCTTTCCACGTTTCCGGTGCCTTCCTCCCTTCCATAATTTGGTTACAAACTTCCAACAATGGTTGTATCAACGAGTCCTTCAATACCTTATAATATTTGGAAGTAAGTCCATCAGGTCCCGGAGACTTGCCCAGTTGAAGGTTCTGAATGGCGCAATCAATTTCTTGGGTTGTGATATTACAGTTCAAGGTTGCTCTCATTTCCTGGGGTATTTTTTGTAATCCATTAGTTGTAACAAATTGGTCCACCTCCAGGTCTTTTTGTGGCCTTTGTGAATACAGTTCTTTGAAATATCTCTGGAAACACTTTCTGATTTCCTCGGGTTTCTGTACCATTCTCCCTTCAATCTCTAGATTTGTAACTGTATTAAGCTTTTGTCTCTTTTTCAGCTGCCAGGCCAACAACTTCCCGCACTTATTAGCAGATTCAAAGGATCTTTGTTTCATTTGTTTAATTTTCCATTCCACCTCTTGATTTATCAGTTTCAAATATTGTGCCTGGAAAAACTTCACCTCTCTCAATACTTCCTTTGATTTAGGCCTGGATCTCAGTTTTTTCTCTCCTTCTCTTATTTTCTCCAAAATCTTCTCCTTCTTTTCATTCCAGAGCCTTTTTTTTTATCGTATTCTGCTGTATTAGAAACCCTCTCATAACCGCTTTGCTTGCGTCCCAGATTGTTCTTTTTTCCACATTTGTCTTTAAGTTTATTTCAAAATAATCCTTTAAAGCTTTTTGGGCCTTCTTAACAATCTCCTGATCTCTTAACAAAGCGTCATTCATTCTCCATCTGAAAGATCCGGTTGTATTTAATCTCAATTCCATTCTCAGAGCGTTGTGGTCGGAGCAGGTTTTTGGGCAGATTTCCACTTTTCTGGTCTTCGGTGCCAGCCCTCTAGTTATCCATATTTGGTCGATTCGCGTCCATGTCATGTGGGCCTCAGAAAAGAAAGTTCCTTCTTTCCCTAGAGGGTTCTTGATCCTCCATATGTCAATCAAATCCAAATTGTCAGTCATTTCGAAAAAGGTTTTTGGTAGTCTGCCGTCTTTCGTTATATTAGCACTTTGCGACTTATCCATATTCACTGATGCGACACCGTTCATATCTCCCAACATGATAATGTTGTTGTAATCCAGATAGTCCAGCATAATCTCATGCAGCTTCCTAAAGAATTCCGATTTTCCATCATTTGGGGCATATATTCCTAGAATTAAAAACTTTTCTCCTTGTGTCTGGATTTCAATTGCCAAAATTCTACCTATTGCCCAACTTCCAGAACATGCACTCAGTGAACTGGGTCTTCCCAATAGGATGCCTGGTGCAAACTAATGACTTCCTAAAAATCACTGCAACCCCCCCTCCCCGCCCACATGACCTGGGTTGCTGTGCGTAAGAGAAACCTGGTGGACAAGCAGCGGCAAGGACAGGGCCATCTGCTTCATGCAACCAAGTCTCTGTTACACATGCCAGGTCAAGTCCTCCATCCATGATCAAGTCATGGATGGCAGTGGTCTTATGAATCATTGACCTAGCATTGCACAGCAGCACCTTCAGGTCATGTGGGTTTCCCTTGTTGAGCGCAAATATAACATTGAATCACAATCGTACAAAATAACTCAGCAAGCTGACATTTATCAAGACTTAAACAAAGGTTAGTGTACTAAATATTATTTCCAATTCTAGGTATTTTGCTATTGGAGAAATACCATATATGATTATAAAAATCTAAAGCAAGAATTATTTTAAAATATTATTTCATTTCTGGATCAGACGGACAAGATTTCTTCTACTATATATTTATTTCTTTATCATATACACACAAAGCTTCTATTTTTAAACAGGAAATATTTTTGTAACTAAGGTCTATTATACAAATACAGATGTTCATTTTGTTACAGTTTTGTTAAGTTGTATACAAATTATAAAGATGAGTCAATTATTTACTAAATTCGCGAGTTTTGCCATTACTGCATATTCTGATAGTTTCTCTTTCCATGCATCTATTTCAGGACATATGTCAGATTTCCATATGTTGGCCAACAACACTCTGACTGCTGTGGTCATATAACTAAATAGTTTGACTGATGATTTCACGATACAGTAGCTGAAGGAGTCGTTCCCAACAGCATAGTTTTGGGGTCCAATGCAAATTTAGGGGGTTTTTTTTACATTTTTTCATTTCGAAATGAACTTTCCTCCAAAACTTTTTGGTCTTTTCACAGGTCCACCATAAATGGAAGAAGATTCCTTAAGGTCTATCACATTTCCAGCAATGTCCATTCATTGCATTATTCATCTTCTGTATATTTTTCAAAGTTATATACCATTGAAAGAACATTTTTGTACAGTCTTACCTCATGTTACGGCCACTTCAGGTTACGTGTTTTTGGGTTGCGGACCGCAGGAATCCTGGAAGCACCAGAACGGGTTACTTCCGGGTTTCGCCACTTTCATTTGCGCAGAAGCGTCAAATTGCACCAGTGCCTGTGCAGACATGGCGCTTCAGGATGCGAACGCTGTGGGTTGCGGACGTGCCTCAGTCACGGGTTATGTCTGCAACCCGAGGTTCCACGGTACCAATTTTGTTTTAGGGCTTAACTTGCAGTAAATTTTATTCCTTTATTCATAATTGTTCTCATTGTTCCACTGTGAACTGCTCTTAAAATTTTTGCATCCATTTTGTCATATAAGGTTTTGCTTGTTTGGGCTCGGTGTCATATTTGAGTAATAGTTTATAAATTTTACTCAAAAGGTACAACCCTGTTATGATGGACTCAAATTCTGTCTTTTCACTGATTTAAATGTTTGCCATACAGTCTTTCTTGAATCTGGATATTAGTTGACAGTATGTAAGCAGTTTCATATTTTTTATCCTCTTTAATGCTTTGGCATGTATTTGATCTGTTATTGAAGATGAACCATATCTTGGTACAATATATACCGTATTTTTCGCTCTATAGGACGCACCGAACCATAGGAGGGGGAGAACGGGGGGGGCCAAATTCTCCCCCTCTCTGCGCAGCGCTCCTTCAGCGAAGCGGGAGGAGAAACGGAGCCCCTTCCATTTCTCCTCCCGCTTCACTGAAGGAGCGCTGCGCCGGGAGGAAAAACTGTGCAGCGCCTTTCCAGCGAAGCAAAGCCTGGAGAGCAAGAGGGATCGGTGTGCACCGACCCCTCTCGTTCTCTAGGCTTCAGGCGGCTATCCGCAAGCCTTCGGAGCGCAGCGGGAACTTGTGCTGCGCTCCAAAGTCTTCAGGTGGCTATCCCTGAAGCCTGGAGAGCGAGAGGGGTCGGTGCGCACCAACCCCTCTCGCTCTCCAGGCTTCAGCAAAAGCAACGCGTAGCCTCTGGAGCGGGGAGGGAGCGCTCCCTCTGCGCTTCAGAGGCTTCGTGTTGCTATCGCTGAAGCCAAGGAGCCTGCATTCGCTCCATAGGACGCACACACATTTCCCCTTAATTTTGGAAGGTAAAAAGTGTGTCCTATAGAGCAAAAAATACGGTAGTCATATATTCTCCTATCGGCTCTAATAATAATATTGCAGTGGTGACAGTGCAGGTAAGGGCATTTTTGTGATTTTTGTAGTGCAGCTCATGATTTTTGTGGTGCAGGCTGTGCCCCTGGCTATGATGTGTGATTTGACGGTGAGTTTGGGGAGCCCCAATGTGAAAAGAGTGAGGATCCTTGAGGATCCGTGCTTCAAAACCATGTTTTTGGGCCATGGAGTGTCCAGGAAGCTGTGGATCCGAGTTTTTTGTTGTGCAGGCTGTGCCCCTGGACATGATGTGTGATTTGACAGTGAGTTTAGGGTGGCCCAATGCAAAAAGCGTGAAGATCAATGAGGAACCATGGTTTGGAACCACGTTTTTGGCCACGGTATGGCCAGGAAGCCGTGGATCTGTGATTTTTGTGGTGGATGCTGTGCCCCTGGACAGGATGTGTGATTTAACGGTGCGTTTGGGTTGGCCCAATGAAAAAAGTGTGAGGATCCGCGAGGATCCGTCCTTCAAAACCATGTTTTTGGGCCATGGAGTGTCCAGGAAGCTGTGGATCCGAGTTTTTTGTTGTGCAGGCTGTGCCCCTGGACATGATGTGTGATTTGACAGTGAGTTTAGGGTGGCCCAATGCAAAAAGCGTGAAGATCAATGAGGAACCATGGTTTGGAACCACGTTTTTGGCCACGGTATGGCCAGGAAGCCGTGGGTCCATGATTTTTCTGGTGGATGCTGTGCCCCTGACCATGATCTTTGATCTGATGGTGACTTTGGGCTGGTCTTGTGCAAAAATCATGAGGATCCATGAGGATCTGTGCTTCGGAACCACGTTTTTGGGTCATGGCATGGCCAGGCAGGCGTGGATCCGAGTTTTATGTGGTGCAGGCTTTGCCCCTGGCTATGATATGTAATTTGACAGTGAGTTTGGGTTGGCCCAATGCAAAAATCATGAGGATCCATGAGGATCCGTGCTTCAAAACCACATTTTTTGGCCATGGAGTGGCCAGGAAGCCGTGGATCCGAGGTTTTTGTGGTGCAGGCTGTGCCCCTGGCCATGATGTGTGATTTGATGGTGAGTTTGGGCTGATCTAGTTCAGGATCCATGAGGATCCGTGCTTCAAAACCACGTTTTTGGGCCACGGTATGGCCAGGAAGCTGTTTGGCAGGGGAAGAGACTCCCAGGAGAGGGGGCGATGCTCTGGCTCTGTCTTCAAAGGGGGAGAGGAAGGGGGGAGCCCAGGATCTGGAGAGGGGCGGCGGAAGAGCTCTTTGCTAAGAAGTGGGGAAAACCTTTGCATTTCAGTCTTGCCTTTGAACCAAAGCTGTCCTGCGAGCAGCTCACACAAAATAAGCGGATATATATATATATATATTTAGGGGGGTCGTAGGTTACTGCTCCGAGTCCCCAAAGGGCGCAGCAACTCCGCTCTACTTTGCGGGGCTGTTGTAACGGGGACCCCCTGCGCCGCGGCCCTGCCTCCCCCCGTCGGGAAATGGGGGTGAGACTGAGCGGACCCCCCTCTCCCGGCAAGGGATTAAAAGGGGGGGGCATGTCCCCTTCCTGCCCCGGAGGGCTTTTTCCCAGGTGGGGGGGGTCTCCTTCCCTGCCGCCTCCGGGGATCGAACCCGGGACTTTCTCAGGAGAGAATCAGGAAAACGGATCTGGTTTGGGAGGAGGAGAATTTGTGTCTTCGGGGAGGGAGGGGCCACTCATTCCTGCCCCCCCGGTCAGTGAGCTCCGCTTCCTAGAGAGACAGGGAGGGGGCCAAGGGGGGAGGGGAGGGGCCTGATCCACCTTCCCGGAAGAGGAGCAGCTCTGCGGAGGAGGAGGAGGGAAAAGAGGTGCGAAATATATCTATATATTGGGGGGGGGGGAGAAGGAGGGGCTTTTCCTCCCCCTGAATCTGCAAACAGGGCAGCTGGGAAGGGGGGCAGAATTTGGGGCGGGGGGTGAAATCTGGGGCGGATCTGGGGATCCGACGAGCGGGGGAGGGGCTGGTTTAGGCGCGGGGGGGCAGAAAGGAGCCCCTCCCCCCGAGGGGGCGCCTCCTTGTAGACCCCCAGCCATTTGTCTTGCGGGAAAGGAAATGGGAATAGCAGAGCGAGCAAGGGAGGGGGGAGAGGAGATGCTCAGCTGCCCCCCCCCGGGAAGGAAATGGGAGGGCCCCCCAGGGCTGGGACTTGAACCCAGGCCCCAGTTCTGGCTTCCCCCTGGCAGGAATCCCTGGGGCGCCGCCATCCTGACTTGGGGGCCGCCTGGCTTGACTTCTCCCTCCTGCCCAGGAATCTGCCAGGACTAGACCAGGGAGAGATCCCTGAGCAGGAGCCCCGATCCAGCCACCCTCTCCTCCCCTGAAGCTCAGTCCTTGCCCTGCCTCAGGTCCCAGATCAGGAGCTGCAGGGGGCGCTGGGGGCTGTGAGAGCGAGTCCAACCATGGGGGGAAAAGAGGAAGCCCCCTTTATTATTCCCCCCCTTTGAGGCTTCTCTCTGGGCAACTCGAGTCTCTCCCACATGCCTGTGTTTCTGTGCAGAAGCATCTAAAGGGCTCCCCCCCCCCCCAGAGACACCTGGGCCCAACTCCTTCTCACCTGGTTTCCATTATTCCCACTATATCAGATCTCTTAAATCTGTGGGTTTAAGGGATGGGGAAGATTGTAATTGAAATGGGTGGGTTCCTGTGTTCCCCCCTCAAGAGCCTGCATTATTATTATTATTATTATTATTACAGTGGTACCTCGGGTTACATACGCTTCAGGTTACAGACTCCACTAACCCAGGATGAAAACAGAAATTGTGGTCCAGCAGCGCGGCAGCAGCAGGAGGCCCCATTATGTTAAGAACACTTTCTTAACCACCGGAACGAATTGAGTACTTAACCCGAGGTAGCACTGTACTGCAGTTTCATTTATTGTTATTTTTATTTATTTATTTAATCTATTAGTTGCTTTCTCTTGCCCAGGGCAGCCCAAAGTGACTTACAACCAGTTGTTGTTGTTGTTGTTGTTGTTGTTGTTGTTGTTGTTGTTATGTTCCACAGTGACACTCCAGGGCCTTTTTTGTCGTGTT
Organism: Podarcis melisellensis; assembly: GCF_964234715.1. Classification (NCBI taxonomy): domain Eukaryota; kingdom Metazoa; phylum Chordata; class Lepidosauria; order Squamata; family Lacertidae; genus Podarcis; species Podarcis melisellensis. The sequence continues at coordinate 123,468,178 of NC_138529.1, read as the reverse complement.
TCCTGTATTTTGGGGGCAGAGAGAAGGCTGTTCTCGGGGCCTGCTCCCCCACTAGGGAAACTGAGGCAGCCCCCTCAGGCAGGAGATGCAGGGAGGGGCAAGGAGGGGACTGAGCGGAGTCCCATTTGGCCAGCCCTGATTTAACCCTCTATCCTCTCATCCAGTGGAAGGTGCTGTCCCTTTGCCAGTGTCCCAGACACAATGCAGCCGCCTTGGGAAGTCAGTGGTGCAGGGTGATTTGGGAATGTGTGCAGTTGGTGGGACTGTATCAGGAAGATGTTGGAGATCACGGAGGAAGGAGGAAACAAAATGCAGCGTTTTCAGAGGAGTGGGAAGAAGGGGAAAGTGTGTCCCCCCAGATAAGACTCCCATCCTCCCTGGCCATGGGCCATCCTTGCTTGGACAGGTGGTACTTTGAGTCCAACCACATCTGGAGGACCAGAGATGCCTCAACTCAGCATAGAAGGTTCCTCTAGGGCTCAGTGTTACTTGGGAGTTGGTGGAACTGGATCTTAAGGTAGCCGTGTTGGTCTGCCATAGTCAAAACAAAAAAAATTCCTTCCAGTAGCACCTTAAAGACCAACTAAGTTAGTTCTTCGTTTCAGCTTTCGTGTGCATGCACACTTCTTCAGATACCAATCTTAAGGATTCTTGAGACATTTCCAAGGGATTGTGCTTAGTATCCAGACCCTAACACTATAAAGCCAAGGTGTCCCCACTGAGCAGTATATCAAGCCTGCTGGCCATTGGGGAAGACCTTCTGAAGGAAATTGTTTGCCCCCAATGTTAATTCCTTCCTTCCTTCACTGCTGCTGCTGCCCACACTAAAGGAATGTCTGGATGAAATCCCAGGGATGTCTGGCTCCTATTACAAAGAGATCCAGTTGATATTCTAGAAAAAAGTGTGGCTAAGATTCTAAGTCACAATCATGGCTGAGAAATACAGCCAGGGAATATGAAACTGATTTGAAGATTGGTTTCTTCTTTACACTTCATTATTATTATTATTATTACATTACATTCAGGAGGACACACCACTGGTTTCATCATCTTTCTATTCTTTTCCACACTCAGTGTTATTCACCTTTAATACTCACCTTTTTCAGTGTAACACATATTTTTATCTTGTGATCTTCAAATGAAGAGAGGTATAACAATTTACTAAGTAATTCCCAGTTGGAGCAGAGCTAGAATATCCAGAAGCCCTTGGCCACCCACGGCAAAGGAGGAAGAACAGCGAGAGAGGCCTGGACAGGGAATCTCCGTTGAGATAAGCCAGTGTCAGGAGGCGGGTGCGAGACCCGGTGGCATATAATAATTATAAATCATAACTGGCATGGGTGTCTCAATCTGGCCTTCCCAGCAGTCAGGCTCCAGCTGCTTTCCTTCTGCACCTCCAGCTCTCTCCATTCAAGAATGCAAGGCTGAGAGATGGAGGTCCAACCCCAAGAACATTCTCCAACTGAGCACTCCTTCAACCGACCACAAGCACCAAGCCTTGTCACTAGACTTATATATGGGTCTCCCAAAATGGTCACTATGCACCTCCTGAGGCCAAAGGGACTGTGCAGGTGATGAATAAAGATCTGGAGGTTGAAGGGGACAAAATGTGGCCCAAGGGGTGGAGGATTATAGTGCAGAGGATGAAGAACTTCATGATGAACTTAGGACCCTGATGAATAGTGGGCGGGTTCATGGAACATAGAGTAGCTCCCTTTCCTGTGAGAAACCACTTTTAATAAAACGTAAACCCCGCAGTTCAACCGTATTCTAAGATAATGCTGCTTCATTAATGCTTAATTAAAGGTTAGGAAAGTCTGATGATGCATTACCATTATTTAACATTATTTCATCTGTCTTTCTGAAAAATTTGGAACATATGGAGGACAGGAAAGAATGTACGAGACGTCAAAATAAGAGCAGGTGCTAATTGATGTGTGTAATATTCCTTTGTTCCCTTCCTAGGTTTCCTTCCCCCCCGCTCCTCCCTGTTGAAAGAAGACAATGGAGAAGGCAGTCAAAATTCTGGAGGGCCATGTCAAATGGGAATAACAAAGAAACCATATAAATTAATGGAATGTGAAAAGAGAGAGGAGAAACAATTTGAAAGTATGGAGTGTGGGAAGAGCTTCACTGACAGTGGAACACTTGGAAAACATCAACGGACTCACACAGGAGAGAAACCATTTAAATGCATGGAGTGTGGAAAAAGCTTTGCTTGGAGTTCAAACCTTCGTATACATAAACACACTCACACGGGGGAGAAACCATATAAATGTAAGGAGTGTGGAAAGAGCTTCAGTCAGATTGGACACCTTAGAAACCATCAACGAACCCACACAGGGGAAAAACCATATAAATGTATGGAGTGTGGAAAGAGCTTCACCGATAGTGGAACATTTAGAAAACATCAACAGACACACACGGGCGAGAAACCATTCAAATGCATGGAATGTGGAAAGAGCTTCAGTCAGAGTGGATACCTTAGAATCCATCAACGGATTCACACAGGGGAGAAACCATTTAAATGTTTGGAGTGTGGAAAGAGTTTCAGTACAAATAGAGGACTGAATATTCATCATAAAACTCACACTGGGGAAAAACCATTTGAATGTATGCTGTGTGATAAGAGCTTCACTGAGAGTAGAAAACTTAGAATCCATCATCGAACTCACACAGGGGAAAAACCATATGAATGTATGGATTGTGGAAAGAGATTCAGTCACAGTGAAGCACTGAGAAAACATCAACGAACTCACACAGGGGAGAAACCATTTAAATGCATGGAGTGTGGAAAGAGCTTTATTGATGGTACAGCACTTAGTATCCATCATCAAACTCACACAGGGGAGAAACCATTTGAATGTATGGAGTGTGGAAAGAGCTTCAATCGCAGTAGAACACTTAGAATCCATCAATGGACTCACACAGGGGAGAAACCATTTAATTGCATGGATTGCGGTAAGAACTTCCCTGATCGTGGAACACTTAGAATCCATCAACGGACTCACACAGGGGAAAAACCATTTGAATGTAAGGAGTGTGGAAAGAGCTTCACTTCTAATAGAGCAGTAAGAAGACATCAATGGACTCACTCAGGGGAAAAACCATTAAAATGCATGGAATGTGGAAAGAGTTTTATTGAGAGTAGAGAACTGAGAACCCATCATCGAACTCACACTGGGGAGAAACCATTTAAATGCACCGAGTGCGGAAAGAGCTTCAATCGCAGTGGAACACTTAGAAAACATAAATGGACTCACACAGGGGAGAAACCATTTAAATGCATGGAATGTGGAAAGAGCTTTATTGGTGGTACAGCACTTAGTATCCATCATCAAACTCACACAGGGGAGAAACCATTTAAATGTAAGGAGTGTGGAAAGGGCTTCACTAATGTTGGAAATGTTAGAAGACATCAACGGACTCACACGGGAGAAACCATTTAAATGTATGGAGAGTTGAAAGGGTTTCTTTCAGAGTGGAACCCTAATTTCACACACAGGAAACTTAGACGACATCAACAGACTCACTCGGGGACAAGCAAATAAATGTATGGAGTGTGGAAAGAGCGTCAATAGAAGTGGAAACCTTAGCAAACATCAGCGAACTCAAAAAGGGAAAACCACTTACGTATATGGAGCATACATAGAGCTTCAGTCCTGATGTTCTTAGAAACCATCAATGGACTCGCAAGGAGGAAAAGGAGGAAAAGAGTTGAAACCTTACAATCCACAAACTGAAAAATCTAAAATGGTTTGAATGGAAGGAGTGTGGTGCTGGGATGGATGCTGGGATGTTTTTGCCTCTACGCATGGGTCTGGGAATGTTCTGATCAGTTCACATTGAGTTCAGTACCCTGACCTGTTCTTAACGCATTGTTGACCACATCTACGGAACGAGATTCTTATGTTCTTTCATGTCATGCAAAATCAATCATTAGTAATAGTTTAAGTCTTGATACTCAATCACTAGTTAATGGTTTAATAAGGAGGTTTCACGCCTGTCCAATTCTGTGTTCCCTTTCCCACCCTTTAATCTATTGATGATTAATACCTACATTCAACCCTTGCGTTGTATTCATGTTAACCAATCAGCAACAAGCACATATGTAATGCTGTAATATTCAATAAAAGGGACTCTCCGAGACTTGCTCGAGAGATGCCTCCCGTATGACACCTTATTTCAACCCAACAGTGTGGGAAGTGTTTCAATTGCTTTATCGATAGATAGTTTTATTAATACAGTGGTACCTCGGGTTACATACGCTTCAGGTTACAGACTCTGCTAACCCAGAAATAGTGCTTCAGGTTAAGAAATTTGCTTCAGGATGAGAACAGAAACCATGCTCCAGCGGCGGAGCAGCAGCAAGAATCCCCATTAGCTAAAGTGGTGCTTCAGGTTAAGAACGGACCTCCGGAACGAATTAAGTACTTAACCTGAGGCACCACTGTATATAATTTTATTTACAAATTGCGTTCAAAAATGGAAGCATTCACCTCTGGGTTCTTGGTGTTTGAAAGCCCCAAATGTTCAACTTCCGAAGCGTTCTACAACCGAGATTCCACTGAGAATCCAGCAATAGTGTGTTGTCCAACGATATCCATTCTTTTAACCAACACAAAGAGGCTGCCTCGTAGTAGAAAATCTAGCAGTGCGAAGCCACCTCTGTTTTTAGTATCTATCAAAATTTTATACTTTATTCTTGGTGTTTTCCCCCTGCCAGACTAATCATGAAATATCTCTTTGCCATTCGTTAAAGAAGCTTGCATTATTTATTCTTGGTATCATTTAGAATAAAAACAGTATATTAGGTAAAACATTTCTCTTTATGGTTGAAATCCTTCGTAAAAGTGATAGTTTCATCCTCCCCTATATTTCCAAATGTTTTTAACATTTTTTGATACTCTAACGTAATTGGAATATGGTGTAATTCAGTGTTTTTCAAATAAACCCTTATTTAGTCTCCATCTATACAATGAACTCTTTTCACCCCTCATTATCATCCATGGTGAGTTTTGATCTGATATAGTTCTTGGCTGGATCTCTACAGTCTTTAATCCTGTAGGCAGGTTCCTTCAATATCCAGATCATGTTTCTTCTTCCCGCAGAATCCTTTGAATCAGAAGAACATGTTTACTCTTGTTCTAATGGGGGTCTGAATCTCCAAGCATCTGGGTTGGCAAACTAAGGCGCAAATGCCTTCTAGATCCAGCCTGCGGATGGTCCAGGAATCACCGCATGGATTGCCAACGCAACCGTTCTTTCCCTCTCCCTCACACGGCAGCGCTTTTCTCCTCAGGGACGAGCAATCTTGTCCCACACTGGGTGCCATCAACGGGGGGAGTCGGCTCACCCGCCTGCCTGCCTCAGAAGGGTGGCGCTGGGAAGGGGGGGATGTGACTGCCGGCTGCTGCTGAGTTTTCCTCCTGCTCCTCCTCCCTCTCCCTCAGTCCGCCCTTCCATTTCTGTGCCCCTTCTCCGTGCCGCTTCCTCACGCGCTTTCTTTGTCACCCCCTCCCTCCTTCATTCCTCCCATGGCGTTCAGGCAGTTTGTTGCAGCTGCCGCTTGCGGGTTGGAAGCAGCAGCAGTTGGTGGGTAAAAGCTCTGGCAACGCCCTGGTTCCCCTACCGGTTCTCCACCAGGGCTGTGTGGTGTGGTTAAGAGCAGTAGTCTCGTAATCTGGGGAACCGGGTTCGCGTCTCCGCTCCTCCACATGCAGCTGCTGGGTGACCTTGGGCCAGTCACACTTCTCTGAAGTCTCTCAGCCCCACTCACCTCACAGAGTGTTTGTTGTGGGGGAGGAAGGGAAAGGAGAGTGTTAGCCGCTTTGAGACTCCTTCGGATTGTGATAAAGCGGGATATCAAATCCAAACTCTTCTGCTGCTACTGCTTCTGTCTTCTCCGGCCCACGCAGCCTCCTGCCCTGCCCTGGCACCTGGCTGGAGAAGCCCAACTGGGGCTATTGGGACGACAACTGGGACAGGTAAAGCCAAACATCTTCAGGCCTCTTTGCGGAAGAAATCTCATGTGAAAAGTGGCTCTGAATCTGAAAGTCCCAGTCCCAAATCTTAATCCTGCCACCCTAAGATATTATAAGCAAGCCCCGCATTCCTCTTTCCACCTGCAATAGGGAGGTTGGAACAACACTTAATACCCTGCAGGGATCATAAGAGCCACAATTACTTAAAATTGCAGGGAGAGAGAGAAAAACTGGATTTAAAATGACCCAACCACAAGATGAAAAGTCTCCCTACTAAATGAGGGAAGGGGGAGGCATGGGGGGGGGCTTTTGAAGTCTCCCTGCTGGGAAGGGAATTCCAGAGCAATGACACCACTGTCTGGCTGGAATCCCTCACTGCCTCTGAATCCAGGGGGGGGGGGGTTTATGGGGGGGGAGGAGGGGGGCTGGTGTTTGAAGCGGGGCTTGGCTGTTAGGGGGCGTTGCTCAGCAATGCAGCAGTTGCTCTGCATGCAGAAGGACCCCGGTTGAGTGCTTGGCATGCAGAAGGAGGCCCAGAAGGAGACCCTCCCCCTCCCTGCCGCCCCCAGTGAGACCCCGTGAGGAGGAGAGGCAGTTGGGGGGCGGGGGCCGGGTCCCCATGGAACCCCCAGAGCAGGAGGCCAGAGGCAGCGCCGTCCCGTCTCCTTCCCCTCCGGACACAGGGAGGGGCTGCTCTAAATTCGTAGCTCTAGGGATGCGCGCGTCTGAAAAGGCGCCGGAAGTGTCGCCGCGAAGAGCGCCGGAAGTTCCCAGACCGGGAAAGAAGGAGGGGCGTCGCTGAAGAGCCCCCCCCCCGTCGCCGCCCCCTTTCTATTTCCGACAAGGAAAGCGGACTAATCTGGAGCCAGGGAGGCGGAGGACCAAGAGGTAAAGAGGGAGAGGAGGGGGGAATAGGGGAGGAGGGGGGATAAGGGGAGACCCCCCCCCGTAAGGAAAGCGCCCTCCCTGGGGCCCGTCGACAGGGGCCCCGATCCAGGCCCCGACCCAGGGGGGAAGGGGGGACCCAACACCTGCAGGGATCTACACCTGGCAAGATCTCCTGGGCAGCAGCAGCAGCACCGCCAGACTCCCCTTTCTCTTTCCTGGGGGGCCGAGAGATGCTCAGCTGCCCTGCCCCCCCCGGGATGCCTGGGCGGGAAAGAGGACCCCAAGCAGGGCTGGGGGTGGGGCTGAGGCCCCCCATTCTCCCTGGGGTCGTGGGGCGCCTGGCTGGGGAAATGGAGAGAGGGAGTCCAGGAAAGGGTTAATGGAAGGGGAGGAGCCTCGACAGAGACCCCTCCCCTTCCAGCACCCCTGACCCCCCATCACCCAGCCTCCCTGCTGAGGGTGTTGGCAGTCCCAGATTATCTGTATTCACTACACTCATTGCCATTTTACTGAATACCACCATTTGGTAGCCAAGCCCAAACCCAAAGTCCTCTACGGATCATAGAATCATAGAGTTGGAAGAGACCACAAGGGCCATCGAGTCCAACCCCCTGCCAAGCAGGAAACACCATCAGAGCACTCCTGACATATGGTTGTCAAGCCTCTGCTTAAAGACCTCCAAAGAAGGAGACTCCACCACACTCCTTGGCAGCAAATTCCACTGTCGAACAGCTCTTACTGTCAGGAAGTTCTTCCGAATGTTTAGGTGGAATCTTTTTTCTTGTAGTTTGGAACCATTGCTCCGTGTCCGCTTCTCTGGAGCAGCAGAAAACAACCTTTCTCCCTCCTCTATGTGACATCCTTTTATATATTTGAACATGGCTATCATATCACCCCTTAACCTCCTCCTCTTCTCCAGGCTAAACATGCCCAGCTCCCTTAGCCGTTCCTCATAAGGCATCGTTTCCAGGCCTTTGACCATTTTGGTTGCCCTCCTCTGGACCCGTTCCAGTTTGTCAGTGTCCTTCTTGAACTGTGGTGCCCAGAACTGGACACAGTACTCCAGGGTCTTTTCCAGGGAGTCCTCCCCTTTCATGAGGTGACCAAAGTATTGGAGCCTCAGCTTCATGATCTGTCCTTCCAGTGAGCACTCAGGGCTGATTTCCTTCAGAATGGATCGGTTTGATCTTCTTGCAGTCTATGGGACTCTCAAGAGTCTCCTCCAACACCATAATTCAAAAGCATCAATTCTTCGGCGATCAGCCTTCTTTATGGTCCACCTCTCACTTCCATAATTCACTACTGGGAAAACCATGGCTTTAACTATACGGACCTTTGTTGGTAAGGTGATGTCTCTGCTTTTTAAAGTCAGTATGATTCTATTTAAATCAAAAATTTCTAATGTGGTTACACTATTAGAAATACATAGACAGATAATTTTGAAATTCTGAGGTTTAATAAGTTAACTGTCTATATTTGGACAACATTTCTGCTGTAATTTATATTGGAAGGAAAAAAAATAATCATTTCCTTAATTACAACTTAAGCAATTTATTTAACTAAAACAATAATATTATAGCATGTTGGTAAACATTTTTTTTTTATAAAAAACAACCAAGCAGGCTGAGTTTTAGCGCACATGAAAAACTCAGAACTTGTGGATTTAACCACCTCCACTACCAGCCACCCCTTTGGATTGGCTTCTGCATCCAGGTGCCTATTCTGTACAGTTAAGTGTTAGTGCGGTTGTTGGAGCCCAGTGGGATTGGGAAGAAGTTGCCAGCCCTGAAGAGCCTTCAGCGCTTGCCTCAAGTCTGACTTGCACAATTATTACACAAAAACCCCAAGATGTGTGGAGTATTCTGCTCACAAGGTTGCACTTTCGTTTTTACTGCTTCACACTTGGCTACTTGTGCAGATCTCTTCCACTGCAAACCATCTGTTCATTGAACCTCTTGGAACTTAGAATTTAAGGGGTTGATTCTGTGTATATAAATCTGCAAAGGAACAATGGGATTAAGGTTTTCCCTCAACTCTGTATGTTTATTTTATAACATTTTTCCTGTGAAGAAAAGGCATGTTATCTGCAGATACAGAAATTCACACTTTTGAGAATGGCAAAAATAAGCATCTGTGACAATATCTTCTCATTAGAAAACCTTCCCCAAATGATCTTACAGAATTCCCCCACCTCCCGCAGAAGCCGCGCACCCTTTAAAGAGCACGCCGCTCTTGGGGGCTTTTCCCTGAGGAGGGAGAAGGGACTGACTGGCTGCGTCAGTCCCTTCTCCCACCTCGTAAAAAAGCTCGCAGGAGCCGCACTCTCCTTAAAGGGTGCGCAGCTCCTGTGGGCTTTTGTGGGAGGTGGAGAATACTCCTAGAGCTTGTCAGGGCTGGAGGGGGAAGCCCGGGATGAAGGCTTGCTGCTGCCCTGTGGAGGCTTCGCAGGCTACCCCAGAACAGCTAGAGCGAGCGCTGCACAGTGCTCCCTCTAGCTGTTTTAGCTTCTGCCTTAGTTGTGCAAAGCCTCCACAGGGCACCGGGGAGCTCTGCTCAGCGCTCCCTTTAAATAATATTTTTCTTCTTGAATTCCCCCTCTAGAAACTAGGTGCGCCTTATGATCAGGTGCGCCTTATGGAGCGAAAAATACGGTAGGTAGAAAATAACAGAGGCCAACCAGAGTATATGGAGAAGCAAAGCGGCTAGTAAGCCTGATCTTTATTGCAACAGTGTCCCCCCCCCCAACCAGGAGGGAGGTGTGCAAGGCCTTATATAGTCTTTTGAAATTGCCCACCCAAGACCCCCCCCCAAATATCATACAGAAGGAGACTGTCTACAGCAGGAATACATCACAGGAGGCGTTCTACAGCAGAAATCCTGTCCCCAAGGATACCTGTTAATGGTCACTAACTGCATTACCTGGGCAGCCTGGGCATTCTTTTGTGATGGTAAATACTTTAGTTCCTGAATCCAGGTCACAGGCCCACCCTGTTCATCCCTCCTTAAGGCAGTATTCGTAAATACAAAGACAATGGGAAGGCTTCCGTTTGCCTCCCTTACTGCAGAGGAATATTTGAGTACGTTTCTGAGCACAATTCAAAGTGTTGGTGCTGACCTTTCAAGCCCTAAACGGCCTCAGTCCTGTATACCTGAAGGAGCGTCTCCACCTCCATCGTGCAACCTGGACACAGATCCAGCGCCGAGGGCCTTCTGGCGGTTCCCTCATTGCGAGAAGTGAGGTTACAGGGAACCAGACAGAGGGTCTTCTGGGTAGTGGCGCTTGCCCTGTGGAATGCCCTCCCATCAGATGTCAAGGAAATAAGCAGCTATCTTATTTTTAAAGACATCTAAAGGCAGCCCTGTTTAGGGAAGTTGTTAATATTTAATGCTGTATTGTTTTTAACACTTGATTCCCCAGAGTGGCTGGGGAAACTCAGCCAGAAAGGCAGGGTATAGATAATAAATTATTATTATTATTATGGCATTGGGAGAGTTAAAATGATTTCAGGATGGTTCTCCTGTAATTTTTCAGACATGTGGTTTGTATACTTACTGTGAGGAATGTGTGTGGTTGCTCATGAAGTAAACAGCCAGGACTCCGTCCTGCCTTTTATAGGTTTTATTGAGTGGAAAACTATGTACAGTGCAGAAGTCCAAAATCTATATCTGCCTCAATCACTAGTAGATTCCGGGAGTGGTTTCTTCTGGTTTGCTCTCCAGCACAAAAGCCCGGGAAACCTCCCTCTCCTCCTTTCTTCCTTACGTTTATTTCCCTGGCGAAAACTATGCGACAGAAGCAGCACGTCACTCTCCCTTTCTGTTTCCCTGGGAGCAGTGTCGTGGCTCACCTCAGCCTGAGTGAGCCTTTGCTTAATAATAATAATAATAATAATAATAATAATAATAATAATAATTTATTAATTTGTATCCCACCATCTAGCTGGGTTTCCCCAGCCACTCTGGGCAGCTTCCACAAAGACCAAAAATACACTAAGATGTCACATATTAAAAACTTCCCTGAATAGGGCCGCCTTCTGAATGTTAGGTAGTTGTTTATCTCTTTGACATCTGGTGGGAGGGCGTTCCACAGGGCGGGCGCCACCACCGAGAAGGCCCTCTGCCTAGTTCCCTGTAGCTTTGATTCTCGCAGGGAGGGAACTGCCAGAAGGCCCTTGGCGCTGGACCTCAGTGTCTGGGCAGAACGATGGGGGTGGAGATGCTCCTTCAGGTATACTGGGGCGAGGCCGTTACCTCACCTCTACCTGAAATAAACTCATGAGCTTGTGCCAAAAATGCAAGTCACTGCATGTCACTGCATGGGAACATGCCACTAGTGCCCCTTCACAAGTCCATTTGTCATCTGGGAACATGAGCCTGGCCACGGGAGGTCCCTCTTCCTCCCAGTTCTCGGGCTTGCGAGATAGTGCATCTGCCCTCACTTTCTGCTCTCCCGGAACGTACTGGATCCTAAAGTTAAAGCTGGCAAAAAACTCCACCCAGCGTATTTGTATTTGGCAAAGCACATGCACGGTCCACCGGTAATCCAGGTTCTTGTGATCTGTGCACACCTGTATCTGCTGCTTCGCCCCATCAGGAAGTGCCTCCACTGCTTAAAGGCTGCAAAAATAGCCAGCAATTCTTTGTCATAGATACTTTAGTTTTGCTCCGATTTGTTGTTTCCTGGAGAAAAAGGTGCACGGCCTCCAATCTCCCCCAGCATCTTGCTGCAGCAGGACCGCCCCGATCGCCCGATCAGAGGAGTCAGTTTCCACTCGCAACGGCTTGTCTGGGGTTAATGTGCAATAGCTGCCCCTCCGATGCAAAAACCTTCTTTAGTTTATCCAACCCCCTCTGTGCCTCCTCAGTCCACAGAAATTTCTTCCCACTGAGGCAATCAGTTATGGGCGCTGTCAAGTGGGCAAAGTTCTTGATAAACTTTCTGTAGAAGTTGCTGAAGCCCTGGTATCACTGGACATCCTTCTTTGTCTTGGGGCTTTGGGTGTGGAGGATTAGTATGCAGAGGATGAAATATATCATTAGAAACTATGAACGACACAAGTAGAAGGCATGTTCATGGACATTTCTTCATTGCAGGGGGTTGGACTAAATGGCACCCGGGATCCCTTCCAACTCTCCAGTTCTATTATTCTATGACACGGGGAGGACATGGGAGAATGAATGTTTAAAAAGGAGAATATGCTAATTGAACTTTTTGTCTTTCATATTCCTTTGTTCTCTACCTTGAAACCCAAACAAGACTTTATTTTCCACGCGCTCCAAAGCAAGCAGTGCAGAAGACTTTTCAGGGTATGGAGTCTGGAACAAACTTCACTGGCAGCAGAACACTTAGAAACCATCAACGGACTCACACGGGAGAAAAACCATTTAAATGCATGGAGTGTGGAAAGAGCTTCAGTCAGAGTGGAGACCTTAGAATTCATCAACGGACTCACACAGGAGAGAAACCATTTACATGTGTGGAGTGTGGAAAGAGCTTCAGTCAGAGGACAAACCTTTGTTCACATGAACGAACTCACACAGGGGAGAAACCATTTAAATGTATGCAGTGTGGAAAGAGCTTCAGTATGAATTCAAACCTTAAGAAACATCAACGGATTCACACAGGAGAGAAACCATTTGAATGCATGGTGTGTGGAAAGAGCTTCACTTGTAGCGGAACACTTAGTAGACATCAAAGAAATCACACAGGAGAGAAACCATTTGAATGTATGGAGTGTGGAAAGAGCTTTATTGACAGTGGAAAACTTAGAATACATCAACGGATTCACACAGGGGAGAAACCATATAAATGTATGGAGTGTGGAAAGTGCTTCCGTCAGAGTGGAGCCCTTAGCGTTCATCAACAGATTCACACTGGGAAGAAACCATTTAAATGTATAGAGTGTGGAGCGAGCTTCACTGACAGTGGAAAACTTAGAATTCATCAACGGATTCATACAGGGGAGAAACCATTCCAATGCATGGAGTGTGGAAAGAGCTTCAGTGCAAGAGGAACACTTAGAATTCATCAACGGATTCACACTGGGGAGAAACCATATAAATGTATAGAGTGTGGAAAGTGTTTCACTGACAGTGAAACACTTAGAATTCATAAGTGGACTCACACTGGGGAGAACCCATTTAAATGTATAGAGTGTGGAAAGTGCTTCAGTGCAAGTGGAAACCTTAAAATTCACCAGGTGATTCACACAGGGGAGAAACCATTTAAATGTATAGAGTGTGGAAAGAGCTTTACTACTAGTGGAAACCTTAGAATTCATCAGCGGATTCACACTGGGGAGAAACCATTTAAATGTATAGAGTGTGGAAAGAGCTTCCATAAAAGTGAAACACTTAGAATTCATCAACGGACTCACACAGGGGAGAAACCATTTAATTGCAGGGTGTGCAGTAAGAGCTTCATTGATCGTGGATCACTTAGAACCCATCATCGAATTCACACAGGAGAGAAACCATATAAATGTATAGACTGTGGAAAGAGCTTCAGTGGAAGTGGAACACTTAAAAAACATCAACGGATTCACACTGGGGAGAAACCATTTAAATGTATAGAGTGTGGAAAGAGCTTCATTGACCATGGAACACTTAGAATTCACCAACGGATTCACACCGGGGAAAAACCATTTAAATGTGTAGAGTGTGGAAACAGCTTCACTGAGAGTCGAACACTTAGAATTCATCAGCTGATTCACACAGGGGAGAAACCATTCAAATGTATAGACTGTGGAAAGAGCTTCAGTGCAAGTAGAACACTTAAACAGCATCAACGGATTCACACTGGGGAGAAACCATTTAAATGTATAGAGTGTGGAAAGTGCTTCAGTGCAAGTGGAACACTTAAAAAACATCAGCGGATTCACACTGGGGAGAAACCATTTAAATGTATAGAGTGTGGAAAGAGCTGCAGTGCAAGTGGAACGCTTAGAATTCATCAACGGACTCACACTGGGGAGAAACCATTTAAATGTATGGAGTGTGGAAAGAGCTTTAGTATGAATAGCAACCTTAAAAAACATCAACGAATTCACACCGGGGAGAAACCATTTAGATGCATGGAGTGTGGAAAAAGCTTCACTGACAGTTCAAGACTTAAAATTCATCAACGGATTCACACAGGGGAGAAATTTAAATGCTTGGAGTGTGGAAAGAGCTTCAGTACAAGTCGAACACTTAGAATTCATCAACGGATTCACATGGAGAGTGGAAAGAATTTTCGTCCAAGTGAAACACTTTGAAAATCTCAGTAGACTCTCGAAGGGCAGAGACCATTTCAATGTATGCCATGTGCAAAGAGGTTCACTGATAGTGTAAAACTTAGAAGACATCAATCAGCTCAGAGAAGAGAGAAATCATGTAAATGTCAGCAATATAGAAAGAATTTCCGTCAGTTTAAGTCTTTCATGTATTAAGATGAAGGTAGCACCTACCAATAGTAAGCATAATGTAAGACTTAATGCAGGCGTCCCCACCCTCAGCCCTCCAGCTGTTTTGCAAGTACAGCTCCCATCATCCCTGACCACTGGATCTGTTAGCTAGGGATGATGGGAGTTGCAGTCCCAAAACATCTGGAGGGCCGACTTTGAGGATGCCTGACTTAATGTAATGTTACATAGAGAGGGGGAGAGTGTTGCTTTGGAAGCAGGGCTGGTAATAGTAGTAGTAGCAGCAGCAGCAGCAGTTGCAGTAGTAGTAGTAGTAGTAGTAGTATATATAACCTGCCCATGTAGCTAGGTTTCCCAATGCCCTCACCGTAGACAGCTTAAAAACATGGGGGAAAACATCAAGCATAGAAAACCTCCTGATACAGGGCTACCTTCTGATGTCTCCTAAAAGTTGTGTAATTCTTTATGTCCTTGACGTTGGGCGCTACTGCCAAGACGGTCATCTGCCTGGTTCCCTCTAACTTTGCTTCTCTCTCTCTCTCTCTCTCTCTATATATATATATATACCGTATTCTCCCACCCCCAGAGGCTGGGTCCATCTCTGCTTCACAGATGATCTTGTAGTACAAACTTGGGCGGGGGTGGGGCATCCCACTTTGCAGCTGGCTTGCCTGGATCAGTCCCTCCCCCCACTCTACTAATCCCCAAAATGAAGGGGAAGGGGTGTGTTTCAGGACACGCAAAGTCAGCGTGCAACCCAGTCATGAGTTGGCTGTGTTGCCTGGATCATGCCTTAACATCCTCAAGGAAGGATTCATTCTTTTCTGGTATCTTGATCTGGTGTTTTCCCTCCTCTCCCTATCTTGCCCTTATTTTTGTGCCTCATTAAAATAAACTAATGCGAGTTGAAGGAGTTGTTCAGCTATTTTTCTCCCCCTTGCAAGTGTCTCCAGAAGGTAAATGACACCACCGAGTGGGGTTTGGGAGAGGCGTCCTTCCTTGCGCCAAGCCTTGAAGAGGAACATCGCAGAGGTCAACAGACAAGCCCCAGCCTGCTGTGCAATCTTATATCTTCCGGCTGCCGAGATCTCTTTGGATCTGCTGGTCGCCCAGTGGAAGACAAGTGGGATCCTTTTTGCAGATCATCTTTCCCCAGAGGACATCCCGCTGGCGTGAGGCACTCGGGGCTCGTCCACACTTGGCTCCCCCACTTCTCCCCTCTTTACAGCTGAATCGGAGCCAACAGCAGTCAGGTTCTCCGCACATTGCCCTTTGTTGCCATTCAGCAGGGAAGGAGTTTTGCCAGGGGAACCGGAGCTGCTGTGGCCTTTGCCTCTTGGGCGGGGGGCAAGCGGCACCGTGCGGAGGATGCGCAGCAACAACGGCTGTGTCCTACCCTGTGGCCCTATAAGAACTTCACGTTCCTATGGCCCACCTTGTTCAGCCTCCAGTTCTCTCCCTGACTGGCCAGGTGCCGCCAGAAAGAAGCCGGAAAGCAGGATCCGAGCTCAGGAGCAAGGGCCTATGTGAATAGACCAGGAGATTATGGGAGACCTAGTCAGCCAAACATGAGCACCAGAACCCTCTCCTCTCCCTGGGCTAGTAGCCATTGATATTCAGACGCTTTGCCACCTCCAACTGGCTATTAGCCATCAACAGCAGTCTCCTCCAGGAATTAGATCTCTTGTATTTTAACATCTCATACATTCTCCCATGTCCTCTCTCTGTCATAGAATCATAGACCTGGAGAGTTGGGGGGGGGATCCCAGGGCAGTGGTGTACTAAGGCCAGGTGGCACTCGGTGCAATTTGTTTATTTTTTGTAAACCCCCCCCCAATTGAAATTATTAAAAGAAGTAAAAATAAGACACAGTTGCAAGCCTGTATTTCTGTTTTATTATTTACTTAACATTTTAAGCGTAAGCACTGAAAACCTTTCCCCCCTAACTTTGTTCTCTGCAAATTTTGAAATCAAATCATCAAAACCAATTCCTTTCACTTTCGTCTGAAAGAAAAAACCCCTCCCCCTTCCTTAGCCATGTCTCCACTGTGCAGCATCAAGTTAAGCTGCGTTTTGTTGCGTTTGTTGACTGAACAAAATTTCAATACGTATTATGTTGACTTGTTGAGGTTAATCAGTTGTCAGGCGAAGTTATTAAACTCATTTTAAATAATTTTTTTTCTCTCAAAATGTCATGTGGCCAAATTTACTTTATTTTAAACACACATATTTTTGCCATTTTGTCACCCACCCACCCCGTGATGACACCCGGGGAAGCCCACACCCCACTTCCTATGCCATTGAAGGGACTATGACTTCATTACCTAAAAAGGTTGTTTTTCTAGGTGCTATTGGAAGAAACTGATTTTCTGGATCCATTTCAATCAGGGTTTAGGGCCGGTTTTGGCACAGAAACTATTTTGGTCACTCTGTATGATGAGACATGGGAAATGTGTCTGGGGGGGGGGGGGGTGAAGCAACCTGAAACAGATTGACTTCCATAAAATTAGTTTTTCAGCTAGTTCATTGCTCCCCCCCCCCAATTCTCTACAAAACCTCATCAGAATAAATCCAATTTCGCTTTATTTGTAACAGCTATTGTCTCTCTCTTTAGTTCTGTCTTCATGCAGACGATTCCATAAGCAGGGAATCCAGTAGTGCATTGGCAGCCCTGAACCCCAGACCATACGCAAATAAGCCTCTTCCAACTTAACATGGGTAAAGCTCTAATGCACAGTTACTAATGGGTGGGATTTCATTAGAATATAGGGACTCCTAAATAAATATGAGAAGGGACACAGGTGGCGCTGTGGGTTAAACCACAGAGCCTAGGACTTGCCGATCAGAAGGTCGGTGGTTCGAATCCCCGCGACAGGGTGAGCTCCCGTTGCTCAGTCCCAGCTCCTGCCAACCTAGCAGTTCTAAAGCACGTTAAAGTGCAAGTAGATAAATGGGTACCACTCCGGTGGGAAGGTAAATGGCGTTTTCGTGCGCTGCTCTGGTTCGCCAGAAGTGGCTTAGTCATGCTGGCCACATGACCCGGAAGCTGTCCTTTGGCTCCCTCAGCCAGTAAAGCGAGATGAGCGCCGCAACCCCAGAGTCTTCTGCGACTGGACTTAACTGTCAGGGGTCCTTTACCGTTACCTTCTAAATAAATATAAATAGTTCCAGGCTCCACAGAAACTGGTATTTGGTGCCTGTTATAAGGTGATGGAGGGACGCAGGTGGCGCTGTGGGTAAAACCTCAGTGCCTAGGACTTGCCGATCGTATGGTCGGCGGTTCGAATCCCCGCGGTGAGCTCCCGTCGTTCGGTCCCAGCTCCTTCCCACCTAGCAGTTCGAAAGCACCCTTAAAAGTGAAAGTAGATAAATAGGTACCGCTTTATAGCGGAAAGGTAAACGGCGTTCCATGTGCTGCGCTGGTGCAGGCTCGCCAGAGCAGCGATGTCACACTGGCCACGTGACCCGGAAGTGTCTGCGGACGGCGCCGGCTCCCAGCCTCTAGAGTGAGATGAGTGCACAACCCCAGAGTCTGTCAAGACTGGCCCGTACGGGCAGGGGTACCTTTACCTTTACCTTTATAAGGTGATGGATAGCATGTATGCAGCAGGCTTGCTATGTGCTTTGTGGAGTATATTTTGGGGTGTTTGGTGCTGGCGCAGAGGAAATTTCCTCAACTACAACCCAAAATGTCTTCTTTACCTACCGCATATTGTCTGCCTCTTAGGTACAAAACAAGGTGGCAGCCCTAACACCTAGACTGGCCCTTTGCAGGATCCCGTTCCATCGCTTTCCAACGAAGCTGAGCTGAAGAACATGAATGGGCGAGAGAGACTGTGTTTTTTTAAATTGACAAGGGGATGGCAGATGTGTAGCTAGGGATTGACCCAAGCTCCTTTGCCCGCTGACCAGAAAAGTCATGTCCACCACAAAAAGCCACCCTTCTCTTTTTACCCTCCAATTTTACAAAGGCAAAGGTGAGTTGCAGAACTTCTAACAAAATTTTGCTTGATAACAACAACAACAACAATAATAATAATAATAATATATTTGTACCCCGCCCATCTGACTGGGTTTCCCCAGCCACTCGGGGCGGCTTCCAACAAATATTAAAAATACATTAAAATGTCACACATTAAAAACTTCCCTGAAGTTTCAGGTGTCTTCTAATTGTCAGGTAGTTGTTTTTCTCTTTGACACCTGGTGGGAGGGCGTTCCACAGGGTGGGCTCCACCACCGAGAAGGAACTCTGCCTGGTTCTCTGTAACTTGGCTTCTCGCAGTGAGGGAACCGCCAGAAGGCCCTTGGCACTGGACCTCAGTGTCCGGGCAGAATGATGGGGGTGGAGACGCTCCTTCAGGTACAGTGGTGCCTCGCTAGACGAAAAGAATTTGTTCCGCGATTCTCTTCGTCTAGCGGTTTCTTCGTCTTGCGAAGCATGGCCATTGACAGTTTAGTGGATTAGCACTACAGCTGTCAAGCAGCTTCCAGCGATCAGCTGTTAAGCGGCTTATCAGCGGAACAGCTGATAAGCGGCTTAAGAAAAGGGCGAAAATGAAAAAAAAACCCGCGGGGGGACGCAATATTTTTTCGTCTTGTGAAGCAACCCCATAGGGAAATTCGTTTTGCGAAGCGCCTCCAAAACAGAAAACCCTTTCGTCTAGCGGGTTTTCCGTCTTGCGAGGCGTTCGTCTTGCGGGGCACCACTGTATACTGGACCAAGGCCGTTTAGGGCTTTAAAGGTCAACACCAACACTTTGAATTGTGCTCGGAAATGTACTGGGAGCCAGTGTAGGTCTTTCAAGACCGGTGTTATGTGGTCTTGGTGGCCAGTCCCAGTCCCCAGTCTAGCTGCCGCATTCTGGATTAGCTGTAATTTCCGGGTCACCTTCAAAGGTAGCCCCACGTACAGCGCATGGCAGTAGTCCAAGCAGGAGATAACCAGAGCATGCACCACTCTGGCGAGGCAGTCCACAGGCAGGTAGGGTCTCATCCTGCGTACCAGGTGGAGCTGGTAAACAGCTGCTGTGGAGACAGATTTGACCTGCGCCTCCATGGACAGCTGTGAGTCCAAAATGGCTCCCAGGCTGCGCACCTGGTCCTTCAGGGGCACAGTTATCCCATTCAGGACCAGGGAATCTTCCACACCTGCCCGCCTCCTGTCCCCCAAAAACAGTACTTCTGTCTTGTCAGGATTCAGCCTCAATCCATTAGCCACCATCCATTCTCCAACTGCCCCCATTGTGGTGGTTTCCTCATTGCAAATAAGTGAGGTTCATAGACTACCTGCAATGAAGGAATTTTTTGACAAGGTGGGGCTGAACCCACAACCCTGAGAGTCTCATGCTCTGCCAACTGAGCTATCCCAGGACTTAAATCAAATTCAGCTGGTAGGATTGCAAATGAAGAATGGGGAGAATAATAATAAAAATTCCGCAGCCACTCTGGGCAGCTTGCAGTAAAATATAAAAACATAATAAGACATCAAACATTAAAAACTTCCTGATCCTGATCTTTGAGGGAAGCTGACAAATTTAGGATAGATTCTCTATCAACTCAATGACAGGGAACCAGGCAGAGGGCCTTCTTGGTGGTGGCGCCCGCCCTGTGGAACGCCCTCCCAGCAGATGTCAAGGAAATAATAATAATAATAATAATAATAAATTTTATTTATATCCCGCCCTCCCCAGCCAAAGCCGGGCTCAGGGCGGCTAACAAAAATAAAACAGTACAAAGTACAGTACATACAACACTCTAAAATCATTCATTGTAAAATTGATTGTAAAATAAACATCTATCTGACTTTTAGAAGACATATGAAGGCAGCCCAGTATGGAGAAGCTTTTAATGTTTGATGTTTCATTGGTTTTTAAATAAATATTCTGTTGGGAGCTGCCCAAATGGCTGGGGAAACCCAGCCAGATGGGCAGGGTATAAATGTTGCTGTTACGCTCAATTGAATAGCACAGTGATTGCGACCCTTTATAACCGAGTGCCCAAACTGCAACCTAAAACCCACTTATTTATGGCAATTTAACCTGTATAGCTCTTTTTTTCTGTGTGTTTCACGGTTCTTCTTTATGACTGCTATAGCAATAAATAATCCTTCATAAAAGTTATCGCATTACATTCTTCATTAAATTATTGTTCCATTGATATAACAACAACAACAACAACAACAACAACAATAATAATAATAATAATATATTTTTATTTATACCCCGCCCTCCCCAGCCAAGGCTGGGTTCAGAGCGGCTTACAAGCAATAATAAAAACAAGTTGAATGATTACAACTTATAAACAAAATTAAAATACAACATTAAAATATTACAACATTAAAATAAAATGTAGCCTCAACACAGGAGGAGAAGGAAAGAAAAAAAAGGAGAGGGAGGGAATCAAATTGGCTCCAAGCCAAAGGCCAGGCGGAACAACTCTGTCTTGCAGGCCCTGCGGAAAGAAATCAGATCCTGCAGGGCCCTGGTCTCATGAGGCAGAGCGTTCCACCAGGCCGGAGCCAGTGCTGAAAAGGCCCTGGCTCTGGTAGAAGCCAATCTGACTTCCTTAGGGCCCGGGACCTCTAGGGTGTTGCTATTTATGGACCTTGAGGCTCTCCGTGGGGCATACCAGGAGAGGCGGTCCCGTAGGTACGAGGGTCCTAGGCCGTGAAGGGCTTTAAAGGTCAAAAGCAGCACCTTAAATCTGACCCTGTACTCCACCGGGAGCCAGTGCAGTTTGAAAAGCACTGGGTGAATATGCTCCCATGGCAGAGACCCCGTGAGGAGCCTCGCTGCAGCATTCTGCACCCGCTGGAGTTTCTGGGACAGCTTCAAGGGCAGCCCCGCGTAGAGCGAATATACAATTTTATGGTATATAACTCAGTGCTTTTTTTTCCTTTCCAAAATCATGTGTAGGGGTACTCTCATTTTGACTCAAGAAAATCACCACGGGGTGTGTGTGAATACAGTTCAAATTAGGGGAAATAAATGCAGTGGTACCTCAGTTTTCAGACAGCTTAGTTCTCGAACTAACTCATGATGCACAGAGTTTATTTGAAGCCACAAAGACCATCTATGGGCCAATAAATCATGGCATATGCCCCCACGCTCAGCAGACAGTACCACACTTCTTTTTTGGATATTTGAAATACAACTTTATTATGGTCTAAAGAAAAAGGAATGCGAATGACAGTAACAAACAAGATTGACCACTGCATACTGTGATGCGACTGCAGCAGTCAGATTCGAAACTCAAAATGGGGAGTAAATTGCAGTCCAAAACAGCTAAATATGCAGGTCCAAAATGAATGAATTTTTTTAACTGCCACATTCACTCCAAAGCCCATTCTCTCTTTCAGCATTTCAAAGATTAAAGCACATGTTCTGCTCAGCTAGAATAATAAAGTGGCTACACCACTGACATCACAGGACAGTTGCCTATAAAACTAGACTTCTGACGCTGTGCTCCAGCTTCACTCCCTCACAGATCATAGAATCATAGAGTTGGAAGAGACCACAAGGGCCATCGAGTCCAACCCCCTGCCAAGCAGGAAACACCATCAGAGCACTCCTGACATATGGTTGTCAAGCCTCTGCTTAAAGACCTCCAAAGGAGGAGACTCCACCACACTCCTTGGCAGCAAATTCCACTGTCGAACAGCTCTTACTGTCAGGAAGTTCTTCCTAATGTTTCTTCATCATCTTCATCTGGCAGTGCAGTGGTCTGTAAAGGTAAAGGTACCCCTGCCCGTACGGGCCAGTCTTGACAGACTCTGGGGTTGTGCGCCCATCTCACTCAAGAGGCCAGGGGCCAGCGCTTTCCGGAGACACTTCCGGGTCACGTGGCCAGCGTGACATCGCTGCTCTGGCGAGCCAGAGCTGCACACGGAAACGCCGCTTACCTTCCCGCTGGTAAGCGGTCCCTATTTATCTACTTGCACCCGGAGGTGCTTTCGAACTGCTAGGTTGGCAGGCGCTGGGACCGAGCAGCGGGAGCGCACCCCGCAGCAGGGATTCGAACCGCCGACCTTTCGATCAGCAAGTCCTAGGCGCTGAGGCTTTAACCCACAGCGCCACCTGTGTCTGAGCAGTGCAGTGGTCTGAGCAATCTGTAAATCTTGCTCATACTGTGCTGCCAATGCTGGATCCATAACGACCTCTGGTGGTGCAAGAGCAGGCATGGCAATGCATTCCAAGTTGGGATCTCCAATTAGCTTTCTTGCCTGCCAAAGAAAGGGTTTCTCAAAATTATAATTACTCTTGGCTGAAATATTGTAGTACTGCAGGTTCTTCTTCCTGTGAAAGACAATTGACTTTGCTTTGACTTTCCTGTCCTTGATATCCACTTTGTTGCCACACAAAACTATGGGGATATTCTCACACACCCGTACCAGATTTCTATGCCAGTTGGGTACGTTCTTGTATGTAACTTGATGTTACATCAAACATTGTGATGGCACAGTGAGCTTGGATGTAGTAGCCATCTCGCAGACCTCCAAATTTCTCCTGTCCAGCTGTGTCCCATACATTAAATTTAATAGGACCTCTGTTAGTGTGGAACACCAGAGGATGAACTTCAACACCCAGAGTAGCTACATACTTCTTCTCAAATTCACCAGTCAAATGACGTTTTACAAATGTTGTTTTACCAGTACCACCGTCACCAACCAAAACAAGCTTAAACTGCCCTTGAGGTTCTCCTTGAGGTGCAGCCGTGCTGCTGCGTCTACTGAGAGAGAAAGAAAGGCCCGATTGAGGTTAAAAAGGAAAAGGGAAAAAACTCCCGTGCTGCACTCATCTGCCCACGCTGCCCAAAAGGTGTGTGGTTCGTTCTGTGGTGCCACACTTCTAAAAGATAAGGAAGCTATTGCACTGCGCTGGAAAGAACTCCCCCACAGCTGCTGAGGTCCTTTCACAAATTCCACAGAAACAATTTAGAGATGAGCTTGCAGTGCAGTGGTACCTTGGTTTACAGCCATAATCTGTTCCAGAGGTCCGTTTGTAAACCAAAACAGGTTGTAATCCAAGGCGTGCTTTCGTCAATGGGGCCTCCAAAATTTTTTGGTTCGTAATCCAAAGAATATGCGTTGCAATCAGGGACATGCACTTCCGGGTTTGACGTGTTTGTAATCCAAAACGTATCCAAACCAAACTGTCTGCAAACCAAGGTACCACTGTATCTACAAATCTGGGGGAGTTGTGTACAGCTATTAACCAAATGAAAAACAACAAAAGCAGCGGACCTGCCAAAGTCTTCTATGTGGGTGGAATTGAACTTGGACCACTTATAAACAGCATCTCCAACTCCTCAAAAGATTCCATCAATAGTGTTGCCAATTTTTTTTACACATCGCTTGGGAAGACAGGCGAACTAATACAAGAAGCAAAGATCACCAGTGTTGAAGCAATGATTCTTCAACATCAACTTCATTGGGCTGGTCATGTTCGGACGCCTGATGATCGTCTTCCAAAGCGACTATTTCGAACTTAAAAAAGGAAAGTGCAATGCTGGTGGTCGACAAAAGAGGTTTAAAGACTGTCTCAAGGCAAACTTTTTAAAAATGTAGTATAAACACCGAGAACTATGAAACACCGACCTGTGAGCGCTCCAGTTGGAGAACAGCCTTTACCAAAGGTGTCATGGCCTTTGAAGACACTCGGACTCAGGACACAAGGGAGAAACGTGCTAAGAGGAAGGCACGCCTGGCAAACCCTCAAGGGATCAACTCCCGCCTGGAAACCAATGTCCCCACTGTGGAAGAATTGTGGAACTGTGGAAGTCCAGAATTGGCCTCCACAGTCACCCACAGACTCATTGTTAAAACCGTGTTTACGAGTGATTGCCAAAGAAGATGACTTGCGTGCAAGCAGGAGTGGAGGCAGGGATCTCTCAGCACCAAGCTGACTATTGCATTGCACAAACACACACCCAAACAGCCCAAATCTTGCTGCACCCCAAGGCTTTGCATGCACCCGATTCCTTGCAGGAGACGAGGGCAGCCTGTGACTGAAGATGGGACGGGACAGCTGTTCTGCTTAAGCCGCGCCCCCTTTCCCAAGTCAGTATCCAGCATCCCCTTCTCTACCTGAAAGAGCGTCTCCTCCCCCATCGTTCTGCCCGGACCCTGAGGTCCAGCGCCGAGGGCCTTCTGGCGGTTCCCTCATTGTGAGAAGCAAAGCTACAGGGAACCAGGCAGAGGGCCTTCTTGGTAGTGGCACCCGCCCTGTGGAACGCCCTTCCAGCAGATGTCAAAGTGATAAACAACTACCTGACATTCAGAAGACATCTTAAGGCAGCCCTGTTCAGGGAAGTTTTTAATGTGTGATATTTTACTGTATTTTTGGTTTCTATGGAAGCCGCCCAGAGTGGCTGGGGAGGCCCAGCCAGATGGGTTGGGTATAAATAATAAATTATTATTAATTATTATTCTCTCTCTTTCTCTCTAGCAGCTTGCACTCTCTGGCTTTAACCCTTAAGGCAACGAGGCAGGGAGGGTGTGTGGAAAGGTTTGCAGAAAGCTCCTCTGTCTACGGCCGGGCACCTTCCCAGCTATAAAAGGAAACAAAATGCCAAACCTGCACTGCTTTTCCTTTCATGCACGAGGATGGAAAAGCAGAGGCGCTGGATAGGAATTGTGTTGCGCAGGCGCATGAGAGGAAGGAGTAGACGAGGCGAGGGGAAAGAGCAAAGGCACGCTGCTGGGCAGAATACTTTTGGCACCTTTTTGCCATGTTGTCACCTCCCTCACTCTTGACATCCCCTTGTTGTCTGCCCCCACTGCCCCCTCTTCCTCTGTCCCAGGGGCTGTCTAGTCCAACCCCCTGGAAGACAGGAATCCTTTGCCCAATGTGGGGCTCTAACCCACAGTCCCTGGATTCAAAGTCTCATGCTCTGCCGACTGATCTTACGGGCTTCCTGTATTGTGAAAAGGTGGGCTGTGGGTCTTGTTCAGCTATCACAAGAGAACACCAGGGGCCCTGCTGAATCACAACACCAGAACCACAACATCTGGGATTTGCACTCCACAATGGGGCAGGAGTAGTTCCAGAATTTGTCTGGAGCCCCCCAAGACATTTGTATTCCTTTTGAAAAAAATGCAAGTGCTCCAGTTGGGAATGATCCCACAAGCTGTGTGAAGAGCTTCATTTTTGCCCTCATACGCATCATTTTATTTTATTGGAGGATCCTCTCTCTTGCTACCCACAGCCCCAAGTCCTAGGATTACAGATTTCAAACAATCCAGGCTGCAGGATGTATCAGTGGAGAAGCTCCCCTTCAAGAGCCTCATCCTCTCAGTGGCCCAGTACCTCCAGCCTGACTGGATTTCCATCAGTGGGGAGAGAGGGGTGCAAGAATGTCTCTGCCCCCATACATGGGGCATCCCAGAGGCACCTAGCAAGCTGCTGTGGGGAGCCAGTTTAGTGATATTTATTAAGAGTTTATAGATTACAGAAAAAAGAAAAAAAGTTAAACAAAGCAAAACAATACAATACATTACAATACTTAAAAAACACTACTTAACAAAACAAAAATAAAGACAGAAACAATTAAAAACACATCCAATATTTCCATATCTTGCATTTTATTTATTTGTTTCATCGACCTCCTCACACCTCCCTTTTTGTATTCTAGTTCAGTTAGCTATTTCAGCAAATCCTTTCCATCTTTTTCAGTTTTTGTCCTGTAATTTATCTTAAAACAGTCTAATCTTACTTTTTCCCCTTTGGCCCATTAACAATATATTTTTACTTAATTCTTTATAACATTTCTGCTAAAGCCATATAACTTCATTCCAGCATCCTTCTAACATTCATTAATTTTACAGTGTTTCTGTAAATAGTCTTTAATTTTTTCCCCAGTCTTCTTCCACCGACTCTTCTCCCTGGTCTCAGATTCTGCCAGTCTTTTCCGCCAGTTCCATGTAGTCCATCAACTTCATCTGCCATTCTTCCCGGGTGGGTAGATCTTGTGTCTTCCAATGCTTTGCGATGAGTATTCTTGCTGCTTTATGCTACACATAAAGCAAGGTCTATCCTTCTTTGGCACCAATTGGCCGACCATGCACAGGAGAAAGGCCTCTGGTTTCTTCAGGAAGGTATATTTAAATACCTTTTTCAATTCATTGTAGATCATCTCCCAGAAAGTCTTAACCCTTGGCATGTCCACCAAAGGTGAAAGAATGTACCTTCAGTCTCATTACATTTCCAACATTTATTTTCCCCATGTTTCGGCCATTTGGCCTCCATTCGGCCATTTTCTAAGCCTTCGCTTCCATTGGTGACAACCATCTTGGGGTTTTATTTTCTAACAAGCCCTTATATCTTATCCAGATATTAAACAGTGCTTTTCTGACAATATGGTTTTTAAACGCTTTATGTGCTTTGACCTTATCATACCACAGATATGCATGCCTAGTGGTTGGGGTCTCTTGAAAAGCGGTTTCCATGTGTCATTTCCACCCACCACTCACCTGTTTTCCCTTGCCAAACTCCATGCCCCACAGTGCCCTCCTCTCCCCCAGTCAAGCAAGAATTGCTTTCAGGCAAGCCCTCCTGTGTGCAGCAGGATGAGTAAAGCAGTGGTGGCCAGCGTTACCACCAGGGAAGGGGCTCCAAGCTCTCCCCTATGGCCAGAGATGGTCTACAAATGCAGCCACCTTTGGCCTTCAGCAGAAAGGGGAAGCAAGTGTCAAGCTGATGGGGAACCTCAAAATTCTGCTCTGTGTCACTCATTAATTTGTGGGCAAGGGGGAGAATTGTCCAGTCTGCCCGTCTTCTTGACTCTCCCTGGGCTTACAAAAGTGCTCTAGGCCGTAACTAATCATGCTGGATCAGGCCAGTGGCGGATCTGGTCCAACATCCCTTCTCGGTGGTTGACCAGAGGCCAGTTATGGGAAACGAGGAAGCAGGACGCAAGCCCAAGAGACCCTGCCTTCACTGCCCCCTGCAGGAGGGACTTGCAGCTTGATGTGTGAAGTACCTACCTTTGCTCCAGTTTTCTGACCCTCAGCTTTATCAGGTGACCCTGTAGTTTTTCTGCAACAACCATCTTCAAGTCCCTCCCCTACGCAGCGGAAGCTGAGCTACTCAAGTGGGTTTGTGACGGCAGCGCAGCCAGCAGGCAAAAAGATTTGAAACCGCACATTTGTGATATTCTGGTTTCCCACCAGGAAAACGGAAGCTTCACCCTGGCGTATCTGGAAGCCCCACTGAAGGGTGATGGTCAACAAGCAGGGGTAATTACAAGAGCAGTCCTAGATGGCCCTTGAGAGTCTCCTCCAATTCCCCCGGAAGCAGGGCTGCTCAGGAGACCCTACAAAGCAGAGGAGCCAAGCCCTGGTGGCAGCGAGACCCTCGACAGGAAGGCTGCCTGTGCCCCAACGCTGCCCTCTTCCCCACTCAAGCCACACCAGCCTGTACAATAGGTTTTTTTATTTACATGTTTAAAGAACCAGAAGGCTTAACATACAATAAGATGGAACAGAGCCCTGGAAGGTGGACACGGGCAAGGGGAATAAAAGGAACAGTAGAAAAAAAATATACAGTCAACATAAAAAAACCCCTCAAGCGGGCTGCCCTCCCCCCTCAACCAGCCTCCCTTGAGGGGCGAAGAACATGCTGTCTCGATTTTGCCCAGGGACGTCAACGGTCGCACTCACTCCAGATCCCAGGGAAAGCCACCGACGGGAAACAAAGAAAAATAAATAAAGGAACCTCTTGAGTGCCTGCCAGGGGGAGTGTCAGAGGAGGAGCTTCTCCCCACAAGAGTCTTGTCTCCCCCTCAGGGCTCCAAGTCCAAGCTGGCGGGGCACAAACACCCCAGCGCAGTTCCTCGCCCCCAAGCTGCCCATCCAGGAACGGAGCGTCACAAAACCAAAACTTGCTAAATGCTTTTATAAAAACCACAAGTTTGTTTCCTAAGATTCAACCAAAACAGGAAAACACTGCCCCTCACGCTTGCTGGAGCCAACTGTACAGAGTCGGGGTGCCCCATGCCACAGCGCCAGCTCTCGCCCCAGGGCCCCAAGGGGGGCGGGACGACAGGGAAGCCGCCAGCCAGCCGGCCGCAGCCCTTCCGCCCCGGGCGCCCAGCTGGAGGGGGGGTGGAGGGGAGCCCGCTCGTCCGCCTGCGCCGCTCTCTTGCCAGTTCTGGTCCTGCAGAACCTCTTCCGAGCAGGCTGCCATCGCTGGCCGGCCAGCCACCCCCCGGCGGCTGCTGCTGCTGCCACCTCCACCAGCCTGCCTAGCTGGAGTCAGAGTCACTTGTGTCCGAGGAGGAGGAGGAGGAGCTGGAACTGCTGGAGTCGGAGCTGGAGCTGCTGGCGCTCAGGCGGGAGACGGCCACTTGCTGCGCGGACTCCGGCTTCTCGTTGGCTGCACAGGGAGAGGGAGAAAGGAGAAAGGTGAAGGACGCCAGAGGGTCAAGGACAGGAGAGAACCAGGCCCAGGAATCAGGAGCCAGGGCTTACTTTTCTTGGGGGGCTTCTTAGCAGAGTTCAGCTGCCCGCTGACGTCCTGTAGGCGCTTTTCCAGCTCCCGCTTCTTCTCCAGGGCCAGCTCCTCCTTCGTCTTGCCCACTGGCTTCTTCAGGGCTGGAAAGAAGAAGGAAGGAATTTACTGGGGAGCTCCTCTTCCCCTTGCGCCCTCAATGCAGCTCTCATTTGGGACAACAGGAGGGCAAGCACTACCCAGCTCCACAGAAGGAGAACTGCTTCTCAGACCTCTGGCTGACACCCCTGAACACCTCCATTATCCCTTTACAGAACATGGCTGCAAAAATCACTACAGCGGTACCTCTGGTTAAGAACTTGGTGGGAAGGGAAAGCCCACCAAGGGGGTCTTCATGGATCCCCATCCCCAAGCAGGGCTGGGGGTTGAGCTGAGGCCCTCCAATTCTCCCGGTTTCCCCCTGGCAGGAATCCCTGGGGTCATGGGGCGCCTGGCTGGGGAGACCCCACCCCTCCCCTTCCAGCACCACTTATTCCCCAGTCCCGGACTCATTGCCATTTTACTGAATACCACCACTTAGCAGCCAAGCCCAAACCCCAAAGTCCTGAAGGGATGCATCTTGTCTCCCGTCGCCCCCACTCACTCTCGCTGTAGGGCTTGCGAGGCTTCTTCCGCAGGCAGGACAGGACGTAGCGCTCCAGCTCCCGCAAGGTGGAGGGCTTGAGGGTCTCGAAGTCGATCTCGATCTCCTCGGGGTTGGAGTCGCGCAGGGAGGGCTCCCGCGACTGGATGATGTGCACCACCCGGCCCAGCTTCTCCCCCGGCAGCTTGTTGATGTCCAGGCTGAGCTGGCGCTTCTCGTCATACGTCATGGGCTTGCTCTCCTCCTCCTCCTCCGAGTCGTAGAGCACAGGGGCCGGCAGAGGGAGGGCCTTGGCGCTGGCCTTCTTCGAGTTCCTGGGAAGGGGAGACACGCCTTAGAGACAGGGGCCCCACCGCTTGCGCACTGGGCGGGACCCAGCCAGCGGCAGCTGTCAGGCATCTTGGCTTGTGCTACAAGGAGTTCGCCACGGTCGATCCGCCGGGGAAAGAGAGTCATCAGCCAGCTGCTCGCCCTGCTCTCCCCACCCCGACCCCCATCGCCACGCACTCGCTTGCCCCACTCACTTGCCGCCACCACTGCTGCCACCTCCTCCGCTGCTGCCTCCGGCTGCCTTCTTGGACTTCTTGAGCTGGGCCTGGTGGGGCCGGGCTGCCTCCTCCTCGCCTCCCGCCTTTCCCCCTTTGCGCTTCTCCAGCTTCTTCTTCTTCTTCTTGTCCTTCTTGTCCCGCTTCTTCTTGGGCTTGGAGACTGGGCCTTGAGAGAGGGCAGCCAGCTGTTCGTGCACTGCCCGCAGCTGGGGAGGCAAAAGGGACATGGATAAGGGGCTCCCAACCCCACCAACTGCAGGCGCCCTTTCCTCAATCCATGGCCGTGATCAACAGTGGCTCAAAGCCCCAGCTCTCTCTGCCTCACCTGTTCCTGGAGCTCAGCCAGCCGGTTGGCCCGCTCCTCCTCCGAGTCGGAACTCTCCTCGCTGTCCGACGAACTCTCGCTGCTGCTCTCGTCGTCATCCCCCTCCTCTTCCTCTTCGTCGTCGTCATCATCGTCGCTGGAGGAATCGTCTGAGGAGGACTTCATCAGGAGGCCCGGCTGTGGGAGTGACGTGGAGGGGGGGTTGATGTCTATGGGTTCATCTGGCATCTTGGCATAGCTGAACTCGAAGACATCCTGCGGGAGAGCAGCAAAGACTCGAGCTCTGCTACTGAGGGGCAGGGTCACGGGGGGGGGAGGGAGGGCTACCAGCCTCTCTCTTCTTCCCATCAAACTCACCTGCAACTTACGAGCCATGGCCACCACGTCATGGTCAGGGGGGTTGTACTTGTAGCAGTTGGAGAACATCAGCCGCACGTCAGAAGCAAACTCCTGGGCGTCACGGTATTCCCGATTCTCCATCTTGCGCTGAAGCCACAGAAAAAGAAAAGGAAACCGAAGGTAGGTAAGTAAAAGGGGAGGATCATGAGCTTTGCAACACGCAAGGAGCAAACAAGCCCCCCAAGACTGGTGTTTTGTTTCCTTAGTTTGCCCTTATGACTGCAGAACGTGGCCAGTTCACGCTAAAAACCAGTGGGACTTGGGTGGGGTCTCCCCACCGCTGCTTGCCCTGCTTTGCCTGCCCTGGCATTGTCACATGACTTCCCTTCCATGCTCCCTCATGTCCCTATGGCCTCTCTCCTCCCCTCAACACTGACTGCAAAGCCCACTGGGGCAGAGATAGCAGCAGATATAAGGAGCCTGTTCAACTGCTGGCACTGAAAGGTTAGCAGAGGGCACGTTTTCTCCCTGGGACAGAAACAGGCCACTCGTACCTCCAACAAATCTATTTAATCTAGACTGTGGAAGCACCTGCTTGTATGGTGAATATGCAAGAAGTCAGCAGATGGATTTTACCTAAATTCCACAGCACAGACAACCATGTTCTGGAAACCCCCCTTCTCCTGTGCCCAGGAGTCGTCGTCCCCACTGCTCCTCTCCCCTTCTTCTCTGTGGTGGCCAAGCCCCCGCCTACCTTGATGGTGCTGAGGTCCATGGGATGCTTGATGATCTCATGGTAGTCGTGGAGGCCCAAGGCGGAAGCGTCGACCGGCTTGTAGAAGGGCCAGGCGTAGGCTGCGTGCTTCTTGGAGACGAGCTCCTTGAGGATGCCGTTGCAGTACTTGAGCTGCTCCGAGAGCTTGCCCCTCTTGGAGGTCTGGTGCTGCTGGGAGTCGGGCAGGTCTTTGCGGGGGGGCTTGATGGGGCGCCCGCTCTCCCGCCGGGCCGGGATCTTGGCTGCCTTGGTCTCCAGCACGGCTGCGGAGGGAGAGGACTCTCCGCCGCTGGTGGCGATGATGGCTGTGGGGGTCGGGGTGGTCGTGTCCGCTTTCCGCTTCACTCCTTTCTTCTGTTGGGGGGCAAGAGAACACTGCTTAGGCTTCCAAGCCAGATTGGAGGGGGAACCCCAGGCAGCTCAAGGCCCCCACCCACCTCCCTCGGCTGCCAGCTCACACAGGCTCACCTTGGCCACCGGCTGCGTTGGGGCAGGCACCGCCAGCACCGGCTGGGAGGTAGCAGTGGAGTGTAGCGGCTTGAGGAGAGGCGTAGGGATGACCGACGGGTGAGGGATGTTGATGACGGTGGTGGGGATGTCTGTGGGGTAGAGCTGGGCGTGGGACACGGAAGAGATGGCCGGCACCTGCTGAGCAGCTGCGTTGGCTGCTGCCAGGAGTGCTGGAGGGATAAAAAAGAAAAGTGGCTCTTTGTTAAACTGGAGGCAGCCTGCCCCCAACTGGAGCAGAACCCAAGCAAGCCAGCAGGCACCCTAGCCACTTCTGCCCCAAAGCCCACCCACCCCAACCCCCTCTCGCGCCATTACCTGCAGCCCGAGAGGCCCCCTTCTTGTGGCTGTTCTTGGCCACGGTGATCACAATCTCCTGCTCCTCCTGAGGCATCTGGGCCACCTTCTGCAAGAAGATCTTCTCCAGCGTTTGGGCCATCAGCACAATGTCATCTGTGGGCTACACCAAGAGAGGCCGTGATCAAGGCATGAAGTTGTCAGCAGGCTGCTCTGCACAATCTGTGTATGCGTCCTTGTCACTTGGAGACGCTCCACACACTTGGGAGTCTCTCCCCCCCCCCAAACCCCTCACAATTTATGCAGCCACTTCCCTGACACTCCAGCCATGCTCCAGCCTTGCGGCAGCTGCCTCTCCCGCCACACGTGCAAACCCTAACCTTGTTGTAGATGTAGCAATTGGTGAACATGGTGTTGAAGTCCTGCATGCACTCGGCTGAGCTCCAGTAGTAGTTGTTTTCCAGGCGCCGCTTGATGGTGCCCATGTCCATTGGCTGCTTGATGATCTTGTGATAGTCCTGGGGGCAGAGAAGAGCAAGCAAACCCACATGGTCACCCCAAAGAGCACGGCACACAGGCCGCACCGACCACTGGGCTACCCAGGCTCCTGGTCAACACCACGTCCAAAGGTCCCTTCCAAATCTTGGCTACAGGTCGGGAAAGGGCAGGGACTCTTGCGCAGCCTTACAAAGAGCAGGAAATAAATGCTTCTCAGCTTGCTAGGCCGAGAGGGGATTCTCGCTTCTTTCCCTGGGGTGCAGAAAGGGTGCCTTCTGTCAAGAGACTAAAAAGCACCACCTCAGCACCCCTACTGTGCACAAAGAAGCTAGGCAAGGATAAACCTAGGTGGATTTTTACCTCTGGGCTTTAACTCCTTAGGTGCCACAGGTGCTGGCCTTTAATTTGGGGGTCACTTGATGTCTTCTACAAAGTCATGGATGGGAATCTGCAAAACGCATTCAGGGCACAAGATTAGATTTGGGGCAGCGTGAGAGCGCAAAAGCGGCTGAATTGTCTCATCCATACCTTTGTAGGGGACATGGGGGGGCGGGGATCAGGGGAGCTGCCCCAGGTGAAATCCCTGGCCAAACCAACAGCCTTAAGATTGTTTGGGGAAGAGACGCAGCTGAGCTCAAACTCGGGGAACAGGCGACAACAGGCACATTTCCCTCAGTATGGAAAAGCCTTGCCTGCTGACTGGGGTGAGCAACCCATGGAGATCCCCAAAGCACCCTGAATTTTAGCAGCCCAGCTCAGGAATCCAGAAGACTAGCTCAGCACACCAGATACAAACAAGAACCTTGGTTCATGGGATGAGGCAGGAAGCGATCCAGTAACCATAGCAACAAGGGCATTATTAACACAGCAGAACCCGCCCGCCCCCAGCCCCCCCCCAGGCAAGGAGGAAGCTCATTACCGGAAGACCCAGCTTGACGGCATCCACCGGCTGGCGGAAGGGCCAGGCGAACTGGTGCTTCCAGAGGGCCTTCATCACCACTTTGTGGAGGTACTGCAGCTGGTTGGTGACTCTGCCCGGCTTCTTGGGGTTTGAGACCTCCGGAGGGGCAGGGTTGGCTGGGGCCAGCTGAAGGGCCGGGACGGAGGCCATGGTGGGGCTCTCGAAGCCCTCGTACAGAAGCGACGGCTTGCGGATCCGCTTCCCCGGCGCAGACTCGACTGCCAGACCCACCAGACCTGCATTGCCCTCCCCAAGGATCCTGCAAGACAGGGAGAGAAGAAGGGCTGTTAAGGCAAGAGCCGGGTCTGCTCCGATTCTGCGGTGGATTTCGCCACCTACCACGCTCTCCTCCCTCACATGAGCCAGCAAGTAGAACATGGAGGAGGGTAGCATTGCCCCCCCCACCTGTGCAAAAGTGTAGGAGATGCCCGTTCTGTCACCTCTTGGAAGAGAAACACCAAATTACATCCCTAAGGGCAGCAAGGCAGCGGAGCCAGCTCCCAACCAGAGCCAGGGGAAACTCCAGAGACCAGGCCAACCGAAGTGCTGACCCATCTGCACCCACTGCCCCCTTGAACCTCAGCACACTGGCACACAATTTCCAGATTGCAACACTACACTTGCTGCCCACAAACACAGTCCCCCTTAAAGTACCGCCATGAAGCCCAGTAAACAGGAGGGTGTCGCAGGAATCCCACCAAGGCAAACTAGGCACACTCCGGAGAGCAGCGACAACATCGTAAAACAGTTCCAAATATGCCCAGGATTGGTGTTTTGAACCAGAGAACAAGGACTCTTCCCCCAGGACCAATGGGGGGGGTTAAACATCTGGGAAAACAGAGACACCAGGCTTCCTCCATAGTCAACATGCTCATAAGATGAAAAGGACAGAGTGCATTGCCGGTTGCTGTGGTGCTGCCCAATCAGAGCGAGGGAGACAACAAAATGAATGGCTGACCAGGCCTCCACACAATGGGGCCAGCCAGTTGGCAAGGAGCAGTTAAGCCAAGGTGGGTTCTGAGTTGAAAAACCAACAGGGGGGGGGGATGCAGAATTCTGATCTGTCTCCTGGCCCACAAATCCAGCCGTGGCACATTCTGAATACAGAGCCACAGATTCACAGGCTGCTGCCTTAGTGCACAAGCCCAGCGTGCAACAGTAGCTGCCAATCCATCACCCAGGACACCTGCGGCTCCACCACCAGCCCTGGGAAATGAGCCTGTTGGTAAACAGAGTGAGGGCATCAAAGGGCAGCAGCCCTGCCACCCCGGGAGAGGAGCGCTTGCCCCCAAGGCGTTACAGGGTCTCATGACAAGACAGCTCCCAATGCTATCATCATTCCCTTCACGGGCAACTCAAATCCCTTTAAAGCCATCCAAATAATTCACACAACTCATTGCTGCGGGGGTCACACCAGTGAATAGCGGGTGGGTGGGTGGTGGGGGTTGAAATAAGAGGGGAAAGAGCTGGCACTGGAGTTGCAGCACTGCAAAGGCTCCCCAGAGGAAAGACGGGCGACGCAAAATTGTTGCTAAGCAATGGCGATGTCCAACGTTTCTCCTTTCGACACACGCAGGCGGGGAAGCCTCCCGCAAGTGGCACCGCGAGTTCAAAAGCGACGCCCGTCATGTGACACAACACAGCCAGGTATGCTCCATCAAGGCGGGCAGGCGCGCGCACGGCTCGCTGCCCTCCCCCCCCGGGCGACCCCCGATCCCCCCCCGGCCCGGCCGCCCTCTCCCCCGCCGCCCCCCCCCGATTACGTACTTGCCGTTGGGGTTCACGTTCTGCAACATGCCTGCAGGGGCGGCTCCAGCGCCAGAGGCGGCAGCTCCTCCCGGGGGCCCGGCTCTCTCCCGGGACGGTCCCGCTCCAGCCGCCGGCGCCTCCGTGGCCTCGGGGAACCCCCCCACTTTGCTCGGCGGTCTCGGCCTGGCGGGGGGAAGAAACTGTCCTCGGCGCCTGGCTCAGGGGCGCATCGCCGCCGCGCCTCCCCCCGCCGAACCGGAGGCAGGCGAGCCCGGCTACTGCGGGGCCCCCATCGGGGAGGGGGCCGCTCGCCCCTCCGCCGCCGCCAACAACTAGGCGCAGAAGCTAGGAAGATGGCGGCCTTTGCAGCGGCAGGACCCCGAGGCGGGGCGGGCGGGGGTCCCTGCGGCCAGCCCCCCGCCGGGCTCCCACCGCGCAGGGGCGCCGGCAATATAGGGCGCGCCCGTCTCCGCCGAGGCCGCCGCGTCCGGAGGCGCCGCTCCCCCGGCGAGTCGTCGCGGTCCGAGGCGCGGATGGCACTGGATTGTACTGGGATTACTGGCCGCACTCCACCTTTGCTCTCCGCCGCGTAGGTGGGGGCGGATGTTGTGGGGGGAGAAGAGGACGCTACGGAAGCCGGGAGGAGGGTCCGCCGAGCTGGCGCCTACAGCGATGACCGGCGATTAGGGGGCCGCCCGGCGAGGATGGATCTGGATTGAGTCCGCCCACCCTGCCCGGCACTCTCTTCCGCTCCCAGGCCAGGATCCTTCCTCCGCTCCAGCGAAATGGCGCCTCTCGGCCTGCCCCCGACCGCCCTTATAGAGACGCTCCCCGCGCTCCCATTGGCCCGCAGAGCAGCTGACATCACCATCCCGCCAAGCCACGCCCCTTCGCCGGCTCGGGAGAGCCCTCTGGGCGGAGGAGAGGCCGACGCCGGCCGCCCATTGGGCGACTCCGCCATCCATCACGCTCCCCCTTTCCGCCTCCTGTTGTGCCTCCCCGCTCCGTCGTCCCCGGCAGCCGGCTCGCGCATTGGGCGGCTCTGCCATTCGTTGCCTCCCGATTGGCCGCCCTGTCACGTGGGGGCGGGGCGGCGGTTGGGAAGCGGCCGTTGGTTGTTGTGGTTCTCTGCTCACCGCGGGGGGAAGGGAGGGGGAGAGAGGCAGCAGCGCCATTTTGTGGCAGCCCAGAGAAAGCAGGGCGCGGAGAGGGCGAACAATGAGCCGACCGAGCGGCCCCCCGGGCCCGGGAAAATCTCCTCGCCCTTCCTTCCCCGCACGGGCAGAGCGGCCGCGAAAGTGAGGGCAGGGCGCGTTTAAATAAAAGAGAGAGCATCGTTGTCCCTCAGGTCGTTCTTCCCGCCAAAACAAGAGCCCCTCACAGCGACACAAGAAAAGCCCCGTCGCCTCAGCGCAGCAGCCCGGGATCGAGGGGCGAACCCCTCACAGCGGGGCGGAAGCACCCGAGGCGCACTCCAAAACGCCGCCTGGAGAGGGGTCCCCACACACGCCCCCCACAGCAGGGTCCAGGCGCCGCCACGGCGGGCCCTGCGCGTGAGAAATGGCGCCCTGGCCGCCCAGAGCCCCCACTTCTCCCCCTCGCGCGTCACCGTTTGCACGTGAGAAACGAGGCAGGAGTTCAAGGCGCCGAGAGATAGGGGGGACCTTGAGGAGAAGCCAAACCAGCCGCAGAGCTTCCTTTAAAAAAGCGCCCCAAGGCTTCACAGCAAAGGCCCTGTTTTGCCATGCCAGGGGCGAAGGTCAAGTGCCAGAGGGGAGCCCAGGCCAGGCCAGACCGGCCTTTGCACTGACCGCCGCCAGCCAGGGCCCACAAGGCAGCAGCCCATCGCTTTCGCCCATAGACAAAGTGGGGCCAAAGCGTCCCCAGGGCCCAACGCAGAAACATTTCAGCCAGTGGGAAATGGGGGAGCCAATTTCAGACCCCTGACCCCTTGGAGCAAGTGCCTGGCCTGGAGGACAGCAGGCCCTTCCTGGGAGGCAGGCAGGCTGGCGTTGGCCTCCACCCCCTGGGTGTGGGGTGCGTGGCCTTCCCCCAGGCTCTGGGGGTGCTGGCAGGAGCCCTCCACACAGCCCCCCACCCCAGGCAGGGGCCAGGCCAGGAGCCTCTCCGGCCCTCGCCTGCCTCCTCCCTGCTCAATGGGGAGAGCGCCTGGCTTCCCTTGTCCAGAGGGCGTGGAAAGGGTTGATCTAGGGGGCAGGTCCCAGGGTGCTTCTCTTTCCAGGCGGGGATCTCTCTCCACAGCCAAGGACAGAAATAGGGAGGCTGTCGCAGCTGCAGGGATCCACCAGCCGACTTCCTGAGTCCAATGGAAATGGGGGGGGTCAAACTGCTGGCACATCCTCAGCCCCCCCCTTTTCCTGGATTGTTCTGGAAGGAGAAGCAGGGGACGGTCCTTTGAGATGAGTCACATCCTGGCGCAAAGGCCAAGCGCCACTTTGGGCTGAAAGGAGGCTTCTCCCTCCCGCTGCCTGTTCACCAAAGGGGGAGAGGAAGCACCCCCTAACCCCAGCCGCCCCACACGCGGGGCTCAAGAGGCCTGTCCTGCCCCTGTGTGCCATGCTCCTCCCGCATGCTGGGCTTCTCTCCGCAGCCGCCATTTTGCAGGGGCACCCGGAGCCTTCCAGCTGGCAGCCTCCAGAAAGAGGAGAAAACTGGGGAGAAAACTGGAGGGTTAGCGAAGGAGGGCAGCGCCAGATCCTGCCCCTTCCTCCTTTTCCTCCGCCAGCCCCACTGCGCTCCCGCCCAGCCCTATTCCAGCGAGGAGGCCTCCTCCTCCTCCTCCTCCTCCATCACCAGGCAGGAATGACACAGCACATTCGCCGCAGCCATTTTGGAGGCGCAGGAAAGCATGCCAGGCAGAGCTGCCCCTCGCCCACCATGTCTGAAATGCTGTTCCAGGACTGTTCCCACTCACCTCCCTGCTTGCTCAGGGGACACACAGACACCCCTCCAGCAGCCTCCAGTTTCTGAGATTATCGAAAACGCCCTGCTCTCACATAGCCCTACCTAAAAAACAAGAGCCAGCCCCACATTGATATTCTTCGCTCCCTTCAGCCCAGATTCTGCTTCTTCCCAGTCGCCTGCTTAGGGAGACTGCCTGGCCTCCTCCACGTGGGGACTGGGGGCTTGGAGGGAGAAAACAGCTCAAGGTCAAACAAAGGCGGGTGCCAAGGTCAAGCCCACCCTCTGCTGCCCAGGGCACTCTCCCAGGCACCCCCAATATCGCGGGGGGGGGGCAGAGGGCTCACGTCCCCCCTTCCCAAAGGATAGCCCCACCCCTTTCCTTTGCAAGGCAGCCCCCAAACTCCCCCCTTTTGCTTTAAAAGACGAACAATCCCCCCCTATGCAACCACACACACCCCCGACTTAAGCAAGGCAAAGAGAAGCCCCCCCCATCATTGCAAAACAAAACCCCACCTGTCATATTGAGATTTACCCCAATTCCTAGAAGCTTCTGCATCATTGTAGCTTTAAAGAAGCCTGGAATGAGCCACAAGACAGAGGGGGGGACACCTCTCCCCCCCTCTTCCGAAGACGCCCCTCCTCCCCCCACATAAAAAAATGGGGGTCCCATTGTCAGGTGCCACGTGACAGCCAACTTCTCCCTTCATTTCAGGCAGCTGGCCCTTTAAACAGCCACCGCCCGTCGCCGCCTCTGATTGGCCAGGTTGCGCCACCGGAGGCGGGAGCAGCGACTTGACAGGCAGATCCCTCTCCTTCCCCATCCCCCAGCCAGCCGAGCCTTCACTCGTCCAGAGGTGTCACGTGGGCAGAAGGGACTCACCTCATTGGTCGCCATCGGGAGAAGGAAGAAGGCGCGCGACCTTGGCGGCCCCGGTGCGACGAGGTCCATCCTGATTAAATTCCGGCCAAACTTAGGCCCCCGCGACGTGACAAAATAATAAGAAATAAAAAACCCATTTTAAAAAAAAAATCCCCTCAACGGTCGCTTCAGCTGCCATGGCCGGGCGGGAATCCGAAGTGACGCCCACGTCATCGCCTCCTGATTGGCTCCCCGCCGTCACGCGACCGTTCCATCAGAAAAATGCCCGGATGATCCTTCAAGGCGGGGAGGGGGTGTCAATCTATGAGGCGATTTTGCCCGTCCGCCGAGAAGAAAGCGCCAAACCGGTGGAGGGAGAAAAATAACCCGCCTCGTCGAAGCCGCCTGGCGGGGGGTCCGGATCGAGCGCCGCCCCCTCCCCCGCCGAGGTCTCGCTTTGGGGGTGAAGTCAGCATGGCTCCCGCGACGCCCGCGGACGGCGACTGCGCATGCGCCCCGCTCCCTCCTCGACTCTTCCCCCTCCCGCCCGGGGCGCATGCGCGCTGGGGCTTCGCTGCGGCGCGAGTCCCTTTCTGCGCGGTGGCGCAATGGCGCGGGGAAGGAGCGAGGGGAGCCCCGGGCACGGCGCATGCGCGGGAGCAGGCCAGCCCTTTCTCTGCCTGATGCAGCTGTTGCAGGAGGGCGAGTCCCGGGCTCCCATTTAGTCCTGCGCGAGCTCTCACTTCCAGGAATAAAGAGCGCGCTTTCCTTTCCCTGCACTTATGCATCTGCGCGACTGCAGCACGAGCGCCTGCTCTCGCCGAGCGCCAAATACGGAGTTGAACTATGGAACTCCCTGCCACAAGAGGCGGCGCTGCCCATCACCCTGGACGGCTTCGCTAGGGAATTAGACAGATGCAGAGGAGGGGGCTAAGGCTAGGGAGGGCTCTGCTTGCTCGAATCCCGCTTGCGGGTTTCCCGCAGGGGTCTGGTTGGTTAAGAGGCAGAGAAGGACAAAGAACCTACAAAGAGCCCAGCAGCAGCAGCAGCAATGGCCAAGCAGATGTCCCGAGAGGGAAGTCCAGCAGCAGCAGCAGCCACCTGCTGCTCTCCTCCGGGGTAGACTGCCTCTTACAATGGATGTCCTAGTTGAATTTTATTATTACGGTCACAGACCAGGTCCGGCTCACTCACAATATCAGGGAAATCATAAAACACAACAGGAATGCATTGAATTGCAATTGGGTATAACAAAGACAATACAGTGAAAAATATATATTAAATCTTGATCACTAAAATATAACCTAAAATGGTCATTTAAAACCTAAATCGTTTTGGTAGTTCCCTGAGTTTTATGGCAGTCGCACACAATTTGGCCACCCTGAGCGTGATCTTAGGATCTTTGTCCTCTACCAGGAGTTTTAGACATTGGAGTTCGGACTCATTGGGAGATTTTGGTATAACAGGCGTGATAAATACTGAGCGTATCTCCCCGTAGAAACAGCAGCATAACAAGACATGAGAGATGGTTTCTACCTCCATCGAGCCGCAGGGGCAGACTCGTTCCGCATATTATGGTTTACCCTCGAATCTGCCCAGCAGTAAGGCTGATGGCAGCACGTTGAATCTAGCGAGGGTGTGTATTTAGGTATTTGTAATTTTGATGTCCTATTCACTGCGATCTGTGTGTTGCAGGGGGTTGGGCTAGATGACCCTTGGGTCCCTTCCAACTCCACAAATCAATGCCGTAGCCACCATGACCACAGATTCGTCTCATCCCGCCCCCTTGAAGGCCGACTGAGTGGGTGGGCGTAGGGCAGCCCCGCTTTTAATCAATTTGCACCCATCACTCAGCGGTTGCCTTAATTTCTCTCTGTCCTCCCGCTGCACCCAGGCATAGAGGAATTGGGAGCATTGTGCCAGCGAGGGGTTGGTCTAGATGAGCCCCAGGGTGCCCCCCGTCCGCCTCCGTCCTATCGCCAATCCA
Organism: Podarcis melisellensis; assembly: GCF_964234715.1. NCBI lineage: Eukaryota > Metazoa > Chordata > Lepidosauria > Squamata > Lacertidae > Podarcis > Podarcis melisellensis. The sequence continues at coordinate 123,427,043 of NC_138529.1, read as the reverse complement.
TTAATTAAGGATGATTTTGTTTTTATTCTTCCAATTCATCCATATCAGTTTCTTGGCCACAATAAGGGCACGTGGGATTCATTTCCGCTGTCAACTTCCACACGGCGGGTATATAATTCAAAAGAATGTTTTCTTCTTAAAATCTTAGCTTTTTCCCTGCACAGTCATATAATTGATATATAGCCCAGCACTTTCTCCCCAAAAATTCTCTGTAGGAACATAGGTTTCAAAGAGCAGATAAGAAGAAGAGGAAAGGGCAGCCGGTTTGGGTTTTCCTGCAGGTTTCCTCTTGGAATAATAATAATAATAATAATATAATAATAATAATAATTTATTTGTACCCCGCCCATCTGGCTGGGTTTCCCCAGCCACTCTGGGCAGCTTCCAACAAAGATTAAAAATACATTAAAATGTCACACATTAAAAACTTCCCTGAACAGGGCTGCCTTCAGGCATCTTCTAAATGTGAGGTAGTTGTTTATCTCGGGCGCCACCACCTAGAAGGCCCTCTTCCTGGTTCCCTGTAGCTTTGCAAGTTTACCTCGCCTCTCAACAAGGTCCCTTATGGGGCTTCTCGGGAGTAAGTTGCTAGGGGGTTCGCAGGGCAGGCGGCTTGGGAATTTCCCCAAGCACACTTCCTGAGTGTGACTCATTGAGTCTTTTATAACAGGCCCACACAGACAGGGCCTGACAAAAAGGGAAACTCTGAGAAGAGGACAGGGAAGTGAAAGCGAAACTCTGGCCCTGCCCTGAGCCCCCTGTGGTGGATTTCTATAGGGAAGTGGGCAGGGGATGAGGGTCAGAGCTTGCTGGAGCCAGGCACGATCTCCTTTTGCTTGTCTGCAGAAATTCATGGAGGATAGAACCTCCAGCGTCAGAGGCAGTCTACCTCTGAATGTCAGTTGTTGGGGAACAATGGCAGGTAGGGAGAGGGGGTTTCCTGTTTAGCTATGGTCCCTGGAGCTCCTTCATTTTCCTGTGTGATGCCCCAGATCATACCCACCCACCCACCCACCCACCGATTCCTGCATTTGCACGTGTTGAACTATATGACCCTGGGGTGACCCTTAAATCTCCCATGGTTCTATGATCTATTATTTATCCATCATTAAATTTGTGTGCCGTCCTTTGTGCATACATTTCAGGACATGTTTGCAGCATAAAAATGTGAGATAAAACAACAACAACACAAGATATATAATGAAAAGAAGAATGAAACAATAACACCCCCCCTTCCACAAGCACATATGGGATGTTAGTCAGCCCAATGCTTAGGTGGAAGAGGAACGCTTTCGCCTGGTGCCTAAAGGTGTCTAATGAAGGTGCCAAGCGAACGTCCTTGGGGAGAGCATCCCACAAACAGGGAGCCACTGCAGAAAAGGCCCTGATCTCGTGCCCATTTAGGGGGCACAGAAAAAGAGGGGACCAGATGAGCATTGCAGAGCCTGGGTTGGTTCATAGGGGGGAGAGGCAGACTTTGAGGTGGGGCAGGATATAATTATTAGTATTCACTTTGGAACAATTTTTTTTTTCATTTTCTGTTGCATGAGAGTTTTCAACTGTTCTTATATGTTCTTTTCAATGTTATACATGTCGTGTTCAATGCTATATAAGTCACTTACACATTTATACTCATATTGTATTACTTTGGCTATGTGTTTAATAAAATATTGAATACTTGCATTGTGAAAAACAGATTATGGTGAAAAGTGGAAAAATGCAAAAAAAACCCAACAACCCTAGAGCTTACAGAACAAAACCAACTTCAGACACGAAATCAGCACGTTGAAATTAGGTTAGAACAACTGCAGGTGTCAATCCAACAAAAAATTTGTTCCCCAGTGAATATTATTATTATTATTATTATTATTATTATTATTATTATTATTATTATTATTATTATTATTATCCTGAGCCATTCAAGGCCTTATAAGGCAAAACCAGCACTTTGAATGTGTCCCAGAAACTAATTGGCAGCCAGTGCGACGTCCAAACCGTTTTACCCTGGTCAGCAACCTGGCCACTGAACCATCTTCAGAGGGATCTACGATTCACTGGGAGCTTTGAAACAGAGGTCAGACGGGCCGTGAGTAGGGGATTTCTTAGCTGGGGTCCCTGCATTTGCAGGGGTTGGGCTGGATGACCTCCGGGGTCCCTGCGATTCTCTCCTCCCGCAGCCTAAGCAGCCCGTCCGCGCTCCAGAGCCGAAAGTGGGCAGGCTCTCCCTGGCAACTGATGACGACGAAGCGCAACGAACCCCCATTGGCTACCTGGGAGAGGCATTCCCCGAAGCTGCTGCGAGTTGGGGAAACTCAGCTGTGGGGCTCGGAGCTTTGCTGTGGGGCAGCGAGGACGATGGGTCCCGGGAGGTGCAACTGGGGTCTGGCGGCCCTGGCCTGGCTCTGGGGGGCAGCGGCGGCTGCAGCGGCCGAAGTGCAAGGTACAAAAATGCGTCTCCATATTCCCTGCCTGCGTGGGGTGTGAAAACGAAGGTGGGGGGTTTTGGGGGGCAGGTGGGGGGCTTTCAGGTTGTGTGCTTTTTCCCTAGCCCTGGCGAGTTCTTGCTTGGCAGCGCGTCCGTGTACTTGCTAACATTTGCCAGGCGGAAATTCAACCGGTGCAGCTATCTCCCTCTCCAAACTCTTTTCTGGGTGGGTGGTCTGCAGCCTCCCACCCAGAAGATGCCGTCTCCTTTGTGACTTTCAGGTGACCTTGGCTCGCTAGAGAAATGCCACCCCGTATTTTTATTTTTTAAATCCCTTTCAAGTTTCACTTTTGCAATTAAACTGGGGGGGGAGACTTCCGAGCAGCCTGTTGGTGTGACTTGACCTTGGATCCAACCCCCTGTGAAGGCACAGTTGTTTACAGCGTTTTTCCAAATAATACTACTACTAATATTTTTTTATTTGTACCCCGCCCTTCCCAGTTCAAAAACCGGGCTCAGGGCGGCTAACAACCAATTCGAAACACTTAATTATAAAAGCAGCATAAGATACAGTATAAAAACATGAATAACAATAAAATTCAAAAATGAATTAGCTAATCCCCAGGGCTAGCTGGCTGAATTGGTCCTACTTGGGCCAGCGAGGAGACCAGGGGAGAATGAGCTGTGGGGTCTCAGAGCGGGTGATCTTCATAAAAGGGGAAGGAGAGGGAAGAAAAGGGAAATAAAAGATCAGGCTGAATTCAAATTAAAGGCCAGGCGGAATAGCTCTGTCTTACAGGCCCTGCGGAAGGAGGTTAAATCCTGCAGGGCCCTGGTCTCCTGGGACAGAGCATTCCACCAGATCGGAGCCAGCACTGAGAAAGCCCTGGTGGAGGATAGTAGGTAACTTCCTTAGGGCCCGGGACCTCTCAACTATGTAAATAGTATTTTGGCACCTAGTTTCCCCCTCTCTCCCCCATCCCCTAATAATCCCAAACCCCCATAACTGAGGGGGCTGCAGAAGGGGGAGGGGCAAATGGTGTTCGGAGGGGGGAAATGTGCTTTAGAATCCTCTACTTTCATTGAGGAAGTTCCTTCCTTCCTTCCTCTCCCCGCTTGTAGCAGCGCCGTCAGTCCAGGACTCTGGCGGAACCACAGACTCATAGAACGATAGATTTGGAAGGGGGCTCCCAGGGTCATCTAGTCCAACCCCAGCTCAATAACCCCTGTTTCACCCCACAAGCACTTTCTGACAGTAACTGCTGTTTGCAAACAGAAGACGCTTCCTCAGAAGGCCATCTCAAGCAGAGGTTGGATGGCTCCAGGTTAGTAATAATAATAATAATAATAATAATAATAATAATAATAATAATAATAATAATTTTATTTATACCCCACTCTCCCCAGCCAAGACCGGGCTCAGGGCAGCTAACACCAGGTATAAAAACAATGGATTAAAATACAATTTAAAAACGAGATTAAAATGCAACATTGAAATGCAGCCTCATGCCTCATTTCAGCAGAAACTTAAATCAAAAGTTCATGCTTTCTTGCCATCCATCGCTGGCACATATGACTTAGCCAGGGAGGGTGAAGGGCAGAAGGCAGAGGGCAGAAGACAGACACATGGAGGGGCACATGGCGGCACATCGCAGAATCAAAATAATTGCGGAGTTCGAGGGCCATCTAGTCCAACTCTCCTGCAATTTTTGCCTAACGTGGAACTCGAACCCGTGTCCCTGAGATTATGAGCCTCATTTTTTACTGACTGAGCTATGATTTGGGGCGGCTTCTTATCTCCACCTTGATGGTGGCGGTTGACCAACCTCCCTCTTTTTCTTGTCCAGAGGACCCTGCCCACCTGTTTTCTGAGGTCTACCTGTGCCAGCAGGATTCCCTGCTCCCTGAGATGGTCCAAACTCTGGACAACGAGGAGCTCTTCTGGTTCAACTCCTCGGAGTCCGCCTGGCACCCCCGCCTCCCCGATTTCCAGCCGGGGGTGCGGACCCGGACCCCCGAAAGTCACATCCGGGTGCTGAACCAGCTCTGCAACGACGTGCTGAGCAACTTTTCGTACTATTTCGCAATTATGCCGGAAGCGAAAGGTGAGGGGGGTTTCTTTGCCTTGGGGGGAGGGAGGGAGGGGGCCACCAGAAAGTTCCTCCAGCGAGGAATTGTAGAATATATGTTACAATAAAAAGACTATGATAAAAATAATAATGAGTAAAATAAAAAATGCAAATAATAATGTAAGTAAAAGGATGGGGAGCCACCACTGAAAAGGGCACGTTCTCACGTTGCCACCCTCTGCCCCCCCCCAGGTATTGCTCAGGTGAAGGTCTTCCCCCTGCAGCCGCTGCAGCTGGGCCAGTCCAACACGCTCGTCTGCTCAGTGACCAACCTCTTCCCTCCGGCGGCCGAGGTCACCTGGACGTACCAAGGCCAGCCCGTGACCCAGGGGGTCTCCACCCCTCCGGCAGTCCCTGTGGAGGACCTGGAGTTTGAGCTCTTCTCCTATTTGGAGGTGACCCCCCAGGAAGGAGACATCTACAGCTGCAACGTCAAGAGTCCCCGCGACACCTTCAGCATCCAGACGTTCTGGGGTGAGGCCCTGCTCTCCCCCTCTCTCCCCACACCTTGCCCCAAATGACCCTTGTACTCTCTCTCTCTCTCTCTCTCACACACACACACACCCGACTGACCCTCGGTCCCATCTCTCTTCCTCCTGCAGTCCCCCAAGATCCCGCCCCCTCGGAGCTCCTGGACAACATCCTGTGTGGCCTGGCCTTTGGGGTTGGCGTCCTCTTTGCCATCGCCGGGGTGGTCCTGGTGGCAGTATCCTGCAAGCGCGACAGCACAGGTAGAGCTGGAGGAGGCCCCCGGGCCCCTTGGGGAAGGAGGAGGCTGCAGCTCTGGGGCAGGTGGAACCAAAGGCTTGTAGGGTTGGAAGGGGGTACCCTGAGGTCATCCATCCCAACCCCCTGCAAGTTCACAGGTTCCCTTTTCATTCATCTGTTTCCTTGCTGGGTGAAACGTGTACGCCGCTTGACGTGAAATATGGCAACCGTCAAAGATTCCTGCATTGCAGCGGGTTGGGCTAGATGACCTTTAGGGGGCCCTCCCTTCAGTTCTGTGATTCCACGACCTTTCTCTTTTCCAGAATGAAATCCCCAGAGTCAACCTGAAGGAGGGATTTGGAGGAGAAGGAGCATCACCTTTAAAGTCACCCCTTGCCCCCACCATGGGAACTGCCCCTCGGTGCCAGAATCTGTGTGTACGTTTGTGAGTGTATGTGTGCCCATTTGCATTCAGTGAGCCTCAAACATCTGTCCGCCCTGCTTTGTTCCCGTGTCTCCATTGCCACTGGCTCCCGGCAGGGGTGGGAGAGAGTCCAGTCTGTGAACCCGGAGAGAAACTGCTGCCAGTCAGTGTGGGCAGTCCTGGGTGAGGCGGGTCAGTGATGTGAGTGAGCTTCTTCTGTTGCCGTTAAAGTTCTTGCTGCTAGAGGAGCAGTGGGGTAAATGAGGGGGTGGAAGGAGCAGAGGAGAGGAGCCCAACCAGGTTTGGATGAAGCAGGGCTGGCCCAGATCCCACTTCTGACACCTCTGTCGCACCAACCCCACTCTTGGAACTTTGAAGTGCCAGGCATAGCTCTAATGGCTTTAGCCCAAACGTAGCAGAGTTTTCCTGCACAGCGAAGAAGCTAGTTGAGGTGGAAATGACTAGTCAGCTAGACTCAGAATAACTATTTACAGGATTTCTTAAAAGGAAAAATAAAACCAGCAGAGTTTCTGCATACAAAACAAAACAAAATAAATCCTTTCTTTCTCTCTCTCTCTTAACCATACACAGCACTCCAACTCCTAACACACCCACCTAACACAAACTGTGCTAGCATTCCTAGATAACAGAGTTGAGTGCTGGTCGTTAACCAATCAGAGTAAGTAGTTTCTAGGTCAAGCAGACCTTGGCTTTCAGCCAAGAGTAAATTGACACTGCCTTGAGTTAATTGTGTGAAGCCAGAATCTGTAAGTTTCCATGAGAATCAATTAACAGAAACTGAACACCCACTTCTGACACCTCTGTCGCACCAACCCCACTTCTGACATCTCTGTCGTACCAGCCCCACTTCTGACATCTGTCGCACCAACCCCACATCTGACATCTCTGTCGCACCAACCCCACTTCTGACACCGCTGTCACCACCAACCCCACTTCTGACACCTCTGTCGCACCAACCCCACTTCTGACACCGCTGTCGCCACCAACCCCACTTCTGACACCTCTGTCGCACCAACCCCACTTCTGACATCTCTGTCGCACCAACCCCACTTCTGACACCTCTGTCACACCAACCCCACTTCTGACACCTCTGTCGCACCAACCCCACTTCTGACACCGCTGTCACACCAACCCCACTTCTGACACCTCTGTTGCACCAACCCCACTTCTGACACCGCTGTCGCTACCAACCCCAACAAGAAACTTATATAGACTGAATATTGCTAGCCCCACAACCATCACTCACCCCACTGCTCACATCGCTAGCACCACCACTCCTGCTCCTCCCACCTACGAGTCTTTCTTGCCAGGACAGGGACACGCCTTGGCCTCAGATCTATTTTCTGGTCCATCAGCACCTGGCTTTTCCGCCCCTCCCAGGGGAATGAGAGACCTTCCTGGTCTGTCAGTGGCCCTTTAACAGGACCTTCTCTTGGAGGTACAGAGACCATCACCTGCTAATTGCTGCAGCAGGAGAGGACTGTACCACATGATTCTTCATTGGGGCAACTGCGCCCTGCAGCGCAGTTTTTCTTCTGTGTGTGTGGCAGGGCTGAGCCCAGGCACTTGTGAAGTGATGGTGCCTCTGAGCGTGTTGAGAGTGCTGTCCATTACAGCAAGGAAGGGCAGATTGCTCCTTTTCAGCTTACAGAAGGCAGCTGCGGTATTTCTGGGCAGAAGTAATCCCCAGAACCCCTCTCCCTTTTCTACGTTTTAGCATCATAGACTCATAGAAGGGACACCAGGGTCATTCTAGACCAACCCCCTGCAATGCAAGAATATTTGGCCCAATGTGTGTCTCGAACCCATGATCCTGAGATTAATAACAATAATAATAAATTTTTATTTATACCCCACGCTTCCTGGTTCAGAAAACTGGGCTCAGGGCGGCTAACAACAAATTTAAAACACTTAATTGATGCAACAAAAAACAGCATAAAATACAGTATAAAACGTGAATAACAATAAATTAAGAATTCAGAAATCAATTAAGGGGGGAAATCCATCCAATAAACATTAGATGATCCCCAGGGCTAGCTGGCTAAGTTAGTCCTTCTACCAACTGAGCTATTGGGGATGTGGAAGCACAGGAGATTTGGGGGGGGGGAGCATCACCGCCAGTTGAATTTCTGCCCTTGAATAATCCCCGGGACTCCCCTACTTTGCAGGGTGGTTGTGCTGGACAACATGATAAAAAGGCAGTGGGCATCTTCTTAGTTTTAAAAGGGCGGGGGGAGGCTGGGAGGTCCACGCAGGACTAAAGACGCATTGCAACTTTTAAAAGAGGGAGAGCAGAGAGATGGAAGGAGCAAAAAAAAAAAAAAAAAAGTAGGGGGGAGATTTGTTTTTTTTGGGGGGGGTTGTTTTCGGATCTTACGGATGCTGCACCTGCAATTGTTCCTGCTCAGCGATGTGTCCCTTTCCTTTGCGTTCCTGACGCCGGGGGCCAGGTGGAATTATAGCCAGGGGTGCAAAAAATAAAATGGGGAAAAAACAAAAAGCAAACAGATTTTGGAACTATTCTTTCGCGTCCTTCCTGGCGATGCAAGGAGGAATTGAGGCAGAAGCCCCTGGGGTGGGGGAGGGGGGTGGCTTTGCAGGGGGGGGAATCCGAGGGGGGGTCAGGGCCAGAAAGATGGGGAGTGAGTCCATGGATGTGGACTTGTACAGGCAAAGAAGGTGCGTTATTCCCTGCCAGGCAGAATTCCCCTGGGAGAGAGTAGAGCAGTGCTGGGGGCGGGGCTTGATGAGGGGGCGTGGCCTGGGGAATTAGAGTAGGGGGAGGGGCAAGAAGTCACAAAACATAGCTGTTAACTTTTCCCTTTTCTTGCAAGGAATCCTATTCAGAATAAGGGAATTTCCCTTAAAAAAGGGAGAAGTTGACAGCTATGTTACAAAATCCGTGGCATTTTTTTTTTAATTATTGAAGTTTCTTTCAGTTTTCCAAAGTACGTGTATCGTCTCTCTTTTTTTCAGTACATGGCTTTTTTTTTTTTTTACAAATTTGCAAAGGGCTGCAAGACTGTCTCCTCCCCTTCACTTATGGGGCGGGGGGGGGGAGGGACGCCTCTCCCCTGTCTCAAAAAAATAGCTATACACACACCTGCACTTTTTCTTCTTCTTTGTTTGTTTCCTGGCCCTGCTGTTCTCATGCAACAACATGACCAGGCTGGAAGATTTGGGAAAGCTTCACTTGTGGGGGTTTCTGTTTATTTTGCAAAAAATTCAAATGCGCTGATTTCAGCTTATTTAAAGAGTTGTGATTTACAAATTGTTGTTGTTGTTTTTTAATGAGTGACTTCATACTGTATTCGCAAGGAAGATCAATAAAATGAATTTCTTTTTTCTTCTTTTTTGATTTTTTTCTTTCTATTCTCACATAACAAATTATTCCAATAATTATATTTCCCCTCCATTTCCCCCCTCCCTCCCCACTACGACTTCCCTCAGTTCCTCTTTCTGATTTATTAACACATATTGTTCTCTGCTAAGTAAAAATCTCTAAGTTATCTATTTTGTTAACAAATAAATTTGTGTATGTTTATTCGAAACCTGCCAAGGAGTCCAACTCATTTTGTTGTTTAAGTACTTTGTAAAAGGTTCCCATTCTTCTTTAAAGTCACAGTTGTCCTTGTCGCGTAGTTTGTGCGTCAATTTTGCCAGTTCTGCTTAGTCCATCAATTTCTCTTGCCACTTTTCTTTTGTTGGGTTTCTTCATTTTTCTATCCTTGTGCTATTAAGACTCTTGCCGCCGTTGTCGCAGACATAAATATGTTCTTAATTTTCCTTGGCAGGTCTTTTCGTACAACCCCTAACAAATGGTTCAGGCTTTTTTACGAATGTGAATTGGAAAATTTTCTTCAACTCATTATAGATGGTACATAACACCAGTACAGATAGCAAGAATGTATAAAACCGGCTCAAATATATGTTGGAAATGTAAGGAAAAAGAAGGGACTTCTTATCCTATGAGGTGGGATTGTAGAGAAATTATAAAATGAATTTCAACAGGGACAAATGTCAGGTTCTAGACTTAGGCTGCCTTAGGCGGTGCTGAGACTCGCCCCACCTTTTCCAATACAATATATAATGAATTGAGAAAGGTTTTAAAATATAACTTTAATAAAAAGCCATAGGCATTTTTATTAGGTTTAATTGGAGAAGAAATACATAAAAGAGATGCAAATATGTTTATGTATGCCACACATAGCTGTCAACCGTCCCTTATTTGGCAGGAAACTCCCTTATCCCAGCGCAGTTTGCCGCCATGGTCCTGGATTGATGATGTCCCTTAAATTTCCTGGGTTTCATGCTCGCCCGGCTCGGGAGCGAAGCAGTGGCAAGGGTTCCTCCGCCGCGAGAGAGAGCATTCGCATGAGCTGCCGCGTCTTCGTCTCTCCCTCCCCCCCCCCCGTGATAGGAATTTTGAGGTCTTAGATATATGGTAATGTTCATAAGTGTACCAACATAGATCAGCACAGGAACACAGACCTGGAACAATTTTGGTTCCTAAACTGAGCACAGTTTTCTCTGCAAGGTCAAAGTGGGAAACCTTCCATTGTCTCTTTCCTCACAAGTCCTGTCTAAAGGGCACATTTAATACATGAATAGGGTGTGAGCCTGTGACCTGGCCAGGAACTAAGTGTTTATCATTACAAAAGACTGGCCAGGCTCCCCAGGCAATCCAATCAAGTAACCTGCCAGACAGGAAATAAACAAGGACAGGAGAAAAACAACATTCAAATTTCTGTTTTAGACCTTCTTTTTTGAGATGTAGGTGTGATGTATCTGAGGGGTGGTCTTAGGTTACACCCCTTCTGTGATGTATGTATGATGTTTCTGGAGGTGGTCTTGGACTCTGTTACGGCTAAAATCTGGGTGCGGGGCTACACTGCCACCCAGCTCATCGGACTAAGTGTCCGCGGGTCCCTGCGGAAGAAAATGAGCTCAGCCGGACAGGAGCAAAATGCAGAGATCCAAGGTTTATTGCGCAACAGGTTCAAGACGAGATTGAACAGCGAGAAAGGGGTGACATGAACTTTTTAAACTCCCTCCATGTCCCAGAATACAGTGCAAAATACATCCCAGTATCTGAAGAAGTGTGCATGCACACAAAAGCTCATACCAAGAACTGACTTAGTTGGTCTTTAAGGTGCTACTGGAAGGAATTTTGTTTTGTTTTGACTATGGCAGACCAACACGGCTACCTATCTGTAACATTAAGGAAAGGTTGGGTTACACAGATTACATCATGAATACATTAAGGAGAGGTTGGGTTACATCGGATTAATATAAGGAGGAGGGAGCGGGGAATATGCAGAGCTGGAGATATGCGCAGATAAGCGCTTCCTGAGTGTATGCATAGTCTGTCACCTGGCATTGCCCGGAGGAAAGGTTTGGCAGAGTGATTTGACAGGATTAGGGTCTTGACACCTTACTTGAGGAATTAGGGAGGACAGGGGAGGGGTGATGGAATCCTAGAGAAATTGAGCAAATATATTGTAGTGAAGAAGACATGCCCCCCCCTTCCGTAACAGTCCCCCATTCGGAGATAGATTTGCATTAAAGTTCTGTAAGAACTTGCAAATCTTTTCTCCGCACCCTAAATCTCGATGAAGGTATGGGTGCCCTGTGAATGGGAATAGGATCTAATGGAAAAGGAGGTGGGTTGAGCAGGGCAGCAAAGGAGGGAGCAACACGGACCAATACAATGTACACGCGTGTTATATAGATGTGCGCTAAATAATAACTTGGTATCTACCATACCAGATGTGTGGGTTTATGCAAACCTGAGGGGGGCTTGCAAGCCATGCCTCTTAAGGTCATTTGCAAATATCACATCACAGCTTCACCTCTCACCTTTTAAAACTAAAGAGCAAAGCTAGGCTGAATTTCAACTCCATCACCACACCAGAATTTAAGAATTACCCTGCAATGCTTGCGGACACATGTCCTTCCACACAGCCACAAATTGGGAGAGTTGAAAGGAACCCTGGGGTCATCTAGTCCAACCCTCCAAAATATAGGGTTCACAGCAAGATTTCACAGCAAGGTTTGTACTACCAAAGAGACACACACATACTTATGTACACAGGCACTACTGGGGAACAGAGCACAACCAATGCTCCTATCATGTACTAAGGAAGAGGAAAAATAACAGTATCCAGCTTTATGCAGAGCCCTCTAAAGAAAGAACAGTTTTCCTAAGATAAGATAGGAAGAGAATCTGGGAGAGAATATTTTATAAGCATAGGGTTATTTCAGTTGATATACCCACTCAAATAATAAAACCAGTCCTGGATTTGATTTAAACGGGATACAAAAGTTAATAATGTCTCTGCATAGGAATAGTATGCGTAACTACGATTTTTAAAATAACGATACATAGGAAAGTGAGATGTCGGGTATTTTTGGCAAAGAATGTGCCCCCCCTCCCTTGTTGAAGGAAGCTTACTCAGGAGTAGATTCACTTGGCACAGAAGTAAGGGGGGGGGACCTGAAAGAGACTGAAACAAGTGGGGGAGGTATTTTCCAATAAGAAGCCAGGAAACCCTGGTTGATCTTAGAGACTGGTATCAGGACTGGACTCTATAGATAGACAATTGTTGTCTATCAAAGCTTCTACCTTTTATTAACAATTTTATTAGAAGGAACACCTATTTTCATAGGCATGAAATACATACACTGCATTTTAGCTTGAGAGAGCAGTTGGCTCAACTAGGCTTTTGCAGCAGAAACATTAGTTTCTTCACAGCATATTTCAAAATACTGGAAAAAAGACTGGAACACGGATGTAGAATCACAAACTCAAAGGTTGCAACATAACATTATCTACCATCAACTTAAAATCATACTCCTCACTTAAGCTACTCGGAGAAAGACTCTTCGGAGCCTCTCTCAAATAACAAACATTTGCACCTTTCATTCTCATTTTGGTTCCCTAGATTTAAATTTTGAAGCAAGCTTGCAGTTTAAACTATGCACACTTAAGAAAGCCAGTCTGTCAGAGACGGAAGCAACAGACAACACACATAACAGATAACATGTAAACATATATATTCTCATTATTTAGTTGGTTATTGCAAGGAGTTGGGCTGCTCCCTTTGGCTTCATTAAGTGAAATTAGTAGGAAGGTCCCACATGGTTTTAAGAGCCTCCTTGCCTCTTCAAACACAACCAGTTAACCAAACTGGCAGGGCTCACAATGCTTAATTGACTGGGTACCCCTTTATATATGCATGCGTTGTTGTTGCTTTTTGTTGTTTTTTTCTCTTTGGGGGGGTAGAGAAGGGAGAAAGAGAGGGGTTGATTTGGATTTGGGTAACTTGTACAGGGAGCTATTTAGGGTTTTTCCTTTTCCTTGTTGCTTGGCAACTTCCTAACAATTTAACGAGCTTCACCCACTCGGTTCCTTTTTCTATTCCTTTCCTATTTCCTATTTAATAACCTGGGGTCCTTTTCCACTCTTCCGATCCCGCCCAATTCCTCATGGGCTATCCCTCCTGGCAACCTCCTACCTATCGTCACAATCTCAAGAAAAGAGGCCCTACTGAACGCCCGCACCATGCGGTGCCAGATCGGGTGAACCCTGGATAGAGTTTTGAACCGAAAATCCCCCTTGCTTTTGGAAGAAGGCTCACGCACGATACACGTGTTACGTGGCACCGACCAGTGCGGCTGGGATTGGGATAGAAAGCCAGACCCCTTCCTGCCCCCTCCATAAGGGTGCTCGGGAAGTTCGGAAGAAGAACTCCAGCCCCTTGCTTTCAACTGAGATGCCCGTTGCCGAGAGTCGGCTGTCTTTCCAAGCCGGGTCTCTCCGTCTTACTTTCGGACTCTCAATTGGTGCGGCTGACTGGAGGGTTTGAGAGGAGAAAGTGATAGAGCTCAGAACCCCCCTTTTCGGTTGAGCAGCAATCCACGGTCTCTCTCACCAATTGGACCAAGAGATACGCGAGAAGGAGCGATAGAGAGGAGGGCAGAGAATTCAGTTGCCAGGAGACTTCCACCCCCTTCCCACCAGTGCACTGGATTTTCCTTTTCCTTCCTTATACTCACGCGTCCTTTATGATGATCCCGGGATCGATGAATAAGCTGGCTGGATCCCTCTTTGCTCCCCGGCTGAACTCCTGGGGCTTTCGATTATCGCCCGGAAGATGGCCGGGGGTCCAAAGGATCTTCCCAGGCAAAATGACCTGGTGCCGGCTGAAGATTTCGGGGGGCCCGGTCAGCAACGCGGGAGAACCGCATAACCCACGTTGGGCGGCCAACTGTTACGGCAAAAATCTGGGTGCGAGGCTACACTGCCACCCAGCTCGTCGGACTAAATGTCCGCGGGTCCCTGCGGAAGAAAAATGAGCTCAGCTGGACAGGAGCAAAATGCGGAGATCCAAGGTTTATTGCGCAACAGGTTCAAGACGAGATTGAACAGCGAGATTGAACCCCTCCCCTGTCCTCCCTAATTCCTCAAGTAAGGTGTCAAGACCATAATCCTGTCAAATCACTCTGCCAAACCTTTCCTCCGGGCAATGCCAGGTGACAAACTATGCATACATTGGCCATTGTCTTCCCATCTGGCACTCAGGAAGCGCTTATCTGCGCATATCTCCAGCTCTGCATATCCCCCCTCCCTCCTCCATATGTTAATCCGGTGTAACCCAACCTCTCCTTAATGTATTCATGATGTAATCTGTGTAACCCAACCTTTCCTTAATGTATTCATGATGTAACTGGGATGTATTTTGCACTGTATTCTGGGACATGGTGGGAGTTTCAAAAACTCATGTCACCCCTTTCTCGCTGTTCAATCTCGCCTTGAACCTGTTGCGCAATAAACTTGGATCTTCTGTAGTTTGCTCCTGTCTACGGCTGAGCTCATTTTCTTCCACAGGGACCCGCGGACTTACCGGTAGTCTGACGAGCTGGGTGGCAGGGTAGCTCCGCACCCAGATTTTATCCGTAACATAAACTTTCCCCATTCTTGATTAAAGAGGTCCTTTTCCTGGTTTCTAATTCTGCCTGTAAGCTTTGCCATCTGGACATCGTTGTCCAACCCCCTGCAAAACACAGTCAGTCGCAGCCAAAGCAGCACGGCTCCATCAGTGCCGGATTTCCGTATAAGCTTAGCAAAATCCCCTATTTTGGCTGCTAGTCCCTTATTTTCGAGGCTGCTGGTCCCTTATTTTCAAATCTGTATGTTGACAGCTATGATGCCACAAGGGCTGCAAGGATACTTCTGGCTCAAAATGGAAACATCAGGAACTTCCAACATTGGAAGATTGGCAGGTTAAGATGGTGGCGGACGCAGAGATGGCCAAGTTGACGATCCGTAATCTGCGTGATGAACTGTTTCAGGAGGACTGGAACAAATTCATACTTTATATGAAAGAAAATCGTAAACACCTGAAAACGTTTGCAGGCTTGAAATGTTTTGCAATGTAAATATAAGGAACTGATTTAACAAGGTGAAATATTACAATAAGATAGAAGGTGATTATAGAAACTCGAAGACTAGAGAAAGGTGTGTGGAAGTCAGAAAGAGGGAGGGAAGGAGGTCGATGCTCTTATAGAGTAATGTATCAAGTTATAGAATTGTGTAACAAAATGTGATTGTGATCAAAGTGGAAAATTTAATAAAAATCATTTTTTTTAAAAAAAAGAGAGACCCGTCCCATCTTTTCCAAAGACCTCCCGCACAGTCCCCCACCCCCGGAACCCGAGCGCCAGCTTCCTGACGCTTCGCCCGGCTCCTTTGCAGGGCGAAAGTGAAAGTGGACCCGAGCCAAAGCGCCGTGGGGGAGGGGAGGGAAAGAGGAAGCGTGAGGCGGAGGGGGAGGGGGCCCTGATTCTATATGTGGCGGCGCCGGGCGGTTTCGGATCCCCTCTGGCTGGTGGTGGTTCTGCAAAATGCAAAAAGCAACGACCAAACAGGAGCTCTGGCTCAAGCAACTGGGGGCCGGTTCTGGCCCTCTGAGCGCCCTGAGATTCCTGCATCGCAGCGGGTTGGTCTGGATGACCCTCGGGGATCCCATCCAACTTAATAGTGGAGCGAATTTCTATGGTTTTTATTATTGTTATTATTAGGGCAAGGCGTGTGTAGAAACCTCCCAACTGCGGCCCTCCAGGCCTCGCTGCCCGGCCCTCGGGACTCTGCTCAGGCCACGCCCCTTCTATCCAGGCCACGCCCCTCGCCGGCCCTGCTTTGAACCCCGGGAAGCCGGGATGGGGGGCAGAAGGGGGACAGGGAACTAGTCTGTGGCCCCAGGATAAAATGCAACCCGTGCTCTGCCCCCTTCACAGACTTTCCTCCTGAAAAACCCCGACGGCTCCTCTCTGCCCGGCGACTGATGACGCGCCGGCGGGCGGCCTCCCCATTGGCTCCCCGCGGGACGGGGGATTTCTGGCTTCTCCCTTCCCCCAGTGTGGGGCTGAGGTTGGGGGGCAGAGTCGGCTCCCCTGGACGCGGCCAGAGCAGCAGCTGCAGCAGAGGAGATCCTTCTCTCTGAGGAATCCCCTCGAGCAGCTGGGATCCAGAGACAGCGACCCTCCTCTGGAGGGAGGAAGGGATCCACTGCCCCCCACGCAAAAAAAGATTCCCCAAAACTACAGTGAAGGGATCCAGGAGAGCAGATCTCTCGCTGGGATCCGGAGGCTGGTCAGAGCTGGTGATCCGGCCAGAGAGCGCAGAAACGAAACCAGGGATCGCTTGCCAAGTGGATCCCTAGGAGCGCGGAGAGAGATCCAGAGCCTGCAAAGCAGATCCTCCTTCTTCCTCCTCCTCCTCGCCCAGCGGAGTCAGGATGCGGCCTCTCGGGGCGGCTTTGGCCGGCCTCTGCCTGGCGCTGAGTTACCTGCCAACAGGTAAGGCTGGGGCGGAAAGGATCGAGAGATCCGGGGGTCGTCGGAGGCGGAAGTTGCAGCCCGACCGACCTCGCAGGGTCGTTGTTGGGGGGGGGGCTGGAAGAGGGAGGGGAGACTCGGCCTTGAGAAAAAGGTGGGGTGCAAATAACCCACCGCTCGACCCCTTAACCCTTTCCCTGCCGGCGCAGGGGCTTTCGTCGTCCAGCTGCAGGAGGACTGCTTCCTCTCGGACGGGGGTCGCGCCCTCTGGCTCAACTGGACGGTGGCCTTCAACAAGATCCCCTTCATCTGCTTCGAGGGATCCAGCGGGAGCTTCGTGCCCTGCGGCCTGGGCGCCTACAGCCCCTGGGACCAGCTGACCGCCTACTTCGCGGACCACCTGACCGCCGTCCTGGGGGCGCAGATGAAGGGGGAGGCCCAGCGCTGCCAGGGGCAGGTCCACTCGCTGTGGGGACGGACGGCGCTCAGGAAGAGTGAGTGGGGGGCGCCGGGGCCGGGGGGGGGCGGGGAGTAGCAGCCCCAAACAGGTGGTACCTGGAGGACGCCAGGTGGGGAAAGTGGGGTGGCAAGTGGAGGATGAAGTGAAGGCTGTTGGAGGATGGATGGCGCCTAACAGATTGAGGTTGAATCCTGACAAGACAGAAGTACTGTTTTTGGGGGTCAGGGGTGGGTGAGTGTGGGGGATTCCCTGGTCCTGAATGGGGTATCTGTGCCCCTGAAGAACCAGGTGTGCAGCCTGGAAGTCATTTTGGACTCACAGCTGTCCATGGAGGCGTAGGTTATTTCTGTGTCCAGGGCAGCTGTCTCCCAGCTCCATCTGGTACGAAGGATGAGACCCTACCTGTCCGTGGACTGTCTTGCCAGAGTGGTGCATGCTCTAGTTATCTCTCGCTTGGACTACTGCAATGCGCTCTATGTGGGGCTACCTTTGAAGGTGAGCCGGAAACAGCAATTAATCCAGAATGCGGCGGCTAGACTGGTGACTGGGAGCAGCCGCCGAGACCACATAACACCGGTCCTGAGAGATTTGCACTGGCTCCCAGTATGTTTCCGAGCACAATTCAAAGTGTTGGTGCTGACCTTTCAAGCCCTAAACAGCCTCAGTCCTGTATACCTGAAGGAGCGTCTCCACCCCCATCGTGCAACCTGGACACGGATCCAGCGCCGAGGGCCTTCTGGCGGTCCCCTCATTGCGAGAAGTGAGGCTACAGGGAACCAGATAGAGGGCCTTCTCGGTGGTGGCGCCCGCCCTGTGCAACACCCTCCCTTCAGATGTGAAGGAAATAAGCAGCTATCCTATCTTTAAAAGACATCTGAAGGCAGCCCTGTTTAGGGAAGTTTTTAATATTTAATGCTGTATTGTTTTTAACACTCAATTGGGAGCCGCCCAGAGTGGCTGGGGAAACTCAGCCAGATGGGCGGGGTATAAATAATAAATTATTATTATTAAGTGGTGTGGCAAGTGGCGGCAAGTGACTTGGCTAGTGAAGGCAAGTGGTGTGGCAAGTGATTATCCCACCAGGAGGCATGCAGCTGAGCCAACCCACAAAGGATCTAATGCGGATTCTGATTCTGTACCCCCCTCCTCTCCACAGCTCCCCCAAAGGTCCGGGTCTTCCCTGTCATCCCTCAGAACACCCCGGAGTCCATCATGTTGGCGTGTGTCGTGTGGGGCTTCTACCCGCAAGACGTGACCGTCACCTGGCTGTGGAACGGGGGCCCCCTGAAGAACGGGACGGGCCCGCCGGCAGTGCCCTCCAGCAACGGGGACTGGACCTACCAAACTCTGCTCACCCTCCCCGTGGACCCCCAGCAGGGAGGCACCTACACCTGCCAGGTGACCCACGTGAGCCTGAATGAAACCCTCACCAAGGACTGGGGTGAGTGACGGCGGGGGGCGGGGCTGGGCTGCTTCACGCAGCACAGAGTTCAGCTATGGAACTCCCTGCCACCGACGTGGATGGCTTTGAAAGAGAATGGCAGCCTCCCACTGGATTCCCCAAATGCCTCTGTGCATGTGCAGAATGTCTCTTCGCCCTCCCTTCCAAGTGACCACAATGAGCCACCAACTAACTTGAGATCTGGAGGAAAGGTCCAGCTGCAATTCCTGCCTTGCAGGGGGCTGGCCTAGATGGCCTCTGGGGGTCCCTTCCAAGCCCACAAGCCTAGGATTCTATGATCTCGCTGAGCCTTGTCCGCACAGACTGGCAGCACTGGCTCTCCTTCTGCACACCAAGCATTTATTTATTTATTATTACCTCATTTATTTATATAATTTAATTTATATGTCGCTTTTTGAGGGGGGGGACGACTCCAAGCAGTTAGTAAGAATGATAGAATTGTAGAATTGGAAGGGACCCTGAGGGTCATCTAGACCAACCCCCTGAAATGCAGGAATCTCAGGTAAAGCGTTTCCTGCCAGATGGCCAACCAACCTCAGCTTTAAAAACCCCAAGGAAGGGGGGGGGAATAGAACAACAAGTAAAAATCTGTGATGAGCGATAAGCAGATTGAAACACCCACCCACATCTGCAGAAACAAGAATGCTTTTTCGCAGGCGCCTGGTATCAAGAGGCAGGGAGTTCCACAGGGTTCGGGAGCTGCCACACTGAAATGCTGATTCCTTATGAAGTCAGGACGGGTGTTAGGTGGCAGCCCCAGCCCCACAGATCCAAGCGGTTAAGAGGGTGGGTGGGTGGGGGGTCAGAAAACCTCCCGCCCCACAGGTGAGGAAGGCGACCCACATTTAACAGTTCCCTGCCATTTCTGTTTCTCCCTCAGCGCCAGGCCTGGCTCTGGACCTCCGGTGGAAAGTGGGGGTCTCAGCGGGCATGCTGGGGGTTGGCATCCTTCTCCTTGCCGTGGGCACGGGCCTTTGGAAGAGGAGATTCCCTGAAGGTATGGGCCAGAGGAGAACATGAGCTGGGGGGATGGGGTTTTGCTTTTTGCCGAATCCTTAAGATTTATACACTGCTTTATTGCCAGTTCCTTAAGATTTCTACACTGCTTTTTGCCGAATCCTTAAGATTTATACACTGCTTTTTACCGGTTCTTTAAGATTTATACACTGCTTTATTGCCAAATCCTTAAGATTTCTACACTGCTTTTTGCCGGTTCCTTAAGATTTATACACTGCTTTTTGCCAGTTCCTTAAGATTTATACACTGCTTTATTGCCGAATCCTTAAGATTTATACACTGCTTTTTGCCGACTCCTTAAGATTTATACACCACTTTTTGCCGACTCCTTAAGATTTATAACTTGCTTTTTGCAGATTTCTTAAGATTTATACACTGAAACCTCTGAGCTCCCGTCAGCTTGGGCCCCATTGATGGGTGACCCCTCAGGTGGGCGGTTGGGTGGGGTTTTCTTGGGGGCCGTTCTTTTTGCTGACTCCCTCTTTCTCTCTCCACTTCCAGGCTACGCCCCCATTGATGGCAGCACCTACCCAAATGGTAAGAGCACCTTTGCTCCCTCCCTCTCTCCTGCTTAGTTAAACTATGGAACTACCTGCCACAAGAAGCCAACTTGGGCAGCCTTGCAATGTTCCTTGGCCTGATCCTGCAGGCTCTGCTCGCGTTCTTAGGACGACAAATTCTGGCTGAGCATCGGGGTAATTTTTTAAGGGTTAGGGCAGTTGTTTGGAGGGGAAAGGGGAGGGGTCTCCCTTCCAGCAAAGATCCCACAGCCAGCCTTCAAGTCCCCCACCCTCCAGTTATTCCAAGGATTGGGTCCACTCGGGCCCCCTGCTTTCAGAGTCAGCAAAGTGAAAAGCTTCTGGGAAATCTCTCCTTCCCTCCTCTCCCTATTGCATTTATAGCAGCACACAGGGGTCTCTCTCCCCCCCCATTTCACCCCGTACAACAACCCTGTGAGGTAGGGTAGGCAGAGAGAGAGAGAGAGAAAGAAAGAGATTGTGGCCCCCCCAGGTCACCCTGTGAATTACACAGCTGAGTGGGGATTTGAACTCTGGTCTCTCGCAGGTCCTAACTTTCTCAACTTTGAATTTTATTGTTATCCATGTTTTAACACTGTATTTTACGCTGCTTTTACAATCAAGTGTTTTAAATTTGTTGTTAGCTGCCCTGAGCCCGGTTTTTGAACCGGGAAGGGTGGGGTATAAATAAAAAATTATTATTATTACACCACCCTGTCTCCCACAACAACCCTGCCAGGGAGGACTACAGAGCCAGATGTTATACAAGAGTGCCCCCCAGATGTGACAGCAGGGGGGGCTTGGCTTGGGACAGAGAACCACAAAGGGGGGGGTCGCCAAGCAGAATAAAAGCTTTTACTCCCCACTTCCTGCCATGAACCTCTAAATTCCGACACCCTCCTTTTCTGCAGGTCGCTAGCCCGACTCTGAAGATGCCTCTCTCCCCAAACTCCCTTCGTTGGTGATTTCATCCTGGATCCATTGGGGAGAACCCAAACTATCGAAGGGGATGCCACCAACCCTGGGCTTGCTGCTGCTTCAAAGACCCTCCAGAGACCCCCACCCCAAAGCCCCAAGGGGGTCCCTTGAGCCCAGCACCCTCCCCACACCCTGCCTCCTCCTCTCACCCCTGTCTAAGTCGCCACCTCCTCTTCCTCCTTTGCAGCAGCTGATTAGAACCACAGAACTGTGGGGCTGGGACCCCGGGAGGTTCTCTAGACCAACCCGCTGCAGCGCATTGTGCAAAGATGCCCCTCCTCTATTCCCCCCCCCTGCCTGTCATCAGGTACAATTGAGCTGGGATTCCTGCACTGCCCGGGGTTGGGCTTGATGACCGCTGGGGGTCCCAGCTGTACAATTCTTTGATTCTGTGGGAGAGGAACTCTTTTTTAAAAATCCACCCGTGGGGCTCCTTCTCTCCAGGTTTTTAAAGAGAGGTTGTGTGCACATCTGTATATATGCTTTTATTAAGACTTTTCATTAAAATAAAAACTAAGGAGAAAGCGAAGGTCCCGGGTACGGGTTTGGCGGGTTCACCTTCCTGTGTGTGGGACAAGATTTTCCTGCAAAAGAGGACTTTGCATTCAAACCATTTCTTACTTGCTTTTCTTATGCTGCACTTCCTGCATTGCAGAGGGTCCGTCTAGATGGCCCCTGGGGGCCCCTTCCAACTCTGCCCTCGCAAAGCAAGCCCTTTTCTCCAAGGACCTTCCGCCGTCCTCTTCCTAACCTGCCTGCCGTCGTGCGTTCGGGCTTCATTTTTTAAAGGAAATTTATTGACACAAAAATAAAGGGCAAAATGCCTTCGGGCGTGCAGTGTGGTTTCTCTCTTTGCCTTCGGGGTCCTTGCTGCCCAGGGCTGCCCACTCTGACCGGCAGCCGATTCTGACTTTAGAATTCCAGGCGAGTTTTGTGCTTTCGGCAGCCCTGCTTGGAGATGCCACCGGCAGGATTTGAACCCAGAACCTCCAGGTGCTCTAACCACCCAGCTACGGAGGCCTCCACCCCACCCTCAACCAACTGCATCCTAAGCAGAAGGGGTTTTTAAAAGGAGTCCCAGAGCCGTGTCCAGAACCAAACGGGCAGCTCAGTTTTTAAAATATTCTTTTTTAGGGGGGAGAAATGTACCTTTGCGGCTGCTAAGCTCACAAGCACCGAGTGTGTGTTGAGGTCTGCGATAGAGTTTGAACCCGGGGCCTCTGTTCTGCAGTGCAGAATAGATGTCGGGCCCCTCAGCCACAGGGCTGCGTCCCTGCCGGACCCTTCGCCCTTCCAAGCAGGTGTCCAACACAGCTGCCTTTGCAGAGTTAAACTGCAATTTCCCACACCTTAACACAGCATTTGGGGTGCGGAAACACAAAAAGGCGACCCGTCTCCTGTGTTGTGTTGTCACTGATCTGACTATACCTCTCAGTTTGTGGCAACAAAACACCCCTGGTCTTTTTGGAGTAGCGCGCACAGGAAGAAAAAAAAAATCCAGTTCCTTGAGATCTAGCAACTTGAGATTTCCCCGGGTTTGCCAGAGGCCCGAGAGAGAGAAGGGGTGAGGAGGGCCCTTTGCTCAAAACCTCACACGGCAGATACCTGCCGGATTACGAGGCAGGGCCAGGGGCTCCAAGCGCCCAGGTAAGGCAAAGGCTTTCAAGGTAGATACAGCGAGGTCGCAGGTTCCAGCCCCTTAAGGAACAGCTGCATATTCCTGCATTGCGTGGGGTGGGACTAGAGGACCTCTGGGGTTCCCTTGCAGACCTGCAATTTTGGGATTGTGGGGTCTGCGTGCCCACCTGGCCCTCCCCCACCTCCTAGTGAGAGAGAGAGAGGCTCCAGTCTTTCAAAGAGGCAAAAAAACTCCTTGATGAATTAAATTCCACAAAAAGGGGGGGGGAGATAACAGCTGTAAAAAGGCCAGAGAGAAACATCTGGTCCAAGCAGCAGCAGCAGCACCCCATCTTGCCCCCCCCACCATTGCAAGGCGCCCCCCCTCAATCTTCCCTGCTCAGGGAGGGGGCACCCGTCCTTTGGAGAAGCCAAAACAGAGAGGGGTGGGATGCCATCACGCTCCCCTACCCCCCAGCCTTCTTGGGGGGGCATCAGCCTTTTCTGGGTGGGGGGGCTAAGTGTGCCAGAAGCGGTGGAGTGGGGGGGGAGCAGTTTCAGCCATTTCGGCACCCCCCCACCCCTTGCAAAGCGCTTTCATTTCCTTCTTCCTCCTCGTCGTCTGAGTCCCCGTGGCGGTGGGGGGGGGCCATGCCGGTGCCCCCCTCTTTTGCTGTTACCCCAACAGTCTTGTGCGGGGGGGTCTCGGCCCTCATTTCTGCTCCTTGGTGGGGGCATAGTACAGCTCCAGGGGCTTGCTCAGCTTCCAGTACTTCTCGTTCACCAGCTCCAGCGTGACGGATCCGTTCAGGGTCTGCAGGAAAAAGGAGAGGCGGTGGCGTTGGGAGTGCAGAACTAAGAGAAGCCCCCCCCTGCCCCCTTTCACCACAGACGAAGGGGGGGCCTATCAGCACAGCTGTCAACGTTTCCCTTTTTAAAAGGGAAATTCCCTTATTCCCAATAGGATTCCTCGCAAGGAAAGGGAAAAGCGGACAGCTATGGCTATCACCTTGCAGCGAGGCAGGCCATTTCCCCGCAGAAACGTTCTTTTTTTATTTTCATGATTAAATCTGCATGCCGCCCTGTGCCTGTAGATCTCAGGAGGGGTTCGCAACATAATGAGATTGGCAAAATGTAATTATCATGGGCAAGAGGGAGAGATGTAAAAGATGGGTTTCATGGGATAATATGCAGTTGGAAAGGCTGAGGAAAGAACCCAGGGAGTTCAGAGAAATCTCTAAATATGGATATATGTTTTGTAATGTTAAAATTCTTTAAATAAAAATTATTTCACCACCACCAATATAAAGAGATTGGCAAAATATGACATTCCCCCATCTGCACTGGCAACCCGCCGGCAGCTGAACAGAAACCTGCTTAGGCAAAAGTTCAGCCTCGCCTGGAGCTTCTCGTATATATTTATGTCATATGAAACAAAGAAAACTGAACTAGTCTAATGAATAATAATAATAATAATAATAATAATGGAGTGAAAGAGGAGAGAAAGACAAAAAGGAAAAAAAGGAAAAAGATAGAAATAAAATAAAATAAGCCTACAGATTCCTTTTCATTTATGTCTTTTAACCCCATTACTTTTTACACGTTTTGTGGGCCTGGGACAACTCGGTGGGTAGAGCAAGAGACTCCTAATCTTAGGGTTGCGGGTTCGAGTGCGGTGCAGGGCAAATGGCAGCGGGTTGGACCAGCTGACCCTTGATAGTGAAAACAATCATTGCATCCCCTGTTTATTTTAAGGCTCGGACGGAGCCGTTCTCCCGTCGTGGGTTTGAATGATGCGCCATTTGATCTTTACCCCTGCAAACAGCTTAGAAGCCCTTTCAGCAAGCAAACGGTATATGGATTAACCGCGAAATATATTTCTATGCTCTTATTGCATCGTATCAAATAAAGTAGCCCATATAGGAGAAGAAAAACCCTGATCCTGGGACCCCCCCCCCAAAAAAAGCTCCTCCCCCAGGGAAGTTCAACTTGCCCAACCAGGCAGCAACCGGTTCTGTCTCTGCTACAGGGCCTCGAACCCAGAACCCCCTCAGCCTGTGGGGTGCAGCACCCTTCATCCCTCGGGGGTGGGGGGAGACCCTCCCCGTCAATGTCCTGCACCCCCCCCCCGTCCGGCTATTACCGTGAAGGCCCCCCCGGCCGTGGTGATGTAGATGGTGTACTGCTTCTCGCTGACGTCCTCCAGGGCGGGGGCTTCAGACCCGGCCCCCGGAGCCTCTTCCAGGGCGATGCGCAGGGCCAGGTATTTGGAGAGGTGGTCCACCGTGGCGTTGGCTGTGGTCTTGACGTACCTGGCGGGGAGGGGGAGGCAGAGTTAGGGGCACGGGGAGGAAGTTGTGGGGTGGAGGGGGGGTCTTAGGACTTGGCGGTGGGTTCCCCTTCCTTGGAGATGCTAGAACGAGAGGCTGGGCTGGAGGTTGGACTGGATATTATTATTATTATTATTATTATTATTATTATTATTATTATTATTAATAATAATAATAATAATATATTATTTATACCCTGCCCATCTGGCTGGGCTTCCCCAGCCACTCTGGGCGGCTTCCAACAAAATATTAAAATACATCAAACATTAAAAGCTTCCCTGTAATACTAATAATAATAATAATAATTTATTATTTATTATTTATACCTGTTGCAGGAATTTATGTACAGGTTGGGGGGGTTGCCCCTCCAGCAGATATCTTGCACATGCAGCCCACTACCAAAACCAGCACAATCGCTTCTGTGACTTTTGTGATTTGTCCCCACAAAACACTTCGTCACAGTTTCTTCCTATCTATTCAAAGGGCCTCTGCTGCACGATACCAAGTGTAAGAATTCACTGATCAATGTATCTCTGTACTGGCTCACTGGGAAAACTTCAGAAATTCATATAGACAGGTGAGCTCAGCTCCTCAGCAGCCCCTCTGCCTGAGTGATAATTCCTGGCATCCTGATACCTGAGAGCCATTCCAGAAATAACAAACCGAGTTGAAGACAAACTTGGCTGGGAAACAGGGAAATGTAAATATATTTTTTGTTACACTTGATGGGTGTTTGGTGGAGGGCAAGGAGAACCATGGGGCAGGGTCTAGGATGCTCAGATTACTGCCACCAGACCTCCCCTTTCATGATGTAACCGTGATGTAGTTTGGGGGGGTGTAACATGGGGATTAAGGTAAAGGGATCCCTGACCATTAGGGCCAGTCGTGGCCGACTCTGGGGTTGCGGCGCTCATCTTGCTTTATTGGCCGAGGGAGCCGGCGTACAGCTTCCAGGTCATGTGGCCAGCATGACTAAGCCGCTTCTGGCGAACCTGAGCAGCGCACGGAAACATCGTCTACCTTCCCACCAGAGTGGTACCTATTTATCTACTTGCACTTTGATGTGCTTTCGAACTGCTAGGTTGGCAGGAGCAGGGACCGAGCAACGGGAGCTCAGCCCGTCGCGGCGATTCGAACCGCTGACCTTCTGATCGGCAAGTCCTAGGCTCTGTGGTTTAACCCATAGCGCCAACCGCGTCCCATAACATGGGGATTAGCAGCTAATAAAAGTTTGGGTTCTCTCTTGTTCGGGGCTTCCATCTTGTTCCACCTGGTGGCAGGTGGGAGTTCTCTTGTGACAGTCTTCCATCAAGACCAAGCCTACTGATTGCTGTTTTGCTCTGGTCTTCTTGGCTGGTCCCCTTGTTTTTTGCCGTCGGATTTCTCCGTTAACATACCCTGCCCATCTGGCTGGGCTTCCCCAGTCACTGGAATAACCCCCGGGGGTCCCTTCCAGCCCAACGACCCCCCGGAAACCTTCCCCAACACCCGAGGTGGCCTCCCACTGGGGTGGGTGTGCTCGGGAGCCCCCCTGGACGGATCAGGAGTGTTCCCACTGCCTGCCGCTCACCTGGTCTGGGCGTAGGTTCCCTTCTCCACCAGGACGGGGTGAGGCTGGAAGACCAATTCGATCTCGCTGCTGCCGGGCTCGGCGCCTGGTTCGGGGCTCCGGCGGCCCCCCTCGTGCGAGGTCTCCGGCTCGGCGCACGACTCGTCCGAGGCCCGGGAGCGCTTGCAGCTCGGCCCGGCCTCGATCTGGCTGGGGGCCGAGGCGTTGCTGAGGTGGGAGCGACTGTCGCAGTTGTCCTCCGCCCCGCTGAAGGTGGTGTTGTCCGACTCTTGGGGGTGCTTCCGGGCACGCTGCCCCCTGGAGGAAAGAGGCGGGAGCGTCAGCCACCAACCGAATTAAACTAGCAAAAGCTCCGGCGGAACTCCCTGCCTCATGATTCCATTGTACAGTTATGGTTATGTTCATTTGTATCCTGCCTCTTTCCCTGGCAGGGACTCAGGGCAGCTCAAACCCAAAGCAGAAAGAGCTAAAAAAAACATTGGGGTGGGAGAGCTGCCGTTAAAAAACAACTAAGCATTAAAAGGATAAATATATGGTCTATTAAAGGACACAGGTTTATAGGATTCTCCAAAGCTGGTTGGAAGAAGAAAGTGTGGCCAAATGACAACAAGCATTTCTCTTGCATATTATTAATCTTGCATTATTATTAATTATATTAATAATATCACCAGGTGTCAAAGAGAATAACTACCAGACTTTTAGAAGACATCTGAAGGCAGCCCTGTTTAGGGAAGCTTTTAATGTTTGATGCATTACAGTATTTTAATATTTTGTTGGAAGCTGCCCAGAGTGGCTGGGGAGACCCAGCCAGATGGGCGGGATATAGATAGATAGATAGATAGATAGATAGATAGATAGATAGATAGATATCACTCAAGATATCCCTCAAGTAATTAAGGAACAAAAGAAGAAAAGGCACACTAGCCTGGGAACTTCCTCTCTGCCCAGAACATTGGAGGCTATACACCACACCCCCTCAACAGTATTTATAGGAACTCAAACACTGAGATCCTGCTCTGTTCCAGTAACAAGAAGCCGAAAGCACCAGCCTGAAGATGACGAGTGAGACCTCGTCGAAACGTCGCCTAGACACCCCAACTTTTACACGGGAAGACACCCGAGGACACCAAAACCTGCATATATATATATATATATATATATAATTATGATGATGATTATTATTATTCCCCAGACTGGACTCAGGGCAGTTTACAGATAAGATAGAAAAAGTGGAAAACATCATAGAAAAGACAATAGAGAAAAAGCTATTAAAAACTTGTGTGTGTGTGTTTGTGTGTGTGTATGAGAGAGAGATTAAGAATACAGGTAATTTCAATCAAAACATCACCACATGATCCCACTTACAACGCCTTTAAAGAAATCTATGAATTATTATTAGTATTATTGCTGCTGCTGTTACTGTTGATAGCTGACATTCCAGATGGATGAACCCTGGTGTGCGTTCCAAGCCTACCATCCCATGATTCTACATGTCTGGGTAATAATAATAATAATAATAATAATAATAATAATAATAATAACAACAACAATAATAATAATAATTCCTCTATTATTAGATTTCCTAAGCACCTCCTTTCAGCACTAGATCCCAGGGAAAGTGGCCTCAGCATAGAAATATTAAAATCAAGCAATTTACAGCCGGAAGCAGAAGAAGTCGAGTTTCTTGGCAGAAAACACACCTAATAATCTTCACTCCAGACGCCCTGGGAATTGTTTTCTCTGGAGGATATACTTAAGCATTTATTAAAGTGAACGAAGAAATAATCTGCACGGCATTTTAAGAAATAATCCCCTATAGCAATTGCAGAAATGTGCCTGTCTTTTGCTTTTAGTCTCTCTTTTCATAATATTATTGTCAGCTTTACCCTGTGTACTCCCAGCCACTGGTTTTTTATTTTTAATGAATGCATCATACTATTGCATGAAGACGACGTAAGAGACTTTTATTCATTAAGCAGCACATAAAGGTAAAGGGACCCCTGACCATTAGGTCCGGTCGTGGCCGACTCTGGGGTTGCGGCGCTCATCTCGCTTTGTTGGCCGAGGGAACCGGCGTACAGCTTCCGGGTCATGTGGCCAGCATGACTAAGCCGCTTCTGGCGAACCAGAGCAGCGCACGGAAACGCCGTTTACCTTCCCGCTGGAGTGGTACCTATTTATCTACTTGCACTTTGACGTGCTTTCGAACTGCTAGGTTGGCAGGAGCAGGGACCGAACAATGGGAGCTCACCCCATTGCGGGGATTCGAACCGCCGACCTTCTGATCGGCAAGTCCTAGGCTCTGTGGTTTAACCCACAGCGCCACCCGGGTCCGTTTAAGAAGCACATAGATCCTGCTAAATGAAATTAAATATATGCCCCCCCATCTACTCTGCCATCCTGTCAGCAGCTGGCTTCAGCATCTGCCTGCAGCATGTCAACCTCAAAAACAGGTGGGGTTGCTTTTAAATTATTCCGGATGCCCGAAATGTGCAGAAATGTTTCTACGTGTTTATTTATGGCGTTTTAACCGGAATCGTTTTTGCCATTCTGATGCCCCTCCCTCTCCCCCACCCTCTGGAGCTCCTTTCGGAAGAAATAAATCGTAAATAAATTAAATAAATAAACGAGCTTGCAAATTCCATCCACTTCTGCAAAAAAAAAAGGAGGGGGGGAGGTTCCAGCTGCTTTTGTATTCCTATAGAATCATGGAATCGTAGAGTTGGAAGGGACCCCAAAGGTCATCTACTCAAACCCCCTATAAAGCAGGGATCTCAACACACAGCCCACCACAATCCAATAAGAAACCAAACTGGACCCTGTTTAGCTTTCCAAATGTAAAAGCAGATTGAATTTTATATATATATATATTTATACCCTACCCATCTGGCTGGGTTTCCCCAGCCACTCTGGGTGGCTTTCAAGAGAACACTAAAATACAATAAGCTATTAAACATTAAAAGCTTCCCTAAACAGGGCTGCCTTCAGATGTCTTCTAAATGTCTGGTAGTTGTTGTTCTATTTGACATCTGGTGGGAGGGCGTTGCACAGGGCAGGTGCCACTACCGAGAAGGCCCTCTGCCTGGTTCCCTGTAACTTGGCTTCTCACAGTGAGGGAACCACCAGAAGGCCCTCGGTGCTGGACCTCAGTGTCCGGGTAGAACGATGGGGGTGGAGACACTCCTTCAGATATACTGGACCGAGGCCGTTTAGGGCTTTAAAGGTCAGCACCAACACTTTGAATTGTGCTCGGAAATGTACTGGGAGCCAATGGAGGTCTTTCAAGACCGGTGTTATGTGGTCTCGGCGGCTGCTCCCAGTCACTAGTCTAACTGCCGCATTCTGGATTAACTGCAGTTTCCGGGTCACCTTCAAAGGTAGCCCCACGTAGAGCGCATTGCAGTAATCCAAGCGGGAGATAACCAGGGCATGCACCACTCTGGTGAGACAGTCCGCGGGCAGGGAGGGTCTCATCCTGCGTACCAGATGGAGCTGGTAAACAGCTGCCCTGGACACAGAATTGACCTGTGCCTCCATGGACAGCTGTGAGTCCAAAATGACTCCCAGGCTGCGCACCTGGTCCTTCAGAGGCACAGTTACCCCATTTAGGACCAGGGAATCCTCCACAGCTGCCTGCTCCCTGTCCCCCAAAAACAGTACTTCTGTCTTGTCAGGATTCAACCTCAATCTGTTAGGCGCCATCCATCCTCCAACAGCCTCCAGTCCCAAAGAACAAGGTTGCGCTGGGAAGACCCAGAGGAGATCCGAAAGGGATCTGGCTGCTAATCTCGAGAGGAGGTGGATCTCTCTCTCAGGGCCCCCCCTTCCTGAGCCCCCGTACCTGTTCATGGCCTGCATCTTGAGCCCCTCCTCCATGCTGCTGCGCAGGGCCTGCTGGTTGTGCAGGCGGTTGAGCTTGGCCAGGACACGGTCTTGGTGCGCCTCATACTCGTCCCGACTGGGGTAGATCTTGGAGATGAGGGCGTCAAAGTTCGGGTCGGGGCGCAGGGAGCGCTTGGAGACCAGCTTCTTGCGGCAGGTCGGACACTCCTTGTTTCTGCGGCGGAGGAAACCGGGGAACAAAAATCAAGGTGTGGGCCGAGCGCGAGGAAGCAGCAGGAAAGGGTCGCGGGGCTGCAGCACTTGGAACTCCTTGCTTTAGAGAAGGTAGGACTTGAACCCGTGACTTCGAGTTAAAAGAAAGGGAATTTCTTTTCTTTTTTTCCTTTCTCCTTCTGTGGTGGAACTCCTATTTGGGGACTTCCCTGGCTTTTTTCTGGCCCATGTAGACCAGTCTGGTTTTTAATCCCCAAAAAAGTTTTTGATTGGGTTCTACCAAAATGAGGCTGCATTTTAATGTCTTAATGTTGCATTTTATTCTTGTTTTTAAAGCTGTATTCTAATCAATCATTTTTATATTTGGTGTTAGCCGCCCTGAGCCCGGTCTTGGCTGGGGAGGGCGGGGTATAAATAAAATTATTATTATTATTATTGTTATTGTTATTATTATTACTACTGCGCAACACCAGGGAAAAACTTTCTGGCGGTAAGAGCTGCTGCTTCTCGTTGCTTCATGCCGCGTGAGCGAGATGAATAAACAGCCAGCAATAAAAGATAATGGGAGAGGATTTCTCCCAGCAAATTATTTGTCAAAATTACAAATACCCAAATACAGACGGTCATTTACCCTCGCTAGATTCAACGTGCTGCCATCTGCCTTATTGAGGGCAGATTCGAGGGTAAACCATAATACGCGGAAGGAGACTGCCCCTGCGGCTGGATGGAGGTAGAAACTCTACGGGGAGATACGCTCGGTATTTATGAAAAATCTCCAAATGAATCCGAACTTCAACGTCTAAAATCCCTGGTAGGGGACAAGGATCCTGAGGCCATGTTAAGGGTGCCCAAATTCTGTGCGATTGCCATAAAACTTGGGGAACAAGCTGTGCTATCATAATAATTAAGGTCTTAAATGATAACTTTAGGTTATATGTTAGTGACTAAGTTTTAATTTGCAGTGGATGCTCGGGTTGCGAACGCGATCTGTGCAGAATGCAGGTTTGCAACATGCAGCGGCACGTCTTGCGCACACACGGGTTATGACTCGGCACTTCTGGGCATGTGCAAAGCGCAATTTAGCACATCTGTGCATGTGCGACCCCTGAAACCCGGAAGAAATATGTTCCAGTACTTCCGGGTTTTGGCGGGTCTGTAACCTGAAAAAACACGACCTGAAGTATCTGTGAAGAGAAGAAGAGTTTGGATTTGATATCCTGCCTTTCACTCCCTTTAAGGAGTCTCAAAGCGGCTAACATTCTCCTTTCCCTTCCTCCCCCACAACAAACACGCTGTGAGGTGAGTGGGGCTGAGAGACTTCAAAGAAGTGTGACTGGCCCAAGGTCACCCAGCAGCTGCAGGTGGAGGAGCGGAGACGCGAACCCGGTTCCCCAGATTACGAGTCCACCGTTCTTAACCTCTACACCACACTGGTATGACCCAAGGTATGACTGTATATATTTCAAAACTGTTGCTTCAATGGTCAGTCATGGATTTCGGACCAGGTACCCATTTGTAGTCGGGCCAAATTCGCCACTAGCCCCGGACAGCTTGGGACCAGCTCACTTGCGGGAACTCGGGACGGGCCTTCCTGGGACCTGCCTCTCTGCCGCCCCCCTGAATGCCGCCACCCCCCAGGGCCCCACGCACCCGCTCCGCAGGGCCGTCACGATGCAGTCGGAGCAGAACCGGTGCAGGCACTCCTTGGTGGTCATGGTGTGCTTGAGCATGTCAAGGCAAATGGGACACATCAGCTCACTGTGGAGGCTTCGCGGGGAGACGGCAATCTCCGTCCCGTCCATCACGGCCTCCTGAAAAAGAGAGAGCTTCCTTACTCAGCTTCCAGGGAGCAAAATGGGAGTGGGGCCGGCCTTGCAGCGGGTTGAGCTAGATGACCTCTGGGGTCCCCCTCCCAGCTCAACAATTCTACAATTCAGCTGAGATTCCAACTCTACGATTCTGTGATTCCAGAAGCCCACCGGCAACCACCCTGGTTTTTTTGCTGGAAAAGCTCGAGAATCTATTATTATGAATCTACTCATGCCAAAGCATTTGCGAACCACTTAATTTAATGCTTCCAAAATCTCCAGGCAGCGGACGATAATGAAAACGATCAGCACGAGCGCAAAAATGCAATGGAGAATGAGTAAACAATAAACAAAAAAAACAGCAGTGAGCAGAGAAATAAATAAAAACAAAGGATTTGGACAACTCAGAGAGTCTTATCGATTATCGACAACTTATTAAATAGTGTAGAAACTCTTAAAGGTAAGAAGGAATAAAACTTCTTAGCAGGAAGCACATTAGCGCAAGATACCCTTCCAATTGTGTTTTTTCCTCTAGCAAAGTACAAATAAATACCTAAAAGGAAACAAACTGAAGGCAATTAAAAAATAAATAAATTACAAAAACTCCCACCACCACAGCTACCGAATTTGTGATCCCCTTAAAATCTGGGACCTGGAGAGGGACTTAGAAGATCTCCCCACTAGACCCGGATATTTGTGGGGTGGGGAAGATCAAGAGAAAGGGGGCTCTTCCAAGGTCCCTCGTGGCCCCTGCCCCAAACCCAGGCCCACCCCCCTGGCGTCAGGCCTGCTCTTCCTCCTCCTCCTCCTCACCTGCGGCGTCCGGTGAAGTTCGTACAGGCTGAGCTCCCAGGTCTTGCTGGCACTCTGCACGTTGGCCGGCGTCGCCATGGCGGGCTGCGGGTTCGAGGCAGGCAAGAGAAGCGCAGTTTAAATTCTCAGAGAACTGTCGGGTCGGAAGGGGTCCCGAGGGTCATCCAGTCCAACCCCGGCACCATGAGAGCCCCGCCCAGCCCTGTCCGTTCTCCCAGGGGCCAACCGGGTGCCCCAAAGGGGGAAAAGCCCAGAAGTGGAAGGGAGCTGAGTGCAAAAGCAGCACCAGCGCACAGGGCTGGGAATGTACCAAGACAGGCAGAGGGGGGGATTGCCAGCCTGGCAGCCCCTCTGGGTTTCTTTGGACTCATCCAAACACGGGAAGGGGGGTTTCTCCCGCGATACAAGCAGCTGTGTGTGTGTGTGCAAAGCAGGGTTCTCCTACGGTGTATGTGTGTCTCTGCCCCACCCCCGTCGCAGATCACAAAGGGGCTTACCCCTAACCCCTTGGTCCTCCGTACATGCTCAGAGGCACTGCTCCTCCTCGTTTATAAACGAGTTTTAATCTCTTGCTACTCTGACTTTTTGGAGGTCTCAGATTAGCGCTGTTCCCTCTTCTGCTTGACAGATCTCAGAGCTGCGGGTTCCAGCCCCACGTCGGACCAACCCCCCCCCCGCGTTACAGGGGGTTGGACTAGATGACCCTCAGGATCCCTTCCAGCTATACCGTTCCATGATTATTCTGGGATGTTGTTATTCATCTCTGCGCAAACCATTCTGAGGTTGCTGCCGCCGCCGCCGTTCTGTCTACAGATTAAGCGGCAACGAACTCTTGTGATACGTCTGTATAGGAGAGATAAGCGCGCGCACTCGGACTCTGCACGTGCTCAGGGGCAACCCCCCCCCTCTGCCCCTTCCCTCAAACTTCACCAAGCGGAGGAACGGGACTGGGGGGGGGCTGTTCCGCGGGAAGATTGGGAGCTGCACTCTGCACGTGCTCAGAGACCCCCAGTCCTTTGCCAAAGGGGATGGAAAAACCGAACCAGCCCCGGATCGGAGCAGCGTTGCAGCCCAGGGGCTCCGGGGCTGGAAGGGAAGCGCGCTCGGCTCTCCTTTGGGGCAGGACGGGGGCGCCCCCCAGACCCCTCCGCCCCCCAGGGAGGGGCTCCAGGGCTCCCTCTGCCCCCTCCCCACTCCGGGAGGGGGATCCCCCTACCTGCTGGGATCCCCGGGATCCCCGGAGGCGCCTCTCCGTCTCCTTCTCCGTCTTCTTCCTCCTCCTTCTCCTCCTCCGGAGGCGGGAGAGGGTGGGAACCTCCGAGGACGCGTCACTTCCTCTCCCCGCCCCCGCGCTGACGTCACAGAGCGCAGAAAGAGAGAAGGGGGTCTCCCCACCCCCCGCCCCGCCTCCCCCGCCCGTCCGCGCGCGGGCCAGGCAGGCAGGCGGCTGCTCGTCCGGTGAAGCCCGGGAGCTGGACCGGTGGGGTGGCTGGCTGGGGGGGCGGAAAGGGGCCAGAAGAGAGGAAGGAGGGAACACACACCGCCCCCCACTTCAAGGGAGCGGACCCCCCCACCCCCAAGACAGCTTCCCCGGGTGGACAGCAGCCTGCGCCGCTGATGGATCCGTCCCGGGTCACTTGGGGCAGATTTAAAGCGACGCTATTCACTGAATCGCAGAATGGTGGAAGGGACCCCCAGGGGTCATCCATCCCAACCCCTCGCGACGCAATCTCCCCCTGCTGCTTTTTCCGCTCGATTTGTGACTCAGCCTTCGAGATGCTCGCCGCAAATATTTACATGACCGGCGAAAAGGATGGAGAAGCCTTGAGCGTAATGAAAAGCAGAAGAGATGTGCTTTGACTTACTTATTTTTACTTGCTTAATTACTTACGTGCTTGCGATTTATTTAGCAAAACCCAGAAACCGCTTGACTGCGGAAAACCTCAAAGCGGCTTACAGGAAAAGACCATAAGATTATCAGTTTTAAAATACATATTCTTTACTGGAAAAATAAAAAGCACGTAATTACAATCGTGCACAGAGTCAGATCAGACACACAAAAAGAAGAAAATTGATTATCAATAAGGTTAATGAGATGATCAACGAAGTTAATCAACTGTGACAACTTGGCATTTTTGAAAAGTTGAAATAACAGTCGGCCAAAAACAGATTAAGACTTATTTGGGGCGGGTTATTGGGTTGTTCCTGTTTTTATTTTGATTATGTATTCTGCATGGGTTTTGGGGTTTTTTGGGTAATTTTATCTTCTGAACCGCCCTGAGACCTGCAGGTACCAATAACAAACTTGGTCTCTAAGGTGCTACTGGAAGGAATTTTTTGTTTGTTTGTTTCGACTACGGCAGACCAAGACGGCTGCCTATCTGTAATTAATAATAATCACGCCCACTTTCTAAATATCTGGGCAGGCTCGCCTGAATGGAATCGTTTGGACAAGGAACCCTGTTCAGGGAAGATTTTGATGTGTGACCCAGCCAGATGAGAAGGGTACAAATATAATAATAATAATAATAATAATAATAATAATAATAATAATAATTAGGATCCTTGCCGGGGGCTGGACTGGATGACCCTCAGGCGCCCCGGAGTCCATGGGGCTCCCGGCATCCCCACGGCTATTGTCACAGCAACCCTGCCAGGTAGGGTGGGCTGAGCGGACGCGGCTGCCCTAAAGTCACACACCCAGAGAACTTCACGGGAAGATTTGAACCCAAGCCTGAGACCAGCACTGTTGCAGAGGATTGGGGGGGGGGAGAGGGGGAGGGAAATATGGGGAGGTCAAACTGGGCTGGGGGTGATTACCTTGGCAACACCCCCCTCCCCAAATAAGAGTGTCAGAAATATTCTTGAGACGCATGGCAAGGACAGGGCTTCTGTCCGATGCGAAATCCTCTTGTTCCTTTCTTTCGGCTAAAGAAGAGACATATTATTATTATTATTATTATTATTATTATTATTATTATTATTATTATTATTATTATTATTACCAAAACCGAAAACATTCGTTTTGTAACATAAGCCTATTACATAGCTGACCGGATTAAAATATACCTAATTGCTAGAGACTTCCCTTTGCTATATATAAATGCAACGCAACTAGAAAGCTAGACATATTAGACATTTTTATAAATTCCCCTCTCCCCCCTCCCCTTCACCCATGTGTGATCTCAATATTTTTTTTAACTTCTTCCATCTTGTTGTTGTGTTGCTGTAGTTTAATAATTATCCAGTTGATTCTTTCATTATTTCCTTGCTTACCCCTGCCCTGCACGTTTCACACATGATCTATTAATATTCCAGTTCCGGAATATCCCGGCTAAAGAAGAGACTTGTGGCATCCGAAAGCTCGCAGATTTGTGTGCGTCTCTCATTCTGATGGAACCGGATAACGGCGGGGGGGGTCCCATTTTGGAGGAGGGGGAGGCAAGAGCTGAGCTTCTTCTTCCCAGTCCTTGGTTAAATGGCAGCCGGGGTTTGGGGAGATTTGGCCTGGCCAATCTGGACACAAGCCCCGCAGCGTCCTGTTTGAAACCTTCACCCCACGAATCTTGGGAACTGTAGTTCCTCATGAAGAGCTGCCATTTTCAGTGCCCTTAATGAACTAGGGTTCCCAGAAGCCTGTAGTGGGTGCGTGGTGCAGGCATGGGCCGGCCTCTGTCTGGTCAGAAATCCTCTCTCTCTCTCTCTGGCTGAAGAAGAGACCTGTGGCACCCGGAGGCTTGCCCATTTCCCTGCGCCTTATTCCGCGGCAATAACAGAAACCGTCTGCGGGAAATCATCGCTTCCAAAAAGAGCGCAAGTGGCGGGTTGTGGGGAGGAAGACAGACAGGCGCCCCCCCCGACCCCAGAGAAAGATCTGTGGGGAAGGAAGCGCAGCCCCCGAGAGGGGAGGGTCTGACAGGCTTGGCAGGGCGTCTTTGGCCAACTCTGACAGCTAGTTTGAAAGGGGCCGGGGAGACCACCCAGGCTCTGCCTGCCCCATTGTCCCCACTGAAAGGGGCCTGGGCAGGGATTATAGGGGGCGGGAAGGGGGGGTGTCCGCTGCCTTGTGCGGCTCCCACCCCTCCCCAAAGGTCCCAGCCCCCTCTCTGCTCAGGGGGGCGCAGAGTTGGGCCTCGGGAAAGCAAACCCCTCTTTGGGACGGCATTTTTGGAAAGGGCTTCTCTCCCTCTCCCCGCTGTGGGTCCGGCTGGTGGGGCTCCTCAGCCCTGTGGGGAAAGAACTCTGTGCATGCTCAGAGGCCGTCCGTTGCTCCCCATCTTGAACGCTCTCGGGCCCTAAAGCAAGTTTGACGCGGAGGTAAACACGAGTTAGGACAACTTAGGGGAGTCCCCTAAATTTGGGGGGCCATAGGCGCTTGGGTTCCGCAGTAATCATGCTCATTTTTAATTTTATTATTATTTATTCTCCTCCTATCAGACCGGGTTTCTCCAGCCCCTCTGAGCGGTTCATAGCTAGTGCCCCCCACCCTAAAGAGAGAGAGAGAGAGAGAGAGAGATTGCGTGTTTGTTTGCTTTTGTAATCCTTTTATTTTTATTAACATTTTCGGAAACATCGTTTTGCACATTCCGCTCAGTAAAATAATAACACAACCAAACCAAGAGAGGTAACGATTGCTTGCACGTTTATTCAAAATCCAGTTAAAACTGTTAATCCCAACGAAAGGACGATCTCTAGACCAGCAACGCGGCCCCTCCCCCGCCCGACCTTCAGCTTGCAAAACCGGCATTCTCTGCCCCTGAGACCCGCGCAACTCAGTGGGCTGGGATGGATGCCCTCGCGGGGTCCCCCTCCAGCTCTGCGGTTCTGTCCTTCCATGACCTTTGTCGGCATCAAACCTCCGGCTCGCGATGTCCAGACTCAACTCTCAGGCCGAGAGACAAGAATTGCGTTTGGACAATCACGGCCCGGGGCTCAGGAGCGTCGGGGGGGGGGCGGGGGGAGCTGGAGTTTCTGGTGGGGCAGCAGAGGGGAAGGGGGGGGAGACTCCCCTTTTTCTGGAAGCATTTAAAGGAAGGGACTGCAGGAGCCATTGGGGGCGCTGTGGCTGCATCTTGCATTGAGCGCGGGCGGGGCTGGGATGGATGAGCTCTGGGGAACTTGGCAAATTTTTTTGCTCTGAGATTCCTGCATTGATTCTTGGGGTCCCTTGCAAATCGACAGCTCTGCAATTCCCTTTTTTAAACTTAGAATATGATGAGTATTCAGCAATGCATAAATACCTGGAATAAATAGTCCTGCAGATATAGTGTGGTATAATAATAATAATAATAATAATAATAATAATAATAATAATAATAATAAATAGAAGGAAATAAATAATCCAGTTCACATCTGTGCTTCTCCTGCAGGGTTTTTGGGACTGCGGCAGGGGGATTTGTCAGCGGGCAGGACAGCAAAGCTCTTCCTTCTCAACCCATTTCCTTTTGGGTCACCAACTGTTAGGGATTATTTCTGGGGGGCTGGACTAGATGACCGCTTGGAGCCTCTCCCAATTCTATGATTCGACGATTCTCAGGTTCTGCCTCTGAGTTGGCCTTGTCTGCCCCTCTTCCACACCCTACATTTAAAGGCACCTTCTCACCCACCCAAAGATCCTTGGGAACCGCAGTTTGTTGCAAGTGTCGGGAGTTATAGTTCCGCGAATGGTGAACTACAGTTCCCAGGGTTCTCCCAGGGGCAGCTGCGTGCTCCAAAAGTGCCCTGCAGATGGACACAAGGCGATTCAGAAGGACGCTTCGCAGATCTGCCTCGGTGTTGGATGTTTCCGATGGGGCTCTTACTGCTCCCAGGATGTGTGGCATAGTGGTTAGAGCGCTGGGCTGGGGCCAGGGTTCGAATATTTTGTTGGAAGCTGCCCAGAGTGTCTGAGGAAGCCCAGTCAGATGGGTGGGGTATAAATAATAAATTATTATTATATAAATTATTATTATTATTATTATTATTATTATTATTTTGGGGGTGTCTCGTCCATACGTGCCCTCCTGACCCACATCCAAGAGAGAAACACTGGGGAGAAACTCAGCTCAAGGAACTGGGGGGGGGGTTAAAGACTATATGAAGAGCTATATTGGACTTAAAGATGAATTCTGGGTCCCTGGGAGGGAAATTTGGGGAAACACCATCTAGCAAGATGGGGGGGGAGCTGGATATGAATGACAGCTAGGAGCTGTTCTGGACAATTTAAGTCTTTTGAATCATTGCTATATGCATATGTGGGAGACAAGCGGAAGATGCTCTTTGTTCTTTTGGGATTTTTAATTTTTGAGAAGCCTCTCTTCGTTTTATTCATATCATAGCGTCATAGGACCCCAGAACTGTAGAGCTGGAAGGGAACCCCAAGGTACAAACCCCAGCAGGTAGGAATGTTTTGTTTTCTGAAGACTTATACTCTATTTGGAATAAAAAGACGGAGAAGAAGAAGAGTTGGGTGGGAAGAGGAAGGACCCCGGGAGAGAGGCCAGCAGGCCGGAGGGGCTTTCTCAGGTGGTGGGTGGGTTTAGAATTAGGATATAATGGCAGCAGAGGGCTATCCATATATAATGTTGTAATTTATCATCCTTACTGCTACTACTAATACACAATAATAATTTATCATTTCCTATAATTCTGCTATTCTATTTCCTTTCTTTTATTTTTCTCTCCCTCCCGCTTTCCTTCTCCTCTTACACCTTTTCCTTTCTTTTTTCTTCTATTGTCTCTTCTCATTATTTCTCTTTAGACGCAGTGTTATACGTTGAAAAATGTTAACGATATATCTGTATATATATAGATATATTATATTTCCAGTAACAAGAAGCCGAAAGCACCAGCCTGAAGATGACGAGTGAGACCTCGTCGAAACGTCGCCTAGACACCCCAACTTTTACACGGGAAGACACCCGAGGACACCAAAACCTGCATTCCTGTACCCGTGAAAATCTACGAAAGCATATATTATATTTATATATATATTATTGTATATATATATAATTGTATATAGTATATAATATAGTATATAATATAATATTAGTGTGTGTGTGTGTGTGTGTGTATATATATATATATATATGCTTTCGTAGATTTTGTTTTCTGAAGACTTATACTCTATTTGGATGGGACCCTGCGGGTCATCTAGCCCAACCCCCTGAAACGCAGGAATCTCAACGAAATCATCCAGGACAGATCTGGGAAACCTTCCGTCGGCCACAGGCGGGGGACGGCAGAGCTCTGTTCCAGTAACAAGAAGCCGAAAGCACCAGCCTGAAGATGACGAGTGAGACCTCGTCGAAACGTCGCCTAGACACCCCAACTTTTACACGGGAAGACATATATATATAATTTTCTTGATTTACAAAAGTGTGTGCAATGTATTCTCTCGTATTCCCCTCTCCATGTAACATTTTTACAAATCAGTTTCAATTCTTGAGACATTAGGAAGAAAAGGGATATATATATACATATATATATACATATGTATATATGTATATAACAAAAAGGGAGAGGGAAATGTAAGTCAGCCAGCCCCTGGGAGTCTGGGGGGTGTCTCGCCAATGCAGCCCCCACCACACACACATCATTCCTGAGACAAGCCGGCCTGGTGGTGAGAACGAGGAAGACGCAGACTTTGTGACTTTCGCACATGCTCTATGGGAGTCTCGTCACCGGACGAGAGACCCAGGCATCGTTTCCTGCCACCCATCCCCGGCACGTATTACTAACCAGGGAGGGTGGAGGGCAGGTGCCATGTGCTGGAGCATGGAGGAACATCGCAGAATAAAAATAATTGTGGAGTTGGGGGGCACCCCCAAGGTCATCTAGCCCAACCCCCTTGCAGGGCAGGAATCACAGCTGAATAATTCACAGCAGGTGCCCCCCCCCCTCTGCTGAAAAACCTCCAGCGAAGGAGAGTCCGTCCCCCGCCTGTGGCCGACGGAAGGTTTCCCAGATCTGTCCTGGATGATTTCGTTGAGATTCCTGCGTTTCAGGGGGTTGGGCTAGATGACCCGCAGGGTCCCATCCGACTCTGCAATTCCACGATTCCATTACAGTATTCTATGCGGCCCTTGTTCTTTGCCGCCCTGGGCTCCGTAGGAAGAAGGGAGGGATATAAACTGGGTAATCAGGTAAAAGAAGGAAGTTTTTAATCTGGAAAAGCAGTGTAATTTCTAAACGGGCAGGAGATTACGTAGATCTATAGACACCGAGTGTGAGAAGTAAATGGATCCGCTTTTGGTCTCGGGAAATCCCATCCGCAGAGGCTGCTCTGAGGGCTGAACTTTGACCTCCCTCCCAAATGGGAAATCCCATTAATTCAATCTGCCCCTGGGAAGGGAGCAAGGGGCTATATATTTATCCGTTTGTTGCATTTGCTGTATATCCCAACATTTCCTCCGCAAGGAGCTCAAGATTAATCACGTAGAATTGTGGAGAAATTGAGTTGGCGGGGACCCCTGGCGGTCATCCAGACCAACCCCCTTCGATGCAGGAATCTCGGCTAAAGCATCGGGGACAGAGGGCCACCCAAGCTCTGCTTAAAAACCACCAAGGAAGGAGAGTCCATCGCCGCCTTAGTCAAGCAGCTCTTACCCTCAGAAAGTTCTGGGTTCGAGTCCTGTTTCTCCCCACCTCTTCCTTCCCTCCGCACCGCAGCTCAGCGAGGAGGCAGCGATTGGTCCTCAAAGGTCACTTGGGGGATCTAGAATCGCGGAATCCTGAACGCTGGAAGATTCAGGACGGATAAAATCATTCCCTTCTTCCCGTGGAACTTTGGAACTCTCTGCCACAAGATGAGAGCCACCAGGGATGAGAGCCACAGCTGTCGTAAGACTCTGGAACTCCCTACTCCTAGTTGTGGCGGTGGTTTTGGGGGGCTGTGCAATCCCGCACCCACCCGGCGAGTCCTGTGGAGCCTCCCCGTCCATGGGCAGTCTACCTCTGAGTCTCAGCTACTGAGGCGCAACGCCAGGGATGGGCGCGGACTGAGCGCGCCCCCTCCTCGCGCATCTGGCTGGCCTTCGCCGCCCCCCCCCGATCTAGGAGGTTCCTACTTTTGCTGGGGGGCTCACACTTTCCCTGCGGCCTGGGGTTCCCCCACGCGGCGGGGATAGGACCCCCCACTCCCTGCGCAAGCCGCCCCCTCAAAAAGCCGTATTACGCACCCGATGGATCCGAGTTTGCCTGGAAGAGCGATC
This sequence comes from Podarcis melisellensis, assembly GCF_964234715.1. Taxonomy (NCBI): domain Eukaryota; kingdom Metazoa; phylum Chordata; class Lepidosauria; order Squamata; family Lacertidae; genus Podarcis; species Podarcis melisellensis. The sequence continues at coordinate 123,384,677 of NC_138529.1, read as the reverse complement.
AAAGCGGGAGGGAGACCCTGCTGGGACTGAAAGGCCGGTTCAGCTGATGAATAAACTTCCTTTCTCCAAAGAATTGGTTAAAAGGGAAAGTGTGGGGAGGAGAAGCGCCCCCCCATAGGATGCCCCCCACCCCACTTTGCAAAAAAAATTAAAAATTAAAAATGGGACTTTTCCCGAATGCAAAGCATCCCAACCCCATTTCTCCCCCGGTCTTGGTAAAATCAGAAATCCTCTCTCTGGTGGGAGCTGTTTTTTTGCGGGGGGGTCTCCTTCCCCGCCCCCCCACGCACGGGGTGGGCTGGATGACCATCGGACCCCTTTCGGACTCTACGGCTTTCTCGGGTGAAAACCCTCTCAAAGCTCATGGAGGGCGGTGAGGGGTCCCCGACTTCACACCCAATTTTAGGGAACTCAACCCCCCCCTAAAAACCTCCTTGGGACATTTGGCTGGCGAGGGGCTTCAGACGCCCCCTCTGTCCCCCTTCGCGCCTCTCCGATGCAAGAAGAGGCCGCCTTTATCGGGGGGGGTGCAGACTGGGGAGGGGGCGTCTTGCAAAGGGGGCTCCCAGCCCCCCCCCCCGAGATCGCTGCTTCCTCGCCATTTGCGCCAGAAAGAAGGAGCGGGGCGATTTATTTAGAGACGCGGCGATAGATGGAAAAACCCGGGAGTTCCAATAAGGTCACTTTTCATTTAATTATCAATCGACGAATCGTTAATTGATTGAATAGTCGTTCATTAATTATTAGTTATGAGCTAGCTATTAACTTTTTAAAACGCCGGGAGTTCTAATAAGGCCACTTTTCATTTAATTATCAATCAATCAATTGATTGATTAATTAATAGTTAATTAATTATAAACCGGCTATTTTCCTAAAAAAAATACCGGGCCACTTTTCCAATTCATTTTCAATCATTAAATTGATTCTCTAATCGTTAGTTAATTATTATTTAGTTACTGAACTAGCTATTAATTGTTTTAAAATAATCGCTAATCACCCGCCCCTCGCCGGCGGCTCCCAGGGCGGGCTACAACCATTCGGAATTTAATCCCGTTAGAAACCGAATTCCCGTCAGAGGAACGGGGTGGTCTCTCTCTCTCTCTGCCCCCCTGCCCCCCGAAATGCAAGAGCCCCCCGGCTCCACTCACCCCAATCCATCCTTCCTTCCTTCCCTCGGTCCAGGCGCTTCTATTCCTCGTCCTCCGCCTCCTTCTTCCATCTCTTTCTGATGCTTCGGAGGGACTGCTGCGTCACTCCAGGGGGGTCTCCCTGCCCTCCCGCCCCCAGGACAGACTTGGGGGGGCTGGTCCGGTGTCCCAGATGGCGCTCGGGGTCCAGCCTCCCTCCCTCCCCCCTCCCCACCGCCCGGTCCCATCTGGCGCCATCTCTGAAGTCTCGGAAACTCCTGAGAAAGCAAAGCGCACCCCCAACTCTGTCTCTCCTCTCCCCCCAACCTCGTGGGCCCCGATCCTCTGGGGTCCCTCTGCTGAGGATGCCTTCCTCCCCCATTCCCGTCGCCCCCCAACCCTTCAGGGACCCCAATCCTGCCCCACAGCTGTCCCCTAAACTCACCCTAACTTTTCTCTTCTCGCTGGGCAAGAGTTATTCTAGGCAACCCCGAAGCGAGATTTTGGGGTGAGGCAGGACCTACTCCCTGCCTTCCCTCTGCCCCACTTCTGCGCCCCCAGTTCCTCCTCTCGGGGGTCCCGCGGCCCGGCCCAGCCGCCTGCCCGGCTCCCCGGCCCCCTCGGCCGGCCTTTGGGGGGCGAAGCGTCCCGGCCTCGCCCTCTCCCTGTCTGTGCAGCTGGACCCACAATAGGCCCCAGTTATGTGGGGTGGGGGAAGAGAGAGAAGGAGGTTGAATAGGGGGCGGCCGCCTCAATGGGGAAAAGCCCCCTCCCCTCCCTCCGTGTGCAGGGTAGAAAAGAGGGGGTGGGCTGGAGAGCCACCCAGGGCGATGGGGGTCACCGTGGCCAGGATGGGGGGCGGATGCAGTTGCCACGGAGACGCCGAAGGATGGCGAGGAAAGGCCGTGGTGGGGGGCAGGAGGGCGAGGAAGGCCAGGACCCCCCAGCGGGTCAGGGAGCACCCAGCCCGCGTTGCAGCTGGGGGTGGGGGGTCGGGTGGGTGTGGGGCGGGGGTCCCTGGCGGCCTCTGGTCTCTCCATCCTCGCCTGCGCTCCCCCGCCCCACTCCGTTGCCCGGGGTGATGCGCCTTTCAATGGGAGGTAGCAGGAGCCGGAGGCTTCAAACAGAGGCCGGAGAATAGGGGCTGGGCTGGGCTGGGGGGTGGAGAGTGAGACCCCCGGCTAATCCCCCTCCCTCCTGCCTCCCCCTCTCCCCTTAACCCTAATCCCCCCTCCTCCTCCATCCCCAATTCAATTCAGGCGACAGAAGAAAGCGCTTGTCTCTCTCGCACACAGGCCCGTCTTAGGGGGGGAGAATATGGGGAGTGGGGGGGGGAGGAAGAAGCCCACTCCCCACCTCGGCCTCAAAGGGAATGAAGAACCGAGCCCGTGGGGTGGGGGAGCCGCAGAAAGTGGCCTTCGGACCCCCTCCCAGATACCACGTGGCAGCGCGATGGGCAAAGACCAGGGCAGGCTCTCACCGGGGTGGGGGCAAGATCTCTGCCCCCCCCGCGCCTCTGAACAGCTCTTCCCTCAGCGAGGCTTGCGAGGAACCCGCGTCACGCAACACACACAAAGTTTTGGGGAAAAGTTCCCACCAAAAAGGCTTTTGCGCCTTGGGCAGAATCACAGAAACTGGAGCGCTGGAAAGGGACCCGCGGGTCATCCAGCCCAACCCACCGCAAGGCAGCGGAAGAATCGCCCCCACAGCAGCGATTCCTGCCTTGGACCACTAGATGAAGGTGTCCCCCCCCCCCAGGAAGGAAATGAAATGGCCCAGGAGGAAAGGGAGATCTATTCATTCAAGGTTCTTGTGTAACGTCCTTCCCCCCCCCTAAATTATAAAACTTCCCCAGAGGAGAGATTCGCGCGCAGAAAGAAGCGTCAGGGAAGACCCCCGCCCCCCGCAAACCCCTTTCCGATGGGGGGTGGGGGGGTCAGCGGAGGGGCTTTGCTGCCCGGCAAGAGAAATTCGCTTTGGACGGAGGAGGGGGGAGAGGTTGTGAATATGCCCCCTCCCACCTTTCCCACTCCTCTGGCTGAGTCAGGAGGAGCCCCTGAATAATTCCAGTTGTGGGGGGGGGTGTCACGCGGGGGGGGGCTCTTGCTGCCGCTGCTTCTCGGGTGATGATGGGACCCCCCCCCTGGCCTGATCCTGCTGCGGCTGCCGGGGGGGGGGCAATTCCGACCTCTGCAAAACGCATCTCTGCGTCTCCGCAGAAGGAATTCGCGCGCAGGATCAGGCAACGTTGGGACCCCCCCCCCAAAAACCACACCATCCATTCCTGTGCGACTCGAGCGCGTTTCGCTAGCTGCAGACATAGCAGCCAACTCCGAGGGGCTGAGGTCCCTTTGCTCGCCCCCCAAGGAAATATTTTAAGGGGCCGCCCCCCAAAAAGTTGATAGGATTTGCCATTCAAATAGCGCGCGTCATGGGACGGATTACGCACGGCGTCGCTTATTCCGCCGCCCCCTCCAGCACAACAATCTTTTATTCAAGTTGGCACCCCTGGCTCCAGATCAGCACCCCTGGCAGGGACCTCTGCAAACTGACAGAGCAGAATCATAAATGGCAGGGTTGGAGGGGGATCCTTGGGGTGGTCTAGTCTGACCCCCTGCAATGCAGGGATCTGGGCTCGAGTATCCATAGCAGAGGGCCGTCCAAGCTCTGCTTGAAAACCTGCCAAGGAGGAGACTTTGGTGAAACAGCATCTTATGTATTAAATTTATTTTTATTCCATTTATTCAATTTTTTATTATTAACGTTGTAATACATATATGAAATCTTTACATAATGATACATATACGTTATATTCTTAAATTGATATACCACCCTTTGTCCAAAGATCTGAGGAAGGTTTGAAAGATAGAAATTTAGGATAAAAGCACAAAATAAACAGTAAGAAGAAAAATGAAAGAGTAACAAACATTTCAAAGGCTGTAGAATATTCAAAGTATTGGTTTGGAACCCCCCCCCCCAAAAAAGGAAAAATATGTTGGATATTAACTTTTGTATTGTTCTCCATAAAACCTAGTGAAATTTATTCAGAATAAAAAAATAACAGAATATTAATCAGCCCAAGGTGCAGTTCTGGTTGCCCCATCTACAGAAGGATATTCTAGAGCTGGAAAAAGTGTTCGGAAAAGAATCACCCAAATGATCAAGGGAGTGGAGTGACTCCGCTTTGAAGAAGAAATGTGTTTTTTGGGGCGGCTTTTTAGCTTAAGAGAAAAGGCAGGGAAACAGGAGACACAATAGAATTTTGTGGAACCGCGCATGGCAAGGAGAAGGCAGGCAGAGATGTTCTCCCTCTTTCGTAAGACTCGAACTCGGGCCCATCCCATGAAGATTTGGGGCAGATGAAAGGACTTGCTTTTAAACTTTGGAACTCCCTGCCACATGAGGCAGCGAAGAGGATGAGACAAATTCAGGGAGGAAGATGTTTACTAGGCAGGATGGTTCGGCTCTGAATCCCAGCTGCCGGACCCCATAGGAGGGGAGAGGGCTCGGGTTCGAATCCTGTTTGCAGGTTTTTCTAGAACCTCCACGTCCAGAGGCAGTCTACCGGGAGTCCTTTGGGCCTCCCCAGAGAAGGCACTTCCTAGTTCCTCTGCACACGGGTGTTTCATGCGCACCTCCGCTGGGAGTTTGTGGGCCAGATCCTGCACTGAAATCGGTTTCCCAGGCATGAGAAGGGTCTGCTGGGTCTCCTCCGCATTGTCCGCTGACCCTTCCTTCCCCGGACAGGGTGGGAAGGCCCAGCAGGGCCGCCTTTGGGTCAGGGGGTGCAGACAGGGGCCCCCAACCCGCTCAGCGGCTAATCCTCTTTCTCCCCCAGAGGAATCAGGGCTGCCTTCCCAGCACACCCCAATAATCCCTTGGGCAAACATTCATTAGTGCAGGCTCACAACTGGGCAGCCACCAATAACCCCCCCTGGGATTAGCAGGCAAAAGGGGACCCAGGCGTCCGGGATCACAACCGCCCCCCCGCTTGCTGCCCATGAGATGGGCAAACCTGGACCAAAATATTTTTTGAGAGTCACGTTAAATCAGGATCATTGCAGCTGCTGTAGGAAAGGCACTTTGCACATGATAAAGGCACACTAGTCCCTCAGGTTTTAAAGTGCTTTGAGACGAAGGGCTGCTTACATTTTGGGGGGGGGGTGTTGTGAGACCCCAACGGCTCACGTGGTACAGATCGTGCTGGACTGGACCACTCCAGGCTGGGGGAGGTGAGTGCGTGTGCTTGTGGGTGTGCGATTTCCTGGGGCGCTTCTTACACAAACGCAAGCCACCATGAAGCTGGGTGACCGGGCCAGTCCTTGCAGGGTTGGGGTGAGGATTAAATTGGGGGGCATGCGCGACAGGATAACCAGATATACCACCCCTGAGCTGATAAATGCAATAAATGTGTAAGAAAACTGAGCAGACGCTGCATATTTATTATCATAGAATCAGACCATCATACTATGGAAGATGTTTTCGTGGATGTAAGATCATATCTGCTGCAAGAAGAGTCACCCCCAGGGATATTTCCTGGGTGGGTGGGGGGACAACTTGGCAGAATACATGGGAGAGAGTCGATTGTAAAACGACTCTTATATATCTTGTTCCCATTCACATATATTTGAGGCTATGTAACCCTGTCAGTGTTTGTTCAGAGTGATAAAGTGTCTCTTCCCGCACTCCTCAAGCAACAATTTCTGCATTTCCCTTAATTTTCCCTATTTCAAGGTGGCTCACAGCATTCAAGTGTTTCTCAAAGCGGTACTTTGATCGCCTGCGCATTTGTAGAAGCCGTTGATTTAACTGAGTGATATATATCCCCAAACAAGGCACAGAAATCCTCAGAGTGGAAGTCAGGGGTCTCCGTCCAGCGAGATCTCAGCCTCGCTCCTTGTGCAAAAGACCCCCCCTTTCTTCTGGGGGGGGGAGAGGCCCCCCTGCCTCTAAGCCCCCTCCCCAAACCTTGCATTCAAAGATGTTAGCTGGGAGCTTGTCCAAGACAGGGCCGGCTCCGCAGTGAAGGAGGAACCTGCCCCCAAGTCCTTCCTTTGAAAGGGGGGGTGGGCATCGGGGAGTGTGGTTTCCTTGTGGGTGGGGGCGGGTTTCTCCAGAGGCAGGAAAAGGCATCAGATGAAAAGACCCCCTGGAGGAAGAGAAAGAAAAGGGGTCAGCGGCTGACCTTGTGGAGATGGTTGGAAGCTGCCCAGGGTAACCCATTCAGATAAGCAGGGTATAATAAAATAAAATAACAATAATAATTCACTTTATATAACCTTTATACACATTCTCAGAGGGGATAAAGCCATCAAACTTTCTGTAAAAATGTTCGGATGATGAAAACCATGAGCTAAAGAGTAACCCATTCAGATAGGCAGGGTATCAAAAAACAAAACAAAACAAAACAACAACAACAATAATAATTCACTTAATTTTGTTCCATAACTTTTATACGCATTCCCAGAGGGGAAAAAAGCAATCAAACTCTCTGCAAAAATGTTCAGATGATAAAAACCCTGAGCTATAAAGGGAGTTCCAAACATGCACCAGCTATTCTACGTGTCTGACGGGAGAATTTATCTATTTCGTAAAATTTATACAGGGTGGGAAACAGCTATGCAAACTCTTTAAAGAACAAACATTCTGTGTTTTTTACTTTGGGTGGGTAGGGTTGTCTAAAATGGAAATGTTTTCTGTGGGCGCTGGAAGGAGTACAGAGAAGGCGCCTGGCCGATTTCAAGTGGCAGGGAGTTCCAAAGTCCACGTGGAAAGATCGGAGTTGTCACAAATACGGGGAGACCTTTTGGGGTCCCTTCTCACTGCTCCCCACCACCAGCACCGGCATCCAAGGGGAGCCCCCCACCCCAAAGGGTCACCAAATCAGCCCCCCATCGCCCCACTTACCGGTCACCTCCAGGCTGGCGCCGGTGATGTAGCGGCTGTCATCGGAGGCCAGGAAAGCACAAACCTCGGCAACATCTGGCAGGAGACGAAGGAGACTGTGAAGCCCCCTCCTCCCAACGCCTGCAGCCCCCCAGACGCCCTCAGCCCCCTCCCAGGTAAAGAAACCTGCCCCTTTCTCTCCGCAGCCTCAGAGAGATTTAGGCCGGCGAAGCCAGTCTTGTCGGCAGGTCTTTCCCCAGCTGCCGGTGGGGAGGACGGATCCAGGGACCTTCTCCTAGCATTACTATTATTATTATTTCCTGTACAATCTATACCGCCTTTTAGAGCTGGAAGGGCCCCCCGTAAGGTCATCCAGCCCACCCCCTGCAAGGCAGGAATCGCGGCAAAGCTACATTCCTCCCCCAAACTCCCTTAGGCTATATTATTAGTATAGAAATATCCGGAATCGTGGGTAGGAAGGTGGAAATATCTAAATTAGTGGTTCTTATTAGCCCGGGTAGCACCGAGTTAGAAACAAAAGAGGAATGCAAATGGGTAAAATTGATGGGAGTTGCAGCCAGACAGGCTACAGTGAGTAATTGGAAAAATGCAGAAGAGCGAGGGGTGAACCAATGGAGGGAAAAGCTGAAAAAAATATTATAATTTTAGAATATCTAACTGTGAAGATTCACAAAATGAAAGGGTTTAAGGGTGAAAGGGAGAAGGAGGAGGATTGGACTGAGAAGGTATTGAATTATTTGGGTAGGTCTGAGCAATTTGGGGCAATTAAAATGTTAAAAGTTAAATAAACCTTGTGGAAGGAGGAGTGTTAAGGTACATAGAAGTGTACATATGGTTGATTTGAATATGTTGTTATTGATTATATATACCCAATGTATCAGCTGCCTGGGGGGTTTAACTGTTTGTGTTTTGATGGTTGTTAATTTTTTTTTAAAAAAAATTATCATTATCATTATTATTATTATTCCCCACATTAGGGGGGCAGGGCCATAGCTCAGGGAAAATAATGCATTATTTTTATTTATTAAATTTGCATCCTGTACTGCCCTTCATGTGGTTCACAACATAAAAACACCGTAATAAATCTCTAACAGGCAGCAGCTGAGAGGGCCTGAGAGGCATCGCTAAAAAACCCCAGATATTTTTCGAATTTTTCGTTGGGGTCCCTTCCAGCAACACGATTCCTCCGTTCTATGACGTCTGGGCACTCCCCGCCCAGCAGGAGGAGGGAGGGCACTCTGCAGGCGCTCAGAGGCACCCTCCCCACCCTTCAAAGGAAGCGCAACTATATCGCTGAACTGACCTTCGGGCTCCCCGAGGCGTCCCAGCGGCACCATGGCGGCAAACTGGGGAGAAGAAGGGACAGGGGTCAGGGAGGGATTGGGGCAGGTGACTTCTTCACCCCAGAGAAATTGTGGGGAGGGTGATGGTGCACCCTGAAAAACTCCCACCTTGTCCAGCACTTTCTGGGGGACCTTGTCCGTCATGGGAGAGCGGACGAACCCAGGCAGAACCGTGTTGCAGCGGATCCCGTACCTGCAGAGGAAGCGTCGCTTAGTGGTTGGACCAGGGACAGGGCAGGGTTCAAATCCGCAACGCTTACTGGCAGCAGACTATTCGGCACAGACGACCTCGCAGGGTCATTGTGGGGGTGGAACGAGGGCAGGCGAATGGGGGGCTCCTTCGCACCCCCACCCCCATCTCTCCCTCTGCCCCCCAGCCTGGCTTACCTGGCCAGCTCCTTGGCTGCCGTCTTGGAGAGGGCCTCTACCCCGGCCTTGGAGGCTGAATAGTTCACCTGCCCCAGATTCCCCACCTGGGCAGGAAGAAGAGAAGAAGGGCAGAGGCACAGGGACTGAATTATCAATCAATCAATCAATCAATCAATCAATCTTTATTACGGTCCAGAGACCCAACAAATCGTTACAAAGCAATGCACAGTTCAGACAGCCTGCCTCCAGGTTAAACAAGCGTTTTGGATTTTAGAAGTAATAAGTGTTTTTATTTGGTTTTTTTCTTTTAGTATTGTAATGTGTTTTGTTTTGTGTCTTTTCTATGTTATATTCTGCTTCTCAATGTGTATTGTATTGCTTTATGTGCTGTGGCTTGCCGTTGTTTTATCAATTATGGTTTAGATATTATTGTAACTGTTAAGTGGATTTCTGTTTAACATTTATATGTTGATATTATTATTTAATACTATTCTAATGATTGTTGAATGTTACTTTTTTGATGGAGGTTGCCTATTTTAAAGTTATGTTTTATTATCACATTTTTGCATTGCATTAGATTGTTATAAGATGTACATTTTTTGTTTCTTCAGCTTGTAAACCGCCTTGAGTATTGTAAGATAGAAAGGCAGTATGCAAATGAAAAATGATGATGATATATTTGTTATAAATGTGGAAAATTTGAATAAAAAAATTGGGGGGGGGGGAACCACAAGCATTTTGTTCAGACTTAAAGATAGGGATTGTTGGTTCTTGCAACCACCCATAAAAACGTCACCACTGCTAATGTTCTAGCGTTTGTCTGGTCTTCCAATAGGAACCTGACATAGTGAGCCTCTGATTTTCCCGGGAAAGGTACCAGCAAGGGTAGTATCAGTTCAGCCCTGGCTTGCTCGCATTTCGCAAAGTGCAGCAAAATATGTTCTATAGAATCAATGTCTTGAGCACACGAGCAAAATCTGTCCTGGTAGGGAACTCCTCTCAACCTGCCATCCAACACTGCAGAAGGAAAGACGTTTAGTCTGGATTTGATGAAAAGCCTTCGATAGTTTGGTACCGTCAGGTTTTTAATGTAAGATGTTAACTCAAAGACATGCCCATATTGTACCCTACTGCCAGCGGACTACAGACTGCGTGTGATCGAGATCACAAGTCACTGTGTGCATTATCCCATAATCTTTGCTTTAACGTCTTTAGGGTGCCTTCATAACCCAGGTAATAAAAGGAAAAGGAGGGGACGTTTTATCATATGTGGTGGGACTGTAATGTAATTTAAAAAATTTGAGAAATGATATACAATGAATTGAAGAAAATGTTCCACTTAACATTTGTTAAAAAACCTGAAGCATTTTTGTTAGGGATTGTAGGGGAAAAAAATTGAAAAACATATTCATGTATGCGACAACTGCCGCGAGAGTCCTAATAGCACAAGGATGGAAGACTGAGGAAATTCCAACTAAAGAATCATGGCAAGAAAAATTGATGGACTATGCAGAACTGGCAAAACTGACATATAAGCTACGGGACAAGGATAACTGTGACTTTAAAGATGAATGGGAACCCTTTACAAAGTATCTGAAGAAGCAAAAAAGCAAACTGGACTCCTTGGCAGGTTTTGAATAAACATTCACAATTTTTTTATTGACAATAATCAGCTAAACAATTTAAGGATCTATACAACTTTGTAAGATGCAGAAAACTGCATTCTGAGATAAACCAAAGACTGGAACTGAGGGAAGTGGGGGTGGGTGGGAGGGAGAAAAATGGGGGGGGGGAATTAGGGATGACCTGTTTTTGGATAATGTGTTTTGTTTAAATATTTAATTACATTATTTAAAAATAATAAATAACCCAGGTAATAAAGCTTTTTTGGGCGGTGATGGACCAATAGAGGTGGCTTTTCTAGCCATGGTTTCCTGCCATTTGCTGACAAACTCCTCATTGTTAGGTGTTGGTAGAAACCCTTCCCTAGACCAAAGACTGAAATCCTGAGCCAATGTTTTAGGGCAGGTGAAACTGGGCATTCTCCAGCTTCTAACTCCAGTATGGAGTTGGGGACGCAGTTGGGTGCCTGCAGCAGAGATCGTATAAATTTGGTCTGAAAGCCATCTAGCTTAGGCAGGTCCCCATTATGCCAGACATTTGCAGCGTACAGGAGTTGGGCAACGGATTTTGCGTTGAATTATTGGCGGTGGGGGGCAGAGGCCAAGGAGGTCATTAGGAGGGGGGGTCACTGCACCTTGCCCACGATGCTCCCCAGGTTGATGATGGAGCCCCCCGAAGCCCCGCTTGCCACCAGCGCCTTCGCCACGGCCTGCGTCACCAGGAAGGTCCCCTGCGGAGAAGGAACAGATGGAACAGGACGGGGTTGGGATGCATGACCACTGGGTTCCTTCATGAGCCTATGAGCAAGGCGATCGAGGGCCTGGAAACCAAGGGAGGGGGGTCTCCCGGGGACGCCTCCCTTGCCGGCCAAGTACCTTAAGGTTGACCCTGAGGACGGCGTCAAAGGCCTCCTCCGTCTGCTTGAGCAGGAACTCGTCCATGGTGATGCCGGCGCAGTTGACGCAGACGTTGGCCGGGCGGGAGAAGCGGGCCTGGAGGCCAGAGGGAGGAAATCAGCACCAGAAGCTCTGTCGCGACCCCAGGAGGTAAAAAGGATTCGGGCCTCAACATCGCAATGCAGGGGGTTGGGATGGATGACCCCGGGGTCCCTCCTGACCCAACAATTCTAGCATTCCATGATAAGCTCCCTGAAGGTCCTTAGGCTGGCCTACCTTGCAGAGCCCTTGTGAGGATGGAGAAGAAGGAAGGCGGGATACGAAGGCAGCCAATGAACGCAGGGTGCCGAGGCCGAATGCTTACTCAGGGCAAGGCTTGGCAGAGCAGGGACCCCCAGAGCTCATCTAGTCCAACCCCCCGCGAATGCCCACCTGGATCTGGGCCACGAGGTCGGCCACGCTCTTGGCGCACCCCACGTCGACGCGCAGGGCCTGGTGGTCCCCCGCCTGGAGCCCCCGAAGCGTCTGGGCTGCACCGGCCTCATCGCAGTCCGCTATGGCCACCTGGGCCCCTTCGCGGGCAAAGCGGGCGCAGATGGCGCGGCCGATGCCGCTGCCACCCCCTGAGAAAGAAGGAAGAGGAGCCTGGGTCACCCTCCCCGGACGGGCTTCTTCCCCAGCAACCCCTCTGCCTTCAACTGCTCCATGGCAGGCAGAAATGGAACGGGTGCAGTTCTTCTAAATAAAGAAGCTACATTCAGGGCTTGTCACTGCCAAGCAGCTTGAGCTGACGGCTGACAGGTCAGGGCTCCTGGGAGGACCCGAGAGGCGGAAATCCAACAGGTAGAGCCCCCCTTTGCTCTCCATCATCAATTGTGTTTTTGGGGCTGGGGCCTGGGTTCAAGTCCAGAGTTTGGCCTTTGGCAGGTCACTCCTGACAGGTTGTTGTGGTTAGATGGGGGGTGGAGAGAAAGGTGGGGAGCAGAAAGGCAGCCAAGGCGTGAGCTCGACCTGTTGAACTGATGCCTGAAATATGCTGCCTTTCCCCATTGGCAGACCCCACCCCCAAATACCCCCCTCCCGCTGCCCCTGTTGAACTCCTGCCTGCCTCCCTCCCCCCCCCCAGGAGAAGGGACCTGTCACCAGGGCCAGGGTCCCTCGCAGCCGCAGGTGGGCGGCCATCGCTCTGTGGGGGAAGGACCGGAAGTGAAGAAGCTCCGCCCCCCGCGCCGGAAGTTCAGGCGCGGAGGCCCTTCTGGGCCGCCGTCTCTATGGCCGCAGTCCTCCAGGGGTGGGGGAGGAGCCAGGACTCCTGGGTCCTTGGGGAGGGACAGCGGATGTGTGTGTTCTCCCCCCCCATCCTCTGCAGCAGCAGGAGAGGAGGGGATCCAACAGGTGCTGCTCTTGCAGGGCTGCACCTGTTGAATTTCCACCCAAGCACTTATTTTTTTAAGAGACATATTTAATCATACGTTTTGTATGTACCGTAAGGGGCCCACAGTGTCAGGGGAAAGCCAGTAAGGCGGGCAGGATATAAATAGTAAAAATTATTATTATTAGTAGTAGTAGTAGTAGTAGTAGTTATTTACTGCATGTCTATCCCACTGGCTAATGTGGGGCGCATGCTTCTCCTTGCACCCCCACAACCACCCTGTGAAGGAGGCTAAGCTGAGAGAGGCAGAGACTTGCCCAGCATGGGATTCGAACCCTGGTCTCCAAAGTCCTGGTCCGGCACTCTAACCACTGCACCCCACTGCCTCTCAAGTGCTCAAGTTGCAGGAGACTCAGCCAGCGTCTTTTGCAAGCTTTACCAGGAACATAGGTGTCCCTCCCTCCACCTTTTCACAGGCATTCAGCATTTGAACCTTCCCCTGTTGAATTTCTGCCTTCTGAGTGGGCATCTCAAGCCCACCCCAGCGCCAGAGGCAGGGATGCAATCAGGCTGGGTTTTCTCAGATCTGAGCTTTTGGGCGGTTTGAGCGACAACAGAAACACCTGCGATATGCACACCTGAGACAGGCCATTGCTCCATTCATTGCTGCAGCACTGGCTCTGCACCACAAGGACTAGCGGCCTGAGATCTCTGCCCAGCCCTGCCATTGGGGATTGAACCTGGGCCCTTCTCCATGCCAGGCAGCTGCTCCCCCAGCGCTGCGGCAATGAGACGCTCGCAAAGCTAAGCAGGGACTGGGATGGCTTCAAACTGGACGGGGGACAGAGGGAAAAGGGGGTCAGGCTAGATGACTCTCGGGACCCTGAGGTGTCGGACTTGCAGTTCCTACCTGGAAATGCCGGCAGAAATCGAACCTGGCCCTGGCAAAGCAGGTGATGGACTGCCAATTGATGACCGCTCCAGTCTCCTGTGTCTTTCCTGGGCATGCAAGACGCCCTACCTGCTTAATGGTCAGCCAGCCCCCAACGTTTGGGAAAGGGTCATCTTGCTCAGTGGTTAGAGCTCAGTGGTTAGGTGCTTGGCATCATTCCTTGCTTCCCTCCACCCAAAATATTCCTTTACCTCTGTGTTTACTCCGCTGCCAAGGTGGGATCCTGCTCCCCCCCCCCCTAAAAAGGGCATTTCGATTTTTTAAAATAAAATCCCAGTTCGACGGCTCCCTGGTCGAGATGTTCAGGGGCTGGTGAGGAATGACAGGGTGGTAGGAATGGGGGGGACCCTGTGGGTCATCTAGCCCAACCCGCTGCAAAGCAGGAAAGCAACCGTGTTCTGTCGGCCTGAGCAAGATTAGCCCGAGCAGGATGATGGGAGTTGTAGTTCACAGCGCCTGGGTGTTTCAATGAGGGTGGCCAAGGCTGACCCAGTGGGGCCTTGGGGAACCTCCACCCCCTGATGACCAAGTCCAGGAACTATACACAACACCTTTTCCCCTTTTTTCCAGGGCAGAAGTCAGTTTTAATTGCAGGCGCCACTATTTCTGTCCTTTACACATTTCTCCCTGGTACAACCGTCGCCCCAAAGTAAGACCCCTCCACCCTACAAAAGAAATTGCAAAAAGAAAGAGACAAAAAGAAATATATATATATAAATGACTTGTACACGGAAAGTCCGTTCCTAAACCCCCACACCGTTTCCATGGAGTATAAATCAGGATTTCTGCCCCGGCTTCGGCCGCGAGAACAGACTTCCAGGAGTCGTATTTTACAGTAGCAGAAACGCTTTTCTAAAGATCCCCTTGGAAAATTCTCCTATGGGGCGCAGTTTGGTTCCCTTTTGGGGGGCAGAGGGGGGTCCCCACTGTGACGCCCTCAGCTCCCCCCTTCAGAGCTGCGCCCAAATATTCCATTATTGGCTGCCAGCAACTGTGCTCCTCCAGCAAAAAAAGCATGATTTCTCCTGACCCAAAACCTCCCCAAATCATGGCTCCCCCATATCCCACACCCTGGTCCCCCAGGTTCCTGGTCCTTGCTTCCGAGCCTCCAACCCCAACAATTCGGGGCCGAGAGGACGGACACGCAAACACACACACACACACACACACACACACACACACACACACACACGAGAAACCTAAAATTCTCTTCCTACCCCCCACCCTGTGCCCTATAGAAAAGGGCATTTTGCTATCTCCAAGCAGAGCAGAAGAGCTGGCCTCCCAGGAAATCCCAGACTGGTCGTTTTTTTCTCCACATCCTCTTCCTGCAGCACCAACACAGCGCCCCTGGAGGAAGGGAGGTGCGCAGCAGCGGCTGAAATGTCTGGACCCCAGATGGAGCTGGAGAGGGAGTGGGGGGCCGGGCTGTCCGTTTCTCCTTGGTCCCGCCTCCGCTGCCCCAAACGAGTGCCAGGCCCCCTCCCCGTCCCCCCCCCCTGCTCTACTCGTACTGGGCGATGAAGACCATCATGGCGACTCCGCCGACCAGTCCCAGCACCTCCAGGAGTGACTGCACCGGCCCCGAGTCCTGCAGCAGCTCGGGAATGACCGAGACGGTGGCCACGTAGATGAAGCCGCCGGCCGTGAAGGGCAGGATCCAGGCCGTGGCTGCCTCGCCCACGCCTTCCGCCAGCAGTGAGCAGACCGTGCCCGCCAGGGCGCCCAGTGCCGTCACCAGCTGAAGCTTCATCGCCTGGCGGGGGGGAGAAAAGGGGGACAGTCTCACTCAGGGCGGCCCGAAATGCCAGATGGGAAACCCCCCTAAGGCTCTTCTTGCCCAGCGCCTCGTGCTCAGAGGTAGACTGCCCCTCTCTAAGGAGGCTCAACCTCTCTACCTCTCTTTCAAATCAGAACCAGTGAAGGCAGTGAAGGTCCTGTGTGAGTGCCTGGAGGCGCTTGGAGGATGGATGGCAGCTAATGGATTGAGGTTGAATCCTGACAAGACAGAAGTACTGTTTTTGGGGGACAGGGGGCGGGCTGGTGTGGAGGACTCCCTGGCTCTGATTGGGGTAACTGTGCCCCTGAAGGACCAAGTGCGCAGCCTGGGAGTCATTTTGGACTCACAGCTGTCCATGGAGGTGCAGGTCAACCCTGTGTCCAGGGCAGCTGTCTACCAGCTCCATCTGGTAAGCAGGATGAGACCCTACCTGCCCAGTGATGAGGGCCTTCTGGCGGTTCCCTCACTGCGAGAAGCCAAGTTACAGGGAAGCAGGCAGAGGGCCTTCTCGGTGGTGGCACCCGCCCTGTGGAACGCCCTCCCACCAGATGTCAAAGAGAACAACTACCACCAGACTTTTAGAAGACATCTGAAGGCAGCCCTGTTTAGGGAAGCTTTTAATGTTTGCATTTTAATATTTTGTTGGAATCCACCCAGAGTGGCTGGGGAAGCCCAGCCAGGTGGGCGGGGTATAAATAATAAATTATTATTATTGTTATATATGTATATCAACCCTTCCCCGCCAGGGAGATCTGTTACCTTCTTCTTGCTGCAGCCGGACTGGACGAGGATTGCGAAGTCGCCCACCTCATGGGGCACCTCGTGGAGCAGGACCGTCAGGGTGGTGACGGCCCCCACCGTGCCCCCCGCCAGGAAGGACGCCCCCAGCGCCAGCCCGTCCGTGAAGTTGTGGGCAAAGTCAGCGGCCAGGTTCAGGTAGCCAGACACGCGCATGGCTGGGGGGGGGGAGAGGAGAGAAAGTGAGTCAGGGGGCTGTGTCCCTGGACCCCCATTTTAGAAAAGCCCAATCGCTCCCCCCCAAAAAATCCAGGGCTCGCCCAAACGCACCACCTCACCAGAGTCGGGGGGCTTCTGCTTCCCCTGGGAGGGGGCTGCGGTTTTCTCCGACGTCTTTCCCCGCAAAGGCTCTTTCTCTGCCTCGTCGTCGCTGCTTTTCGCTTTGGGAACTGGGGAGGAAGAAAGGAAAGTTTTAGGGGGGCAGGAAGACACCCCCTGCCCCCCAACAGATAAAGCCACGGCAACAAGTTTATCTCCCCCCACCTCAATTAATCTTTATTAATTTCATGCAATGAATCACAGCTGCAACTCTCCGTTGATAATGTAGATAAACAAAGTAGAACAGAAAAGCTGGAAATATATTAAATTGTTCCCATATTGAGACTTCCCTCCTCCTCAACCTGTTTCTATACCGACTGCATATTAAACATAATCTATTTTACAATTATCCAATGCATCCAAGGATTAGGACACGTTGCAGGAATCATTCAAAGCCTGCCAACGATTTTACATGTTTACCATGATCTTTTAGATATTTACAGTGATCTTTTAGATATAATTGTCCCATTCTCTGTTGAATTTTTGATCTACATGCTTCCATCTCGGCATATTCTAACAGTTTCGTCTGCCCTTCCAATTTTGTCGGTATGTTCTCTCCTTTCCCACGCAGGGCTAACAACATTCTCGCTGCCATACATAAATAATCTCCTTAAATCTTTCGGTATCTCCACACCCATAATCCCCACAAGAAAGGCTGCCGGGTTTGGGGGAAAGGTTAATTAAAATGGTTTTTTTTAGCTCGTTGTTCCTTCATCCTTTTGCAAGTTTATCTTGCCCGTCGCCCCGAGATCTTTGGACAAATGGCAGTGTATAAATCGAACAAAGAACTGAATAAATGAGGAACTTGCGCAAGGGGCAGATTCGGCCCCGGGGCTTTGGCCGCACCCACCGTGGCTGTGTCCGTGGTGTCCGTGGCCTCCTTTGACGTGCCGGACGAACTTCTCCACCACCAGGAAGGCCACGATGCCCCCCAGGACCCAGAGGCCCACCGACATCATGTGCTGGTGCTCAGAACCTGGAAGGAGGCCGGGGGAGATGAGCAGAAGATGATGAGAAAGAAGAGACTGCAGAAGGATCAGGCCCTTGACCCTGGTGGGTTCTATTTTAATAATAACAATAAAAACTTTATTAATTACTTATATCCCACCCATCTGAATGGGCTGCCCCAGCTGCTCTGGACAACTTCCAGCAAAATTTTTATAAAAACGCAATGAAAGCTAAAACCTTAAAAACCTCCGTAAATAGCGCTGCCTTCAAAAGTCTTTGAAAACTATTTTTTCCCCTTCCTTTTTGACTTTTCTCTTGGTTTGTTTCTGATCTCTCGTCTCCAGTTTTCACTGTATTTTATGTTGAAAGGTATAAATAACTACACAACCTTTAGAAGACATTCAAAGACACCCCTGGATAGGGAAGTTTTTAATGTTTCTTATGTTTTACCATGTTCTTATATGTACTGGAAGCCGCCCAGAGTGGCTGGGGAAACCAGGTCAGATGGGTGGGGTATAAATAATTATTTAATATTAAAAAGTTGCTGTTGTTGTTATTGATACATCGCAACAAAAATACAGTTGAAAAGGAAAGTTGATTTCCTGGATATCTGGTGGGAGGGCATTCCACAGGGCGGGTGCCACTACCAAGAAGGCCCTCTGCCTGGTTCCCTGTAACTTTACTTCTCGCAGGGAGGGAACTGCCAGAAGGCCCTCAGAGCTGGACACCAGTGTCTGGGCTGAATGATGGGGGTGGAGATGCTCCTTCAGATATACTGGCAGTTTAGGGCTTTAAAGGTCAGCACTAACACTTTGAATTTTGCTCAGAAACAAACTGGGAGCCAATGTAGGTCTTTGAAGACTGGTGTTATATGGTCTCTGCAGCCGCTCCCAGTCACCAGTCTAGCTGCCGCATTCTGGATTAGTTGTAGTTTCCGGCTCACCTTAAAAGGTACCCCCATGTAGAGCGCATTGCAATAGTCCAAGTGGGAGATAACCAGAGCATGCACCACTCTGGTGAGGCAGTCTGTGGACGGATAGGGTCTCATCCTGCATACCAGATGGAGCTGGTAGACAGCTGCCCTGGACACAGAATTGACCTGTGCCTCCATGGACAGCGGTGAGTCCAAAATGACTCCCAGGCTGCGCACCTGGTCCTTCAGGGGCACAGTTGCCCCATTCAGGACAAGGGAGTCCTCCACCCCCACCCGCCCTGTCCCCCAAGAACAGTACATCTGTCTTGTCAGGATTCAACCTCAATCTATTGACCACCATCCATCCTTTAAATTGTAAGACTGTCTTGTTTCAATTGAGCTCAGGTGCGGCACGTTTTCAACCAAGAGTGGAGTGCAAATTGTCCAGGTAAACTACTAAACTACCTGCAGAGATAGCGCAGGATAGTGCGCACCCTGGAATTGATCTCTTTCAGCTTCTGCCTTCTGGAAGAAGGCACAGGGTTATAAAGACTAGGACTAGCCGCCGGAGAAACAGTTTCTACCCAAATGCAATTCTGGTTTTAAACACAGTGCAAGGTAGTCTCTGTGGGAGTATATTGTATTTAATTATGGGGTATCAGAAGTTTTAGGGGGCTAACCAGGCTGGGATAGCAGGCCTGTCAGTTTTTGAATGATGTAGATTTTTTCAATTTCGTTGTTCTGTATGGGACAATGACAACAAAGATTATTTTATCGTATCATAAATGAATAAATGTTTGCTCTCTCCTGCAATGACTCAGCCTTTCTCCACCTGAGCTCCCCAGATGTCATTGGGCTACAACACCCATCACCCACGGCCGCTGCTTTGGGCTCCCTAGGGCTGCTGGGAATTGTAGTGCAAAAGCTCCCCCCCCCAGCGCCGAGTTCTTACCCTGGTGAGAATGGCCGTGGGATTCCGGCTTCGCGTGGCTGTGTCCTGCGCCTTCCCCGTGGTGGGAGTGCGGCTCTGGAGGGGAGAAGGAACAGGTGAGTAAAAGGGACCTCTCAGGGCCATGTAGTCCAACCCACCGGAATCGCAGCTCCCTCGGATGAGAGGGGGGGAGGGAAGAGGCAGGGTGGAGGGGGCAGGACCAGGGGGGGCTGCCCTTCAACTCACCCAGCGCGTGAGGGATGAGGTGCAGGAAGGCGTCTCCCAGAAGCCCGCCCGAGGCGAAGCTGAGCAGCAGTTTGAGGAGGGCTTGGTGCTGGGAGGTGTTGGACTCCACCGGGATGAGGAAGAGGATGAAGTACGGGGCAGCGCTGATGAGGAGAGTGGCGCCAATGGCCTACGGGTGGGGGGAGAGAAAGAGAGGGTCACCCCCACAGCCAGCAGGGGCCCCTTGGCCAAACCCCACATTTGTTGAGCCATCCAGCCCAGGCCCCTGCAATGCGGGACTCGCGAGGGCACCCCCGTCAAGGCTGGGGGTCTCTTTTGCAGACTGAGAAAAGATAATAATAATATTAAATTTTATTTATACCCCACCCTCCCCTCCCTTCCTCAGGAAGACTAAAACCCTATATAAAAATTTGTTGATTATAATACAACATTAAAACATTAAAATGCAGCCTCATATCAGTGGAAACTCAAAAACTTTTTGGGGGATGAAAACATCAGGTCTTCACCAAGGCCAACTATCCAGACTGGTCCTACGTGGGCCAGAAAAAAGCCAGGGAAGTCCCCAAATAGGAATTCCATCACAGGAGGAGAAAGGAAAAAGGAAAGAGGGGAAGGGAATCAAATTGACTCCAAGCCAAAGGCCAGGCGGAACAACTCTGTTTTACAGGCCCTGCGGAAGGAAATCAGATCCTGCAGGGCCCTGGTCTCATGAGGCAGAGCGTTCCAACAAGCCGGGGCTTTGCTTGAGGCTAAGCTGACTTTCTTAGGTCCCGGGACCTCTAGGGTGTTGCTATTTATGGACCTTAAGGTCCTCCGTGGGGCATCCCGGGAGATAACGTTGGATAATAAAAAAATGGGCAAAAGGGATGGCACGGAATTCACCATCAACCCAATGGCAGCTCTCTGTACGGCCGCCCTGCTAAAGGCACTTATGAGGAAAGAAACACCACTGGGTATGTGGAACTTGCTTCCAAGACAACACAGATGGGAAAGTGCTGCCAGCCTCTCCCGTTCCCAGAAAGAGCAAAAGACCCCCGTCCCACCCAGAGCCCGGGGAAAGGGATCCAGAAAGACCCTGAGTTGTCTGATGCTGGAAGCCACTCACGTAAGTCCACAACTGCAGTGGCTCCAACTTCTCCCTCCTTGGCAAAGGCTTCTCGTTCCCAGGGAAGGATTGGGCCCTGCTGGGGCCGCCAGCAGGAGACTCGTGCGAGTTGCTGTGGTGGTGAGGACCGTCGTGGAAATGGCCATGACCATGGTGGTGGCCCTCATGCCCATGGCTGTGTCCGTGGTGAAAATCCTCGTGCGAGTGCCCATGGTGCAAGCCTTCGTGCGAGTGGCCCCCGTGCGAGTGGCTGTGTCCGTGGTGGTCCTCGTGAGCGTGGCCGTGCCAGATACCCTCGTGCGTGTGCCCGTGGCCGTCATCGGGGCCGTGCCAGATATGCTCGTGCGTGTGGCCGTCGTCATGTGCGTGGCCGTGCCAGATATCCTCGTGCGTGTGGCCATGGCCCTGAGCGTGGCTGTGGCCGTGGTGGAAGTCCTCGTGAGCGTGGCCGTGAAAGCCCTCGTGCTGCGCGGAGGCGCCCCACAGCAGCGCCAAGCAGAGCACCACGGCGGTGGCCACGTCCGTGGGCTGGGGGCTCGCGAACAACCTGCTAGCAGCCATGGCGCCGGATCTGTGGGGAGAAGGAAGGTCAAGGGCTGCACAACCACACCAGCCTTCGAAATTAGCCAGGAGCCAGGCGCACTTTGCCCCTGGCTTTCGGCCACCAAGTGTGCCAGGATGCTACCGAACATATCCAGCATTTGGGGATTCTTGGATCTGGTCTGTTTTCACGCACTCAGACCCCGTCCTGTAGGATTCCATCCATTATACTTTAACTGTACGATCTGAATGGATTTCTGGAACCAAATGGCTTTTTATGTGCAGCCTGAGCGGGAGGAGCGAAGGATGTCTTAGTTAACTGTTGTCGCTCGTCTTCTCTTACCACCACCCCTCCGCCCTGCTCACTGTTGGGAATAATATTCCTGTGTTGTGAATGACTCGTGTCACCATTAGGGATTGAGAGACTTTCCTCCTCTAAGTTCTCAAAGATCTTCAGGTTGTCCTCTAAACTAGCCAGATGCTTAACGGAGATTCAATCCCAGTTCGTCATTTGAAAAACAAGAGTTTAGAGCCGCCTTGCCCCCAAAACGGCAACTAGACTTTCTGTTGGGGTGACTTGTTTTAGGGAACGACACTGACCCAGATGGGGGGGGGGTGTCTCAAGCAGCCGGTCGACCCACATGCCAGAAACTCAGATTTATCACCTGGACCCTTTTCAAGATGCTTTGCAGGATCAGACCCAGGCGAGGCCCATCCCTGGGGCAGCGGAGTTTGGAGAGCCTGCGAAGGATGCTTGTCCTGCAGCCATGCCCTGGCTTGGGACCCCCAGCTCAGCCCCCCCTTTCCTGTCCCCCAAGGGAGGGGCGGCTGCGTTTTTGCCCCAGGGCTGGCTTTTCAGGAAGGAAGGGAGAGGGGCAAACACGTGATGGGAGAAGACGGGGGGGGAGGAGATGGAGGGGGCAGCAAAGAAAAGGGACCCCCAAGCGCAGGGAGACTGGGGGGGGTCCTCGTTCAGGAAGGGGAGGGAGAGGCTGCGAGGGGGGAGGGACCCTAGCGGGCATCTAGTCCACCCCCTCGCAAGGAAGGGGGGCAGCAAGCGGCCCTCGCGGGGGGCCACGGAGGGGGGGTCCCTCCCGCTGCCCCACCCGCCCCCCAAACGGGGGGGAGCTTACCAGAGGGACCCCCAACCACCCTAGGCCCCCCACCCCCTATGGGCCAAGAGGAAACCCCCCCCGGTAATCCCTCCCGCCCCCCCCGCGAGCAGGATTCTCACCCGGCTCTCTCCGGATCCGCTATCTCCTGCCTGAAGCCTGACGTGGCAGCAGAGCCCCGCCCACCAGCCCCAAACATCGCGGGAACTCCTCCCTCCTCTCCCCCGCCTCTTTCCTCCATTCAAAAAGAAGTGGTAATAATTCCCCCTTTGCCCATCCCTGTGATGGCGCCCACGGAGCGTTTCTGCCCGCGACAAAGATGGCGGCCGCGCACCTTCTTTCTTTCCTCCCTCCGGCGAGAACTGTAGGGACGGGGAAAATGGCGGCCGCCGGTGGCGACGGACCCTGCCCTCAACAAAGATGGCGACCGCTTGGGGGTTTAACGGCCGTTTCCGCGGACGAGCGGCGCCATGATTGTTAAGGGCAGAGTGAGGCGTCGCCGTTCTGAGAAATCGGCTTCGAATAGATTATTATATACGGGCCTGTATTTATAATGCGATATACATATCATATTTATACATGTCTCTCTCTCTCTCTATATATATATATATATAAACTACATTATATAATATGCATATATATAAAATAATATGATATAACTCAAATGTTTCTATATATGATGAGATTGTATTATAGATGTGAGAGGCCCCGCCCCTTCTCCCCTCCCGCCCTGCCCCTTTTCGCTGAGGGCCCGGGGGCCGCGGCGCCTGCCGGGAAACGCCTCGCATCCGGGAGGCCCCGCTGCATTGTGGGAGGCTGGCCCGGCGCCTGTCGGGCGGGCGGAGCGCGGCCCCCTCCCTCTCTCGCGCCCCCTCGCGCGGTGCCTGCCGGGTAACCCCTCTCCCTCGTCCAATCGACGTCCCGCTCTCCTGGCCCCGCGCGGTGCCTGCTGGGAGTCTGGCCCTGTCCCCGAGGCCCCCTCGCCCGGGAGGAGGAAGAGGCGGCGGCGGCGGCCCCGCGGTGCATGGTGGGTGAGGAGGCGGCTGCGGGGAGGGCAGCGCCCGGCGGAGAGGCCCAGCGGAGGCCGAGGCAGGGGCGGCGGGGGCGCCTGGGCCTGCGCGCCAGGGGCATTGTGGGTAGGCCCAGGGAGGAGGAGGAGGGGGGAGGCCGCGTCGTCGGGACGAGGCCCGGAGCCCCTGGCGGCGGCGGCGGCGGGGTCGGGGTCGCGGCCTCCCTCGGGATCCGCCCGCGGAGCAGCCATGGCAGACCCGGGACGGGCCGGAGCAGGTAAAGGGGGGCCCCGCCCCACTCACGGATTAGCCTCACAAAAACAGAAGGGGGGGTCCTCTCACCCCCCCACTTCGCACCCCAAAAGGAGATTAGGGACGGGGGGGGCATCTGGCTGGTGGTGTGATTTGGGGCGCCGTGTTCGCGTGTGCAGAGAATAAGAAGGCTTTGCTTTGATTCTGTTTCCCCTTCTGTATTATTATGCCTTTTGCCTTTCCGTTGTTTGCCTGTGATCTCCGGGCGAAGCTGCGAAATTTAATTGATAACGTCAATAATAGTAATGATTTGGGAAGTCCTGCTGCTGCTGCTTCTGACAACAACAACAACAACAACAACAACAATAATAATAATAATAATAATAATAATAATAATAATAATAATAATATTTTTTTATTATTTATACCCCACCCATCTCGCTGGGTTTGCCCAGCCACTCTGGGCAGCTTCCAACAAAATATTAAAATACAATAACCTATTAAACATTAAAAGCTTCCCTAAACAGGGCTGCCTTCAGATGTCTTCTCAGACTCCCGCCCTGTCTGCACAAGGGTTGCAACTAAGAGAAGCAGCAGCAGCATTAGGCAGAGACCCAAGCGGTGCAGTTTTCCTCCTCCTCCTCCTCGCTTCCCTGGCTTAAAATCAAGAATCCTAGAATTGCCGCCTTGGAAGGGACCCAGAGGGTCATCTAGCCCAACCCCCTTCGAGTGGGATTAGGGAAGCTCTCTCAGAGCAGCCCCCTCGCCTTGCCCCTCCTTTTGGGCTGCAGAAGATGCTGGAGGAGCAGGATCTGGCCATGGTGGGCCTCTGCTCTGCACCCCTTGAGCTCTCCCAGGCAGTTTGATGTTGCACCAACATAGACGCACAGGGTCCCTGAGGCAAGACTTAACTGCAGCCCAAGGTCCTTTCTGCCACCAGAGAAGCAAAAAAACCCAAACTGAGATTGTGAGGGGAGGGGTGCGTACGTAGAAGGTGGGGGGAGAGTTCAGTCACCCTAACACCAGTGTTAGAAGCTCAGGTGTATAAGCTGATCACCAAAATGGCACCTTTAAACTTAGGTTTTGGTTGCCACACAAGGGATTGTCTAGGCGCTATTTCCCCCCTTCAATTCATTTCTATATCCGTTTATATTTTAAAGTATTCTTGGAAGACTGTGGGGTGTAGTTACTACATTTATATCCCACTCTCTTCTCCACGGAGTACATGGTGCACCCTTATTCCCTACAACGACCCTGCGAGGTGGGGAAAGAGGTGGTGACTGGCCCAAGTTCACTCCCCAAGCCAGGCCCTCGCCTGAAACTCTCAGTGCTACCCCCCACTGGCTTCCTAGAGTCCTTCTGCTGTGGGGCAGCTATGTAAATTAAGTAGATAAATAAATATGAAGAAAGCCAAATGTCACTTAGAGAAGGATCTGAAACATTTCCCTTGGAAGATTGAATTAGTTTTATCCTGGATGGTTTTGTCTGATGTGTGAACGTGCTGCAAGCCGCCTTTGAGATTTGTTCTTTTGAATGTAAATGCAGTGGTACCTCGGGTTACATACGCTTCAGGTTACAGACTCCGCTAACCCAGAAATAGTGCTTCAGGTTAAGAACTTTGCTTCAGGATAAGAACAGAAATCGGGCCACGGCGGCAGCGGGAGACCCCCATTAGCTAAAGTGGTGCTTCAGGTTAAGAACAGTTTCAGGTTAAGAACGGACCTCCGGAACGAATTAAGTACTTAACCCGAGGTACCACTGTAAATGAAATGAATAATAATAAAAAACAAACCTCGTTGGGAAAAAATAAAAGGTGCCTGGACATTCCATTGTGGCAACCATAACCAAGATTTAAGGTGCCATTTGGCAATTATCTGTGAGTTGTGAACATTGTGATCCGATACTGATTGCTGGAGGTGCTTGCTGGTTTAACTATTGGGGCGTCTGATCAGCCATTGTGAGAACAGGAGGCTGGCAAGATAGATGGGCCCCCTTTGGCCTGGTCTAGCAGCCAGGCTCTGCTGATGTCCTTCTGGTCTGAGTGGCCTCCAGAGAAGGTCCCAATGGCTGCTCTGCCCGGCCGGACCCCAGTTCCCCATCTCAGGACCTGGACTGCCTCAAAGCAGCCCAGCCCCATTTCCTTCCGCCCATGCTCCCCAAAGCAGGGAGGGCTTTCAAAAGAGGAACGCACACCTTGCTCTGAATAACTTTGTGCCGATCCCTGTGAGGGGCAGGAGATCCTGGGCCCCCTGGAACTCACCACCACAGGACGCTTGGAGACTGTCTGCTGCGCAGGTGGCTCCTGGCAGAAGGGCTGTGCTCTCCTGCCAGGAAAAGGAAGGGTTTTGCAGCTGTTTCGCCCTGGCAGTCCAAGTAGTCAAAAGGCTGCTGTTCACCCCCGATGGGGCCCTTTAACTGGGCTTGCAGGTAGCACACTCCCAAGATAGTTTTCCGGGCTTGTTCAGTGGTCTAATCTCAAAGTCTTGATATGTATATTGATATTCACTGATAATAATTCAAACCAAATCTTATTAGAAATAGCTTAATGCACTTCTAAATGATCAAATAAATCAAAAATACATGTTCATTATACATAAAACCAAAATTTTGTAGTACAGAACAGCGGCCTGTCTCTATTTACAACTCTATTAGCATCTCTCGGTATTGTGGATATCACCGAATTTACCTTTTGTTGGTATCTTCATGAACTTATCTAGAAGACTGAGTTAAGCATTTGAAAAATCTATTGAAACCTGACATTACAAGTTCATTTTAGGCTGGGTAGTTCGCAAGTCTTTGTGGCTTTGTGGAATGTTTTGTATTTTTCTCAGAAGGTTGATAAAGTATGTATAATTATTGTTCTGTGTATATTAATCGCCAACGTGTTGCGTGAGTCGCACTACTGGGAACAAGAAGGGGGCAGAGTCCGGGGCAGATGGGCCCTGCCGCGGGGAGGAAGCTGCGTGGGGGGGGGGGCGCAAGTTGTGTGGGAACGATCCTGAAGTGGCAGCTTGTTTTGAAGGAAGGAGGAAGTGGCAGTTGCTCAATCCACCAGCTCCCTCTCCTCTCTCACCGAGCCTCTGCGGTTACTCAGAGCAGGCCATGTGAAGAAGCATAGAACAATAGAAGTGTGGAGCGGGAAGGGACCCTGGGGTGTCATTTAGTCCAACCTGCTGCAATGCAGGAGTCTTGTGCCCAGTGTGGGGGCTTTTATCCCCGCAGGATTTGCTCACCTCTCACTTGATGGTTGGGAAGCTGTTTGTGAAGAGAGTAGAACATAAGAATGTAAGAGGAGTCTGCTGCAGGATCAGGCCAAGGGCGCGTTGAGAATCTAGGAATCAAGATAGGCTGCCTCTGGGACTGGAGGCTCCATAAAAAGAATCAATCTGTTCTAAACTTCCCAGCGTTTGGGTTCCTTGGCTCTCTCTGAGCGCCAGCTTCTGACAGTGCACAGGAGGGAGGGAGGGAAGGCGCCTGGGCGCCGGTCTCCTGGGTTCCTTCCCCACCAGAGGCGGGCGGCCAGGAAGCCCTTGAGTCTCGTGGCGCCTCTTGCGGGGTTGCAAAATATCCGGAGTGAGCAGTTCTGGGGAAACGACAGAAGGGGTGGAGGCTGCGGGGGCTCATTTCAGACTTGGGTTTCTCTCCGGTGTGTGTCTTCACGAGCACAGAGGGGTGAGAGTCACCTTTAACGCTCTCTCTCCCCTTCCAGGCTGCCGGAGTCCGGATAGCTCTTCTCTCAGTTCTTCCCCACCGCTGCGAGGCACCGGAGCGTCCCCTCTGCCAGAGCCCTCGGCTCCCCTGCACCCTTCCATGATCGGCTCCGCCATGACCACCTCCATCAGCGGCCTGGGCTCTCCCTTCCCCGTCATCAGCTCCTCCATGGGGTCCCCGGGACTCCCGGCGACACCCTCCATCGGCTACGGACCTGTCAGCAGCCCCCAGGTAAGACTGCTCACCACCACCGCCCTCCGGGAGCTGGGTGAAGGGGAGCAAACGGGCTGGGAGCCAAGATCTGTGCCTTCTGTGCCATGATTGGCTCCCAGTACATTTCTGAGCACAGTTCAAAGTGTTGGTGCTGACCTTTAAAGCCCTAAACGGCCTCGGTCCTGTATATCTGAGGGAGCATCTCCACCCCCATCATTGTTTTTATTATGATTTGTGTGTGTTTTAAATTACAATTGTGTGCTGTGGGCTTCCCTGAGAGCTACAGATGGAGCGCAGTATACAAATTCTAATGAAAAATAAGTAAACAGAAGAACAAGTAAATAAACTTGGTGACCACTTAGTCCCTGTGCCCAAGTCAAAGTGCTGTTTTTGACCTACAAAGCATTGCTGTTGTTGTTATAATATTTATTTATACCCTGCCTTTTTCCCTGATGGGAATCAAGGCAGCTTACGGATAAAGAAGGAGCAGCTAACAGCCTAGGAAAAAGGAAAACTGTCATAAAAAAACAACGTTAATAGAATTAAATGCAGGCAGATGGATAGGCAGGAGGGTGGTAGTGTGAGAACGGGGCATTTCAGTGGTGGCTTCCCATGGCAGAACACTCTTCCCCGGGAGGCTCACCTGGCAGTTTCGTTACACGTTTTCAGGCTCCCGAGGGGACAGACATTCCTCTCCAACCAGGCCTTTGACTTTTATTTTTTACTTTTATTTTACTGTGGGGTTGTAAGTTGCTTTGGGTTGCCATGGCAGAAAATGCAAACAAGGAATTCAATATGTCAGTAATAAAATGAAAAATTATTTCATTTCCTCTTGTTCACATATCCTGCTTGATTGTAAAAAAAGCAAAACCCAATCAAGTCTCAAAGCGACTTAAAAGAAAGAAGTAACAACAAAATTCTCGCCAAGAGAAATTGACAGCAATACTTTCAGACTGTCAATAAACTAGAATAACAAGTTACAGGGAACCAGGCAGAGGGCCTTCTCGGTAGTGGCACCCGCCCTGTGGAACGCTCTCCCAGCAGATGTCAAAGAGAAGAACAACTACCAGACTTTCAGAAGACATCTGAAGGCAGCCCTGTTTAGGGAAGCTTTTAATGTTTAGTATTTTAGTGTTCTGTTGGAAGCCACCCAGAGTGGCTGGGGAAACCCAGCCGGATGGGCGGGGTATAAATAATAAATTATTATTATTATAAATTATTATAGACTAAGAACTAAGGCGCATTGGGGGGGAGGCGATTCGGCGAGTAATGAGACCTCACTTCTTAAGCGCTTTACATCCTTGAGTGAACGGTCAGGCCAGTCTTCAGGCCGCATGACTGAGCACCCTCTCTGGCCCTTCCACAGATCAACTCCACGGTCAACCTGTCGGGACTCCACTCGGTCAGCAGCTCAGACGACGTGAAGCCCCCTCTGGGCATGCGGGTGGTGGCCGGCCACCCCCACGGAGCCATCATGCCCGGGAAGAGGCTCTGCGCCATCTGCGGCGACCGGTCGTCAGGTGTGCGTGCGGACCTCGCGGGAGCACCAGTCGGCGGAGTCGGTGTGGGGGGGGGGCTTGGGGCAGGGCGGTCAGTCAGTTCTGGCGTGGGTGGGGGCTGGGCTTGAGACAGCTGGGTGGCGGGGGAGAAGTCTCTAGCTTGTTTGGACGGGGAAGCCGGGGAGTCGAGAGAGGGAGCAGGAACAGCCCCTGCATTCCCATATTATTATTATTATTAATAATAATAGGTGGGTGTTTAAATAATGTATTATTATTATTAGTGGGATTTAAATAATATTGTGACATTATCATCATAGCTGCTTTTAGGGATAGCAAAAGGATGATAATAATAATAATGCAAAAATGCCTTAGTGTTTGGGGTGGCAAGCAAGGGGCGGGTCTCTCTGTGTCCCCACAGTCATGGAGGGAGATATTTTGTCACTCTGGGCTCTGCACAGGGACTGGATCCGGGTGAGGTCCTGCCAGAGGAAGACAAGTAGGGTTGGGTGTATTCTGGCCCTGCTGCCTCGTGTGGGATTCCCGGTCTCCAAACTGGGCAAAGCTGTTTTTTTAGGGGGGGCAATACAGTCTTAGGGACACAGGTGGCACTGTGGGTTAAACCACAGAGCCTAGGACTTGCTGATCAGAAGGTTCGAATCTCCTCAACGGGGTGAGCTCCTGTTCCTGGGTCCCTGCTCCTGCCAACCTAGCAGTTCGAAAGCACGTGGAAGGTGGGAAGGTAAATGGCGTTTCTGTGTGCTGTTGTGGTTCGCCAGAAGCAGCTTAGTCATGCTGGCCACATGACCCAGAAAAACTGCGGACAAACGCCGGCTCCATCAGCCTATAGAGCGAGATGAGCGCCGCAACCCCAGAGTCGGCCATGACTGGACCTAACGGTCAGGGGTCCCTTTACCTTTACCTTTAATACAGTCTTGGATTTGTGGCACATTTAAGGAAGAAGGAAGGGTTGGCCAAGGGCTGTGGGGGGGGGGGCGTGATGCTTTGGGAAACGGGGGGGGGGGGTAGATTTTGAGACCAAGGAAATTCCTGCCCTTTAGGGCGAGGGCCTAGGTGCCTCCCCCCTGTATACAGTTCTGTGACCCTGCAATATGGGCTGAGCCTGGGTTCCGGCTTGGGTGGGGAGGCGAAGGGCGTTGGAGGTGTCCTGGGGGTGGGGAGGGTGGGTGGGTGGGTGAGGAGCTGGCCCTTCCTCCTCCTCCTCTTCCACCCCCCGCCCCGCCCGGCCCCCTTGCTGCCCCCGCTCACCCCGTCCGTCCGGCGCCCTCCCTCCAGGGAAGCACTACGGGGTCTACAGCTGCGAGGGCTGCAAAGGTTTCTTCAAGCGGACCATCCGGAAGGACCTCAGCTACACCTGCCGCGACAACAAGGACTGCATCGTGGACAAGCGCCAGCGCAACCGCTGCCAGTACTGCCGCTACCAGAAATGCCTGGCCACCGGCATGAAGCGCGAAGGTAGCGGGAGGGAGGGAGGGGGCGGCAGGGGGGGCTGCAGCAGAGGGAGGGGCCTCCCAGGGACAGGCAGGCAGGCAGGCTGCAGGGGGCGGGGAGAGAGGCAGGGCCGCAGGGAGGGAGTCGGCTTCCTCGTAGATTCGTGGAGTGGGAAAAGGACCCCAGGGGGTCATCTAGACCAATCCGCCGCCTTGCCGGAATCGCAGCTTGAAAGATGGCCCACCCAGCCTCTCCTTAAGAACCTCCCATCTCCCGAGGGAGGCCGTCCCGCAGTACAACAGCTCCTTCTTTCGGAATATTCTTCCTGACGTTTAGTCAGAATCTCCTTGAAGCCACGGGTTCAAGTCCTCCCTTCCAGAGCAGGAGGAAACAAGCACGCTCCCTCCTTCATGGGACAGCCTTTAAGATAATTGAAGAAGGCTCTCATGTCTTCTCTCAGTCTCCTCTTCTCCAGGCTAAACATACTCGGCTCCTTCAACCCTTCCTCATAAGGCTTAGTTTTTAGATCCTTGATCCTCTTGGTCTCCCTCTCTGCCCACCTTCCAGCTTGTCAACATCCTTCTTGAATTGTGGTGCCCAGAAGTGGATGCAGTATTCCTAGTGTGCTCTGACCAAAGCAGAATAGCGTGGGACTATCACTTCCCTTGATCTGGACACTAGACTTGATGCAGCCTAGAATCGCATTAGCTTTTTTTGCTGCTGCATCACCCTGTGGACTCAGGTTCAGCTTGTGGTCCATCAAGACCCCTGGATCCTTCTCACATGTACTGCTAGTCAGCCAGGTGTCCCCCATCCTCTATTTGTGCATCTGCTTCTTCCTGCCTAAGTGCACAGCCTGACGTTTGTCCCTGTTGAAATGCATTCTGTTAGCTTGGGCCCAATTCTCCAATCTGTTGAGGTCATTTTGAATCCCAATTCTGTCCTCTGCGCCTTTAGCTGCCCCCTCACTTCTTTAACTGGGATGCCCAGAACTGGACACGGGACTGACCAAAAATGCTGTGCCCATTCCTGGGCGGCTCAGCGCCACCTTCTCATGAGTTGACTCTTCTGCCGTGTTGTTTTAGCTGTGATTCTGGCGTTGCGGAGGGTTGGGCTGGGGTCCCTTCCTGTTCTACGATCGACGCCTGCCAGATCATAGCGCTTGCTGACGACTCTTAGCCGGAGGGTAGCTTCCTTGAGTGAGGGCTTGTGCAGTGAACCAGTTGCCCCCCCTCCTTTCTCTCACTGCTCCTACTCCTGTCTTGTGCTAGCGGGCAGCTGCTTTGACTGCAGAAGGTCAAGGAGAAGGAGGGCAGATGTGGGAGCCCCCAGGCAGCTGCAGCCCACCATCTGAGGCAGCGCTGGGCTCCAGGGCATAGCGGAACAGCGTGGGGCCCGGAGGTAGCTGGGGAGAGAGCCTTCCGTCCCTCAAATCAGCATCATCCAGACTTGGTTGGACTCGAACTCTGGCCAGCGCAACCCAGAGGTTGACGGGAGCCGTGGAACCAAACCCCCACAGGGTACTGGGTTGGGGGGGGGAGTGGTCCAGGCAGCCCAGGGGTAGCAGTTCCAACAGCCCAGTGGCGGCAGCGGTTGATCTCTGTGTTCGTCCTCCACCCCTTCCCCCTCGGCAGGGACCCCCGCCTGTGCTCCCTTTGGGTTCGGGGGGAGCAGTGGCGGGGGTCGCGTTGCCTCGCCCCACCAGGCCTCCTTGGTGGTGGCGCCTCCCGTCCCGCCTACCCAGAATCCCCTTCTCTCTCTCAGCTGACGGGTTTGACCCAGAGGCAGAGAGAGAGAGAGGGATGAAGTTTGTGCTTGGGGTGATTCCTCGACTTTCCCCTCTCCCTTCTCTCTCTGCTTTCCTGGGGGGGTGGATTGGGACCTGCCCTCGTCTCGTCCCTCACCCCTGCGCCTCTCTCTCTCTCTCTCTCTCTCTCTCTCTCTCTCTCTCTCTCTCTCTCCCCCCCCCCCGCGGTGCCCCCACAGCGGTGCAGGAGGAGCGCCAGCGCGGCAAGGACAAGGACGGGGAGGGGGACCTGGCCGGGGGCGGGGCCAACGAGGACATGCCGGTGGAGAAGATCCTGGAGGCGGAGCTGGCCGTGGAGCAGAAGTCCGACCAGGGGGTCGAGGGAAGCGGCGCCACGGGGGGCAGCTCGGTGAGTTGGGGTGGTGGTGCTGCGGGATCAGAACGCTCGCCCCGGACGTTTGACGTCAACGAGGTAAATACCCGCCGGGGGGAGAGGGAAATGAGGCGCGGTGGGGGGCAGGGGGGGCGGCTGCGGTGCCCCAGGGCAGTGGAGGGGAGCTGGTTCGCCGGGAATACTTTGGCAGTGCATCGTTCAGCTGCGGAACTCCTTGCCGCAGGGGGAGAGGGTTGCCTGCCGCCAGATTTGGGTTCATGGGGGGGTCCCCAAAGGCCATGCTCGGCCTCCACTGTCAGTGGCACCAAATGCACCCAGTACCCCTCTGCTGGTAGCCGCAGGAGGGCGCTGGTCTTGGGTTCGAGTGCTGCTTTCATGCTGGCCTCTGAGCTCTTGTGATGAAGGGCCGTGTTTAAATCTAATAAATAGGGTGCTGGACTAGGGGGGCTGGAAGGGCATGGAGGGGCACCCAGCTGGGTTGGGGAGTGGGTATGAGGGGCTGAGCAGGGGTGGGTCCCGGTCTCTTGCGCAGCGGGGGTGTCTTTTTTGGGGGGGAGTGGCGTTTCTCCTGACGGAAACCTGCCCACCCACCGTCCCGGCCTCCTCCCTCTCTCTTGTCCTGCAGCCCAACGACCCCGTCACCAACATCTGCCAGGCGGCCGACAAGCAGCTCTTCACCCTGGTGGAGTGGGCCAAGCGCATCCCCCACTTCTCAGAGCTGCCCCTCGACGACCAGGTCATCCTGCTGCGGGCGGGTGAGTCGGGGGGGAGTGGCGGGGGACCCTCTGCCAAACACCACTGCATTTTATCCAAATAGAGTCTGCCTCTGTAAGCTGCCAAGCCCTGGGTGATGGGGAATTGCATTCCTGTTCTCCCCCTTCATCCCTTTCAGTCTCTCTTGCCACCATTGGGGCAGAGTTTCTCAACCTTTTCCCAACCTAGTTTCCTTCCTGTTGCCTCCCCCCATCCTACCATACTAAACGAGGCTGCCTTCTGATGTCAAATGTCAGGTACAGTGGTGCCTCGCAAGACGAAATTAATCCGTTCCGTGAGGCTCTTCGTATAGCGGTTTTTTCGTCTTGCAAAGCAAGCCCATTGACAGCTTAGCGTATTAGCGGTTTAGCGGCTTTTAGCGATCAGCTGATAAGCGGCTTAGCGGCTTAGGAAAAGGGGGGGGAGGGGAAAAAACCCGCAGGAACTCGCAAGACATTTTCATCTTGCGAAGCAAGCCCATAGGGAAATTCGTTTTGCAAAGCGCCTCCAAAACGGAAAACCCTTTTGTCTAGCGGGTTTTCCGTCTTGCGAGGCGTTTGTCTTGCGGGGCACAACTGTAATAATAATTTTATTATTCCCAGCCAAGACCAGGCTCAGGGCAGCCAACAACCAATAATAAAAACAAGTTGCTTGAAATACAACTTAAAAAACAAGATTAAAATACAACATGAAAACATTAAAATGCAGCATCATCACAGGAGGAGAAAGGGGAAAAGATAGTTGACACCTGATGGGAGGGCGTTCCACAGGGCAGGTGCCACCACCAAGAAGGCCCTCTGCCTGGTTCCCTGTAGCTTTGCTTCTCACAGGGAGGGAACCACCAGAAGGTGGGCACTATTCTCTTTGTAAACAGAACATGTTTTATTTTTTATTTTTATTATTATTATATAATTTATATAATTTAACCTGTGGCCCCTTTGGAATATACTGGGGGCCCTATGGCCTGTGGTTGATAAACGCTGCATATTAGCGAATGGAGAATCCCTTTTTCCTGTCCCACATTGTCAGTTTCCATACAATGGGTATACAGTGGAACCTCAGTTATCAAACACTTTGGAAGTCAAACCTTTTGGCTTTCATACACCAACGACCCAGAAGTGAATTCTTCCGTTTTCCAAGTGCGCCTCCAAAGTCGAACGGCTTCGTTTCTCCATTTTTTCAATGGATTTTGCCGACCTGCAATTGCGCCTCAGTTGTCGAACTTTTCGGAAGTTGCAACGGGCTACATTAGATGTGGAGTCCAATAGATTCTAAATAGTATTTTCTGTTGTGTTAAGTCTCAACTTATGGCCTTATGGAACTCACTCCCACTGGAGACGGGGATGGCCGCCATCTTGGAATGCTTTGAATTAGGCCAGGGGTGTCTAACTCCCAATAAACTGTGATCTATTCCCAGAAAAAAAGGCAGTGATCCACCCAATATTTTGGGGAGAGTTCAGAGTTGTCAAGCTTTTTTAGGGGAGCAGGTCAGAGTTGACTTACTGACTTTTTTGGGGGGGGTCCCAAAGTTGTTGAGGTTTTTTTAAAAAAACCAGTAAGTGTGAAGAATTGCAATAAATCTGAACACAATGCTACAGGAGACAAGAGTGAGGGAGCGGAGACATGATTCTAAACAACGCAAGCGATAAGGATCCCGCGATGAACCAAGGTGACCTGGGGATCGACCTGTCGATCGCAGTCACCTGGTTGGACACCCCTGAATTAGGCGAATCCCCCGCCCTTCTCTGGCTTTTTTTCTGGCCCAAAAACCCCAAAAACGTTTTTGAATTGATTTTCCCTTGAAATGAGGCTGCATTTTAATGCATTTCAATGTTTTCAATGTTTTAATGCTGTATTTGGGGTATAAATAAAAATTATTATTACTATTATCATTATTATTATCATTACTAACCCCCCCTTCCTTTCTCTCCCCAGGCTGGAACGAGCTGCTCATTGCCTCCTTCTCCCACCGCTCAATTTCCGTGAAGGACGGCATCCTTCTGGCCACCGGCCTCCACGTCCATCGCAACAGCGCCCACAGCGCCGGCGTGGGGGCCATCTTTGACAGGTGCCCATCCAGGCGGGAGGGGGCCGGCGGCCGCCCTCGATGGGGGTGGGTAGGTGGGGCTTTTATCTCCTGCTGCTGACCCCCCCCTGCCCTCCCTCCGTCCCGCCAGGGTCCTGACAGAGCTGGTGTCCAAGATGCGAGACATGCGCATGGACAAGACGGAGCTGGGCTGCCTGAGGGCCATCATCCTCTTCAATCCAGGTGAGCGGCAGGGGAGGGGCCTGGGGGCAGCAGGGGTGGGGGGTGCACGGCCCCCTTCCTTCCCCTCGTCCTGGGGGGTGGGTTGCAAGAGGCCTGCATCCAGGGAGGGTCTTCATCCCTCTCTTCTCCTGAGCGCCTCCGTCTCCCTGTCCGGCAGATGCGAAGGGTCTCTCCAACCCCGGAGAGGTGGAGCTGTTGCGGGAGAAGGTCTACGCCTCCCTCGAGTCCTACTGCAAACAGAAGTATCCTGAGCAACAGGGCAGGTACGGGCAGGCGGGGATTTGGGGTGAGGGGCTGCGCTGAGAAGGCCCCGCAGACAGCGCCTGTGGCAAAGTTCCCCGGGATATTTATTATTCGGTTTTCACACCAAATTTTACAATCACATACCCAATACATAGGGACGCAGGTGGAGCTGTGCTCTAAACCACAGAGCCTAGGGCTAGCCAATCAGAAGGTCAGCGGTTTGAATCCCCGCGACGGGATGAGCTCGCATTGCTCTGTCCCTGCTCCTGCCAACCTAGCAATTCAAAAGCACGTCAAAGTGCTCTGGCGGGAAGGTAAACGGCGTTTCCGTGTGCTGCTCTGGTCCGCCAGAAGCGGCTTAGTCATGCTGGCCACATGACCCGGAAGCTGTATGCCAGCTCCCTTGGCCAATAAAGCGAGATGAGCGCCGCAACCCCAGAGTCGTCTGCGACTGGACCTAATACATAAAAACACGATTCCAGGGAATCTCCTGGACTTCAATCCCCCCCTTTGTGGGTCCTGTTGTTAATCATTTACTCCTGCATCTTTTATTATAATCCAAATATTCTGGCGTGTTCTAGTCCATGGGGTCATAAAGAGTCGGACACGACTAAACAACAACAAATATTTTACATCTCCATTATGTCCAAAGTTCACCATCATGCCGCAAGTGTTATTCCAGTCCTGCTAACAGTTTTGCTTACAATGGTTTTTGAGATAAATTATAAATTTCCCCCATTCCTTGTTTGAAATTTTGGCCTTCCTGGTTTCTTATTCTTCCGGTCATTTTTTGCCAATTTGGTATAATCCATCAACTTCGCCTGCCATTCTTCTCTAGTAGCAACTTTATCTTCTTTCCATCTCTCGGCCAGTAACATCCGTGCAGCTGTGGTCACATACACAAATGGTCTTTTATGCTCCCTTGTCATTTCAGCACCTAGGATTCCTAAAAGAAAAGCTTTGGGTTTTTTTAGAAAAAGTTATTTTAAACATTTTTTTTTCAATTCATTATATATCATTTCCCAATATTATTTTACTACCTTACATGTCCACCACATGTGATAAAAGTTGCCTTCTTTTCCTTACATTTCCAGCAAACATTTGACCCCGTTTTAAGCATTTTTGCTAATTAAAAGGCAAAAGGTAAAGGTACCCCTGACCATTAAGTCCAGTCGTGGCCGACTCTGGGATTGCGGCGCTTATCTCGCTCTATAGGCCGAGGGAGCTGGTGTTTGTCCACAGTTTTCTGGGTCATGTGGCCAGCATGACTAAGCTGCTTCTGGCGAACCAGAGCAGCGCACGGAAACGCCATTTACCTTCCTGCCGGAGTGGTACCTATTTATCTACTTGCACTTTGACGTGCTTTCAAACTGCTAGGTTGGCAGGTATTTACTGGGAGTTAAATACCAATGGTACATCATTTTCACATACCCTCCATGTCCACCACACGTGATAAAAGTTGCCTTCTTTTTTCCCTACATTTCCAACATACATTTGACCCTGTTTTATGCATTTTTGCTAATTCACTGGGAGTTAAATACCAGCGGCTCATCATTTTCACATAGCTTTCTTTTGGCGTGTAACATACTGTAAATTTCAAATCTCAGTTCCATAACTTCTCCCCCCCCCCCCCCGGAATATTCTCGCTCCCCTCCCGTGGAAAGATCCTTTGCAGAGGGCAGGGCGGCCGTCGAGGGAGGCTCCCCTTGCGTCCTGTGGCAGGGAGTTCCGCCGCTGCCAGCCGGGGACTTTGACGCCTCTCCCCGCTTGTTCCAGGTTTGCCAAACTGCTCCTGCGTCTTCCTGCGCTGCGATCCATCGGGCTGAAGTGCCTGGAGCACCTCTTCTTCTTCAAGCTGATTGGGGACACCCCCATCGACACCTTCCTCATGGAGATGCTGGAAGCCCCCCACCAGATGTCCTGACCGCCCTCCTCCTCCTCCCCCCAAGTCACTCCTGCCGACAGAAAGAAAGGGGGCGCTTTTGTGGGGATCGCGGCAGGGGCTGGACTGGGTGGCCCTCACTCGCCTCTCTCTTCGCCACGACAACGGCCATCCCATCAGCTGCCACTCCCCCCCCCCGACACGCCTGCCCCACACCCCCCACACCGCCTCCAGAAGAGCCCCCCAAGTGAGGTGATGTTGGCTTCCTCCTGTGATGGATTTTTAGGGGTTCGGGACACGGGAGGGGTCGCCTTCTGGCCAGATCTCCCAGACACACTCCAGGGCTGTTGGGGGGCAGTTTACCTTTGGGGGAGCACCTCCTTGCCCCTCCCTCGACGGGGTTTTTAAAGGCATGGTACTGTGTTTGGCGTGGGTCTCCTGCGCAGCCCCCCCTGCCCACCTCTGAGCTTTGCAGGCTTTTGGGGTGAGGTCTTCCCTCTGCCCCACGGAGACAAACAGTGCTTGTGAGGGGCCGGGCGGGGGGCTTCTGGGGCGCAGCTCCCGACCCCAAAGAGGATTCCCACGACAGACTTTATTTTAGAGAATGTGGGGAGGGGCACTGTAACCTCCCGCCGACAGCCCCCTCACCCCCAAAGTAGAGGCACTTTTTTTAAAAAAAGAAAAAATGGTTTCTAAGGTATTTGGGGAATGCTAAGCTTGTAGGGGGAAGGGGTCGAGTTTTTACCTCAATAATGGTTATCAGAAAATACGGTTTCCTAGATTCTTGTCCCTCCCACACCCCCCAGGTAGAGGCCTAAGCAAACCCCTTTCCCTCTCCTCTCTTTTCCCCCCCACCCCCCAAAAAAATTCTGGTTTAGCACTTTGGACGTGGCCCTGTTCCTCATCTATGCAAGGAGGTGTGGAGTTTAGGGAGGGAGGGTGGGACAAAAGAGAGCCCCCCATGCATGTGTTTCTCTCTATGCCAGGAACCCCTCCCCCACCCCCGCAAAAAATGGTTGAGGATGTTCCCATTTGGCCTCCTCCCCAAGAATATCATGGACAACCTAGTCAGATGGACGGCATATAAATAATAAAATTATGATTATTATTGGGGGGGCAGAGCTGGGTTGATGCGGTTCATGTGCCCACCCCCCACCCAGACATCTGACCTCAAGGTCGGTGGGGAGGAACCCAGTGCTCCCCCCCCCATATCCCTTTGGGTCCCTACTCCTCCTCCATTCTCCTTGGGGTGTCCTGGTCAGGGGGGGCTGGCGGTGACCCACATGCATGGCTCTGCTCTCTATTTGGCCTCCCCCCTCCCTCCCTCAGCATGCCCATATTCATTCGC
Organism: Podarcis melisellensis; assembly: GCF_964234715.1. Classification (NCBI taxonomy): domain Eukaryota; kingdom Metazoa; phylum Chordata; class Lepidosauria; order Squamata; family Lacertidae; genus Podarcis; species Podarcis melisellensis. The sequence goes on along the minus strand of NC_138529.1, from coordinate 123,345,627 downwards.
TGCTTCCCCCCCCCCCATTAATTTTATTTCTGTTATTAAACTCACACCCCCCAACTTGAATCTCTGCTTCTGGAACATGTTGATTTTAATAAAAGCTGCTCTTTCCGGAGGGGGGGCTCCCTCTTCCCCCTCTCCATTTGTGTGTGTGTGCTCTCCACTAATTTATCAGTCTCTCCCCCCACCCCATCCATGCCCTGACTCTGGCGTAGGAGCAACAAAACTGCTCCCCAGACCCTTTCTATGGGATTGCATGCCAACGAGTAGCAGAGTCTCTGAGCGCACACAGAGAGCCTGCGAACATGCATGAAAGAGGCAGGGGGCTTGGGAACGGGGGGGGGGCTGGCCCTCTCTGTACCACGGGCTTCCCAGAAACATCGGGGGGGGCGCAGTGGCTCGCAGGCCCACCCTATATAATGCCTGTGGGGTCCGAACCTGAGCTGGCAGACCAGTAGTGAGGCCAAAGTAAATGGGTTGACCCTCTGGGTGGGGGCCAACCCCCCCCCCCATGCAAGGAAACCTGAGGAAAGGGCTTGGGAATAAATCTGCCCATCTAATAAGGCCATTCTCCAAATCTATGGGGCAGCCTCATTTGGAATCCTGTGCCGGTTCTGGTTGCCTCGCTTCAGGGAGGATATTGTAGGGTGGGGCAAGGGCAACCGAAATGACCGAGGGGGTAGAGACCCCCCCCCTCCCCTTACGAAGAAAGGAGGCAGAGTTTCTAGTTTAGCAAAAAGGCAAGAGCTGACGTCATAGTTGATGGGCGTCTGTCTCTCAATGGAGTGCGCCTTCAAAGGGTTGGCAGGCTGCAGTCCCTGCTGCTGTCGCTGCCGTAGTAGACCAAGAAAAAAGCACACCAAGAACTCTGGCCAGTACAAATTTGAGTAATGGGAGTGGTCCCTACTCGCACATCGATAGTCAATCTACCCACACTTATATTGCCCCTTAAAAACTTACACAACCCCTTAAAATTAGCTGATGAAGGTGAATACATCGAAACAGGGCCCTGCCCTGGTTTCTGATCCATAATTGACTTCTGACTTCTGCTCAATGATTGAAACTAAGACCTTCATGTCGAATCTGACTATGGACCTACGTGAACTTATCTCTACTCATAAACTCTTATCTCTGATTCTGTAGCGAATTATTGTGTTATACATGTCCTTATGAGTTTGAGTTTGTAATCTCTATTTGAGTTTGGAATCCTTGTCAGAATACATACTTTTGAATGGATTAGTTTTTGTTACAATTGATTTGCGATTAGGGACCACTCGCACTACTGAAATTTATATTGGCCAGAGTTCCTGGTGTGCTTTTTTCTTGGTATATTTGGTATATTTAATAATAAGAGCTGCTGTAGTAGAGACAGAAATGGGAGAGACATGTTTTGTTGCAGCTGGGGGAGACGAAGGCATCCAGGTGTGGAGAAGCAACCAGGGCATTCCTCATAATTTTAAGTTGTGAACCGCCCTCAGATCTATGGGCATATGGCGGTAAACAAATTCAATTAATATTCGCCATCATCTCTGCTCCTCCCAGCAGCCATTCCTCCTCTGGTCACTCCTACGGATGCACAACCTGACCGTGGTGGTCTTGCAAGGGATTGCCAACCTTCCCTCTTGCAGACCTCTTCCTCAGGCAGAGTGGCAGTATAAGAGGGCAGCCCCTGTGCTGGAGATCATTAGGAAAGAAGACTGCAGAGCACGGGACTCTTAATCCCAGGGTTGTGGGTTCGAATCCCATGTTGGTGGGGGGAATTGCAGGCGGCTGGACTAAGTTGCCCTCATGGCCTCGACTCTTCCAAATCTGCCAATATCCTAATGCTGTTCTCTAAATCTGCGGTGCAACTGCCTTTGGAGTCCTGTGTTCTCTTCTGGTTTCCTTGCCTAAAAAGGATGTTGTAGAGCTAGGAAAAGTTCAGGAAAGGGCTGCCCTGGGGTGAAGGAGTGGCTCCTCTTGGAAGGAAGGTTGCAGGACTGGGGACTTTCAAGGAAGAAGAATGCTGGAAGATTCAGGTGAAATAAAGCCCTTAGTGCTGCGCATGGGACTCCCTGCCACAGGAGACAAGGATTGCCACCAATAGGAACTGCTTGAAAAGAGATTAGGAAATTCGGTTTCTGGAAGTCGCAGGAGGGGAGAAGCGTCTTGTGCCTGAATCCTCCTTGGGGGGCTTCAGCTGAGGGCATCTGCTCGGCCCTTCCCAGAGTCCCTTTGCGCTGAGCCCCTCCCCGTCTTAACGCAAGTCCAGCACAGTCTGGCTTTCTCAAAGCAGTCTCCCCCTCCGCCACTAGGGGGCAGCCGTGCCCCATGAGCTGAGCTGCGTATGAGGGTTTTTTGGGTGGGGGGCGGCATTGTCTGGTCTCCCACCTGCCACCCTCATTTCCTCTCCCCACCCTGCAAAGGAGGGTATTCCAGGGGACGCCTCCTCCGTGTCACCAGATCGCCCCCTCTCCAAGAGCCCTGCCCCATTCCTGGCTCCTAAACACCTGGAATTTCGTCCACTGGCGGGGGGTGGGCTTGCTTCTCTCCCCTCCTGTCCTTTATTTGGCTCCCCTCGCCGCCGAAAAAAAAGAGTGATGGGAAACACTGGTTACTTTTTATTCAGGGGTTTGGGCTAGTTCCTCTCTCCATCATCATCATCATCGCCCTCCTTCAGTCTATGGGGCACGCTCCCTGCCCCACTACTCTATAATTTCTTCCTGTGTGCCCCACAACCATTAACTGGCGCGCAACAGGTTCGAAAGAAAGTTTGGCTCGTCTGCGCGGAGCAGCGCCTAGACTGCTTCCTCTGAGCGCACGCAGAGCGCCGCAGCATTTTGCTGCCCAATTCACCGCAGCCTGCCTCCCGCAGATTTAAGACACGGAGGGGGGGGGCAGGATGAAGGGTTCCCATTTCCAGGGACAGGCACCTCTTTCCCAACCCCAAAATTACGTCTCCCAGTTGGAAGGGAAAGTTGCTTTTTCTTTTGCAGAACAGCCTTTCTCCCTCCCCTCGAAATTCCTGACATATTTCTAAACCTCCCAAGGATGGATACGGCTCCTCCCGCCTCGCCAAAACAGACCTCAGCAGGAAGCATCCCGCCTAAATCCGCAGGACCCCCACCTTTAGAAAAAATAAAATGCAAAATGGTCTTTTGGTGGCTTCCCTTGGCGCAATTCCTCTCCCTCCCCGCAGCTTGGAATCGTGGCCTGGGCTGACCCCCAGGCCCCCCCCTCGCTGCTGCCTCACCGCCCCCCCCCGGCTCCATCCTGGCTCATGAATGGCGCTCAGTCCCTCCCCGAGCTGCTGTTTTCACAGGCCGGCCTGCAAACCGCCGCCCGCCAGGAGGCGGCACAAAGCCGGTCTTGTTCCGCCCCATCAATGGGGGCCTTGTCCTGCCCCCTCTCACCTGGCGGGCCCGGCAGGCCACGCAGACCCTGGCAGGAGGGGGTGGGAGGCGGGGAGGAGAGCGAGGGGGCGCCGGTGGGTGCAGAGGGACCCCCCCACCTTCCTTTGAAATCCCCCCACCCAGGAAAAAAAAAGGAATATATTTTTCTCCAAGGGGAGAAACCCAAGGAAACACCGTTCAAAGCGCAACCACGCAGCAGCAGCTGTTCAGTGGGGGGGGGCAAAAAAGGGAAGCCCCCCCCAATATCCTTATCTCCCCCCACTCACCATTCCCAAAAGACGTTCGGGGGCGCATCAAAAGCCTCGCGCCCCTTCTAAAATGGGAGCTTCCATCCAAAATATACACGCGCCCCTCTGAACGCGTGCAGAGCGTGTCCCTGCATTCGCTGGCCCGCTGGCTGGCTTTTGGGATGGAAATTAAAAGACGCCTGCTTCTTGGGAGAAGAGCAATGACAAACCTAGACAGCATCTTAAAAAGCAGAGACGTCACCTTGCCAACAAAGGGCCGTATAGTAAAAGCTATGGTTTTCCCAGTAGTGATGTATGGAAGTGAGAGCTGGACCATAAAGAAGGCTGATCACCGAAGAATTGATGCTTTTGAATTCTGGTGCTGGAGGAGACTCTTGAGAGTCCCATGGACTGCAAGAAGATCAAACTGATCCATTGTGAAGGAAATCAGCCCTGACTGCTCACTGGAGGGACAGATCCTGAAGCTGAGGCTCCAATACTTTGGCCACCTCCTGAGAAGAGAAGATTCCCTGAAAAAGACCCTGATGTTGGGAAAGATGGAGGGCACAAGGAGAAGGGGACGACAGAGGACGAGATGGCTGGACAGTGTTCTCCAAGCTGCCAGCATGAGTCTGACCAAACTGCGGGAGGCAGTGGAAGACAGAAGTGCCTGGCGTGCTCTGGTCCAGGGGGTCACGAAGAGGCGGACACGACTAAACGACTAAACAACAACAACTAGGATGGATTATATATATACGCGCGCACGCAATCGGGTTTAGCTTCTGTCCTCTGAGCATGTGCAGAGCGTGTCCACGCATTTAGGAGACCCGGGCCCCATTTAAGATCGAGTTTCCAGCCCTGATATATATATATGCGCTCGCGTAATCTGCCTCTGAACATGTGCAGAGCGTGTCGACACAACGGGGCGGGGGGAATCGGCTGGCTTGTACAGATTTTTGCTCTTTTAAAAATGTAGATATCAGACCCTCATCCCGTCTGCGGGGAGAGTCGGCGGCCCTCCTGGACATCTCCCCCGCACGCAAAAAAATTCTCTTTTTCAGGCGCTCCTCCGCTGAGTCCCACTTGGCTCCGGGCGGCTCTGCGGCCTCTCGCTCCCACCCCGCCCGCTGCCAGGAATAGCCCGGGCGCTTGGCCGCCTCCCGAGAGGACATTCCTGGCCTCGCCATCCTGGGGGACTCCACCCCAGAGACATAAAATGGGAGGGGGGCAGGGATACCGAAGTGTCCTGGCTCTTGCAGATGCGCCGAAGGCTCCTCTTCCAGCCAGCCACCTTCGTGGCCCTCGCTGCCCCTTGTGGCGGGGAGTTCCGCAGTCTCTATGTGCCAAGGCAGCCCCTCTTCCTTCCCACGACCTATTACGCGTTTGTTGCATTCATGTCCCGCCGCCCTCCTTCAAGCCCCACAGCGACCCTGAGAAGTTGGGCAGGTCCCATGCTCACCCATGGGTGTTCCGGGTCTCCAAGTGCAAACTGGAACCCCTGGCCTCTAACCAATGCACCACACTGCCTCTCGAGGTGGCAGAAGAGGAAGTGGCTATTGGCTAGGATAGCTCTCCGGGACGCTCAATGCCTCTGAATCTCGGCTGCTGGAAACCCCAGGAGGAGACGGGGCTCTTGGGTTCGAATCCTCCTCGAGGGTTTCCCTGGGGGGGGGGGCGCCTCTGGTTGGCCACTGTAAGAACAGGAGGTCAGCAACCTTCTTCAGCCGTGGGCCGGTCCACCATCCCTCAGGCCATGTGGGGGGCCGGACTATATTTGGGGCGGGGGGATGAATGAATTCCTATGCCCCACAAATGCATTTTAAATAAGAGCACACATTCTACTCATGTAAAAACACCAGGCAGGCCCCACAAACAACCCAGAGATGCATTTTAAATAAAGGGACACATTTCACTCATGTAAAAACACGCTGATTCCTGGACCATCCGTGGGCCGGATTGAGAAGGCGATTGGGCTGCCTAACCCTGACATAGATTGTCAGGATGGAGCGGGAATTCGAACCCTGCTCTCCCGAGTCCTTATCAGGCACCCTAACCATTGTGTCACACTGCCTCTCACATAATAATAATAATAATATATTATTTATACCCTGCCCATCTGGCTGGGTTTCCCCAGCCACTCTGGGCTGCTTCCAACCGAATATTAAAAACAACACAGCATCAGAAATTAAAAACTCCCCTAAGTGCTGGAAATGTGGGCTTGGAAGAGCAGAGCAGGCGAGGTCCTGGGGCTGAAAACGCCAAGGTTGTGGGTTCAATTCCTGACTTTCAGGGGTTGGACTAGATGACCCACGGGGTCCCTTCCAACTCTATTTATTTATTGAATTTATATACCGCCCTATACCCGCAGGTCTCGGGGCGGTTTGCAGAATAAAATCAAAATATAAAAACCACAAAATCCATAATCAAAATATAAAAAACCCCACATTTTAATAGGCCACTGCAATTCTGTGTGAACAGAGGTCACAGAATTGAAGCCGCCTTCTCCTCGCCAAAGGAACTCCGGCTGACTTTAGCACTGGGCAGGAGGGACCCCTGCTTTTCTCTGGCCAGTTCCCTCCATCTGGGCAGCTGTGGGGTGGGTGGGGTGCCTGCTCTCTGCCCCTCTCCATCACAGCCCCACCCCAAGCTGACCGGCCCCACAACCAGGCCTCGGGCTGCCTTGAACAGTGATCGGCTGCCCCTCCCCTCTGCATCTGCAGCTCAGAGCTACCCAGGGAGAGAAAATAGGTGGGCCCATAGAATAGATATAGATAGACGTCTCTTGGCCGGATCCAGGCAGCTCTCAAGGGCTGCAATTAGGGCCAGGCCAGGGTGGAAATTGCAGGCTGGCTGGCCAGGAGGGAAGGAGCGAAGGGGCCACGAAACGGCAAAGGCGAGTCACTGTCTACAAGTGCGCAGAGATGCGCTTCGGAATTGAGGTTGAATCCTGACCAGACAGAAGTACTGTTTTGGGGGGACAGGAGGCGGCCGGGTGTGGGGGACTCCATGGTCCTGAATGGGGTAACTGTACCCCTGAAGAACCAGGTGCGCAGCCTGGGAGTCAGTCTGGACTCACAGCTGTCCATGGAGGCGCAGGTCAAATCTGTGTCCAGTCATACAGTCATACTTCATGTTACGTTTGCTTCAGGTTGAGCATTTTCAGCTTGCGTCCTGCGGCAACCTGGAAGTACCAGAAAGGGTTACTTCTGGGTTTCATCGCTCTCTCATGCACAGGTGCGCAAAATGACGTCATACACAGAAGCGGCAAATCGTAACCCACGCACGTGCAGACACGGGTTGCGTTCTGCTCATGTTGCGAACAGGCCTCCGGAACAGATCCCATTCACAACCAGAGGTACCACTGTATATTGGATATGTGATTGTGAAACTTTGGTTTTCATATATATACCATTAGGACCAGTCGTGGCCGACTCTGGGGTTGCGGCGCTCATATCGCTTTATTGGCGGAGGGAGCCGGCATACAGCTTCTGGGTCATGTGGCCAGCAGAGCAGCGCACGGAAACGCCGTTTACCTTCCTGCCGGAGTGGTACCTATTTATCTACTTGCACTGGTGTGCTTTCGAACTGCTAGGTTGGCAGGAGCAGGGACCGAGCAACGGGAGCTCACCCCGTCGCGGGGATTCAAACCGCCGACCTTCTGATCTGCAAGTCCTAGGCTCTGTGGTTTAACCCACAGCGCCACCCGCGTCCCTTATATATATCTATACACGCACACACACACAAATATATATATATACACATAAAGGGTGTTGTAGAAATTCAGTCAATGAAACCAAATACCCCTGGGCCTCTCTTGCACGTCGTCAGAGATGGGCTCCGGGGCCCGATATGCAGAACCAGATTGACTTGACACCTTGCAGAGTCCTCAGGGCCCAACCGCCCCCAAATGTGCCCCATTGGCACCTCCTTTCTGTTCTTCGCATCCCACACGCTGCCCCCCTCCCAGCTGAGCTGCTCCTTGCGCTTCCCGCAGAGAGAGGAGGCCGAGAGGCTAATTACAGGGACCCTGATTATAGTGCCATTTTTAGGAGCTGGCCAGGGAAGCCACCGCGAGGGAGCCACGCCCAGCCTGCCCAGAGATGGCTTCCCTGGGCAAAAGCGGTGGTCAAGGGCAGGGCAGGACTCTGTGCCAGGCACCGTGGAACCCAGGCGCTCCTGCCTGGCAGATGTGGCAGTGTGACCGAGTTGGGCAAGGAGAAGGTTCTGGGAGACCACCCACCCCACATTCCCTGAGACCCATAGGCTCACTTGGGGGAATACGGCCCCTGGCACTGCGGGGAGCGGTGGTTCCCAAACGGGCACCTACTGCTCTGTGGCAGGCCCTTCGTGAAGACTCATACAATGGTTGGAGTTGGGACCCCCCAAAGGTCATCTAGTCAAACCCCTTGCAACACAGGAATCGCCACTAAAGTACCGGTGACAGATTTAGGAAAGATTTAGAAAACTTATCGATTAGAGTATTTGTGTGACCTTGTATGGGAAAAATACGGAATAACAGATAACAACCTTGCTTAAAATGTATATAGGAAGTGCAGTGCAAGCCATGGAAGTCAATCAATGAAGTTTTATTATTATGTTTGTATTGAGATATTTGTAGAATAAACTTGGAAGAAAATTTTCCAACTTTTCTTCCTCTCTTCCTCTCTTTATTTCCCCCCTTTTCTTCTTCTTTTCTCTTTTGTTCCTTTTTTCATACATATGTGCTCATTTGAAATAGGTATGTATGTATTTGCAATATTTTGCTTATATTTTGTAACAATTATGTTTAAAAAAAAATAAAGTATCCATGACAGATGCCCTCCCAACCTCTGCTTAAGAACCTCCAAGGATGCTAGAGCTCTTGCCACAGTGGAACAGCTCTTGCCACCAGAAAGTTCTTCCTGAAGTTCAGTCAGAGATATATAAATATATATATCTCCAGGTGAGAGGAGATAGGAGAGTCTTCTTCCCATCTCTCGAGGGCTGCCCCAGGGAAGACGGAGCAAGCTGGTTTCCTCCTACTCTGGAGGGTAGGACTCGAACCCGTGGCTTCAAGGGCCAAGAAGAGAGATTCCAATTCAACATCAGAAAGAACTTTGTGACAGGAAGAGCTTTGGGATGGTGGGACAGTCTCCCTCCAGAGGTGGGTTTTAAGTAGAGGTTGGGTGGATGTCTGTCAGAGATCCTTTGTGAGATTCCTGCATCACAGGGGGTTGGACTAGATTACCCTGGGACCCCTTCCAATTCTATGATTCCATTTTGTGCTTTGCTTATTGTTGTTTAGTCGTTTAGTCGTGTCCGACTCTTCGTGACCCCCTGGACCAGAGCACGCCAGTCACTCCTGTCTTCCACTGCCTCCCACAGTTTGGTCAAACTCATGCTGGTCGCTTCGAGAACACTGTCCCACCATCTCGTCCTCTGTCTTCCCCTTCTCCTTGTGCCCTCCATCTTTCCCAACATCAGGGTCTTTTCCAGGGAGTCTTCTCTTCTTCTCATGAGGTGGCCAAAGTCTTGGAGCCTCGGCTTCAGGATCTGTCCTTCCAGGGAGCACTCAGGGCTGATTTCCTTCAGAATGGATCAGTTTGATCTTCTTGCAGTCCATGGGACTCTCAAGAGTCTCCTCCAGCACCAGAATTCAAAAGCATCAATTCTTCGGCTATCAGCCTTCTTGATGGTCCAGCTCTCACTTCCATACATCACTACTGGGAAAACCACGGCTTTAACTATACGGACCTTTGTCAGCAAGGTGATGTCTCTGCTTTTTAAGATGCTGTCTGATTATTACAAATGTAATAAATAGCAAATAAAATAAAAGCCCATCCCAGACTCTTGAGGGAGCCTAAATGAAGCCGGAGAGAGAAAGCATTGAATTGTCAAGTTGGGAGGGACCCCCCAGGAACCACTGCTAACAGCTCAGAGTCAGAGAGCCTGGAGGTTGCCCAACTCCAGCTCTTTCGGACTACAACTCCCATCAGGCACTGCCCTTCTGGGGGCTGATGGGAGTTGCAGTCCAAAAACGCCTGGAAGGGGCTGCCAGGTCGACAGTCCTGCCTGGACACCCGGGCCGGCTTGGTGCATTCCCAGGCCAGCTGCAAGTGAGAGTCCAGAGGCCACAGAGGGAACCAGCTGTGCCCACAAGGGAGGAGGTCCTGTGTTCGAATCCCAGCAGCTCCAGGAAAAGGATCTCAGGAGGTTGGGGCTGGGAGGCGACCTCACTCTGCCCAGGGCCCCGAGGGAATGTTGCTGGTCTGTAGAGAAAGACAGGAGCCAGCGGGTGTGAGGCATGAGCAATAAGGGCACCCCGGGGCATGTGCAGAGTGCTTTCTCCAAAGCAATGACACACACAAACACAGAAGCAGGCATATGAAAATATCAAGTATGTGCACAATAAAGGTAAAAGAATGACGCGCAAAGTTATTTTAAACCATATTTAATGATAAACCCAGCCGACCAGAGAACCTTTCCTACCAGAGGAGGCGTTTGAAGCTGGCAAGATAGACGGGGAGGGGAGGGGCGTCACGACGGAGATTTATAAACTGATGCAGAGGACTTTGGAGGGGGGCGACCCCTGGAAGTCCAGGGGGTCCCAGAGGGGAGGGGACAGGCCAGGCTTAGGATTGGTGGGGGTTCCTGCTGTTGGCCAACATTGCCTGCCTTTGATATCCGCAGGCCGGGGAGAAATCCAACCGGTGGAGCTTCATGGAACACCTGGCCGGCTCCGATCGGTCTGTGGCGGGAGGGAGTGGCCGCGCCGTCCGGGGCTGGCGGCCGGGGCGTGTCGGGGGCCGTCCAGGCGGCCCGGAGGCAGGGCTGGAGGGGGAGCCAGGCTGCCTGGGGCTGCGGCGGGGTCGGGGCTGGAGCGAGAGAGCGGCCGCGCCTCCCTTTCCCTCAGCCAGACGGCGCAGAGGACCGACGGAGCGAGCCGCCCGCCGCCGGCCTTGCCTGCCTGCCTGCCTGCCTTCCTCCCGCGCCCGCCCCGTCCGCATGGGCCGCTGCTGACCGTCGCCCCTCGCTCGCCCGCCCGCTCGCCCGCTCGCCATGGAGGTGGCGCGGCTGCTCCTGTTGCTGCTGCCCTGCCTGGCCGCCCGAGCAGGTAAGAGCGCGCCGGACGCACCGTCCGACTGGCACTTCGGAGTGGCGGGTGCGGCGCGCTTTCCAGCCCGCGCCGAAGGTCTCCTGCGCCGGCTGGGGGGCCTGGCTTGTGCGCCCCGTCGAGGAAGAAGGAGTCAGTTTTCTTCTTCCAGAATTGGGGGCGCCCTCTTCTTTGGACAGAGTGGGGGGGGGTCGGTGCTTAGAGTCCTGGGGGTTGCAATTTGGATGGATGTGAATTGGGGAGACCGCGCCGTCTAGGACGGAGGTCCGGATTTTGGCGCAGCAGAAGACCCCGGCTGGGGGGGACTTGGCGCTGACGGTTCTTCTGCAGACCCCTCTTGGAATTAGGCTGTGTGTGTTGGGGTCCCCCACGGGAAGAAGGGCGATGGCGCGCAGGTGAGGATAGCAGCCAGGAGGCCAGGGTGACGGGCGCACGGAGACCTCCCGTTGGAAACGGTGGCGGGCGAATTTGTGGCGGTGAAAAGGGGGGATATGTTGGGGTCCCTCCGCCCAGGAGGGCAGGTGAGGCGCCGCAGCCGGACCAAACTCCCCACTGCCGGATTCTAGCGAGTTTTTGCGCTCAGGACTCCGGCGCCAAGAGCGTTTGCAGGTGTCGCTGCAGCCGCGCACCGAGAGGCTCTTGCGGGGCTGGAAGTTTAACAGGCTGCCAGGACGTGGAAGGGGGCACTTGGGGGGCGGCTTTAACTGCAGAGGAGGTTGCCCAAGTTTTGGGGAGCTGCAAGATGTTCCTGGGGGGCGCAAGAGGTCTCTTTACCTGGCCTACAGTCAGCCTGCTCGAGGAAGCGCTGGTGTGACTTGGGGGGACACGCTCCCCGACTGTCACTCATCCTATCTCTGCCCCCCCTAATTTATGCAGCTCGCCCCGCGCCCACCAGGTGGCAGTGCCCCCCCAGCGCCACGTGGTGATCTGGCTCTGTTGCTCCGTCTATCCCCCCCCAAAAAAGGTGGCCCTGGTATGGGCTGTCGTCGGGTGTACATTTCATGAACCCCCATCTCGCCATAAACAATTACCTTTTGGGAACGGGGGTGACGGGGTGACCTGCGCCATTTTCATTCGCCCCCCCCAAAAAAACACCTGTGGAGTCTGTTTACTGTATTTCTCCCCTTCCCAAAGAACCATGCCGGGAAAGAGATTAGAGGAGGGTCGCCTCCAAAGTGCGGATCCGAAATCTCAGCGCTGGAGAAGCTCCGAGTTAGTCTGAGGGTCCCCGCTGATTTTTTGGGGGGGCTGTTGCTGAAATGTGCCTGTATGGAGGGTACCCCCTTTTGCTATTGCAGAGGGAGAGCCCTTAAGCCTTCGGATTTTTTCTGAGGGGGGCTGTCAGTTCCCTTTTTTTCCTAATGCGACCCTCCCATCCCCCCTTGTTTTTTTTTTTTGGGGGGGGTGTCAGTCCCCTTTCCCTTCTGCCGGGGGCTCCTTTCAGTCTTGAGTTCTGGGAAGCAGTCACCTTTTGCTGTTGCGGGGGGGGGGGGCGGGTGTCCTCCAGCGTTGGCTTGGGGGTCAGTCTCCTTTGGCTACTGCGCAGGAGCCCCCTTCAGCAGTGGGGATTTTTTGGGGGGTCTCCGAAGACCAGTTTGGAGAAGAGGCGAGGGGGCCTTTCTGCAGCGGGAGGGGGGTCTTTGCGGCCGCCGCTGCCTCGCTCCTGCTGCTCCTCCTCCGCTGCTGCCCGGTCTACCTCGCCCCCCCCCCGCCTGCCCAGACAGGGCGGCCTTTGTGCGCCCGAACAGTGAGCGAGTGTGCGCGGCCGCCCGCCCGGGCGGAGGTTGTTTGCCTTTGGGCGGCGGCCCCCGAAGCAGCTCCTTGGCCGCCGAGACCCCCCCCCCGCTCCCCACACCCCCGCAGGGCGAGGAGGCGCTTGCATGGGCACCCCTGCCCCCCTAAATCGACGGATTTATCCCCCGCCTTCTGCACATTCTGCCCGACCCTGGGAACAGGCAGGCAGGAGACCAACCGGTGCAGCCTCCCCGCAAAACGGACGGGGGGGTTGCCGTACGGCACCGGGCGGGTTTCTGCCTGCTTCCTAGGCGTCAGAGCTGCCTTTGAAAGGCACCATGAGAAGAAGGAGAAGGCAAGAGGGGGGGTATGGACGCCTGTCCCCCCACAAAAAACCCCCCATAAGTGGGTCCTCCCCACTTTTCGAAGAATTGCTCCCTCTTCTGCGCGTTCTGCGCGTTGCGGGGAACAGACAGGCGGGAGATCAACCGGTGCAGTCCCAGGTGTGGGGATGCCCGCAGCACCTGCCGGACTTATGTCTGTTTCTAGTGCACAAGAGCTGCATTTTAAAGCGACCCCCCCTGCACTAAAGCAGCGACTTTTCCTGCTTTCCACCACTTAAATTGGGGGCGGGCTGCAGTGGGGCTGTGCGATGCACCCCCTTTCTAACAGGTGCCCTGCTCCGTCCCTTTCCTTCTCCTCCTTAATAAGTATTTTACGGTTTGCCCCGGACCTCCTTCTGAGGGGGGGGGGGCAAGGGGTGTTGCTGTCATCAGGCTTGGTCCCTGGGAGCAAAGGAGAGGTGGGGTGCTGGCTCCCCCTTGCGGGAGGCGGCCCCAGAGAGAGGCTGGACAGCTCCTTCTTTGAGGAGGGTCTTGCCGGCCGCTTGACCTCCAGGGACCCTTTTGAACTCAGAGGAGCCAAGGATGCACTGGAGGTCTCCCGGGCAGCTACCTGCAGGGGGCGCACTAGCGCTGGCTTCGCTGCAACCGGAAGGGGGCGCGCGCGGGAGCAGCTGGCCGGCGAGGCCCTCCTTGCTCCTGGGATGCCATGAGCAACCTTCGGAACTCATTGGCTAATGATTTCATCACTGTCACCCGTCATCACCTAAGAGCTGCTCAACGGTGGCTTTTCTTTCTAAACCGGGGTTGGGCTGGATGACCGCTGGTGGTCCCAGTTCCACAATTGCGTCGTCTTGAACGTATGTGCTGCAATGGGGCTTTCAGGAAATAATAGATCCTGGTCTGGGCAGCTCAGGGGCTCTCAGCCCCGCCCCCTGCAGCCTACAGGGACCCAGAATGCTGAGTATAAGCAGGATTGTTGGGGGGGGGATTTGGGGGCCACAGATCCCCTTTTTGTTGAGTTTCAAGGAAGGGAAAGGTTTGGACTCTGCTGGCAAAGAGAATAGTCTAAGCCGGGTTGTTGATGCCAAAATGCAAATTTGCCCCTTAGCAAAAGGATGCATGGAAGAGACAGGCAGGAAAATATGCCCCTCCCCTCCCACCCCGTTAGTTGGACCCCCTCCAGGGTCCGACTCCAAAAAGAGCTCAGGATGAGCTGTGTCAGGAGAGGGTTGGGTTGCCATGTTTTCTTCCGGGCAGAGCTCCTGTGCATTTAATAGCTGTCGCGGCGAAACTTTTCCTCCTGGCCAAGGGGGTGGGTGGGAACTGTGCCTGTTGGTCTCCTGCCTGTCACACGGATGTTTTTATGGGGATAAACCAAGTGATAAAATCAGAGCGTAGGGGGGACTTCACCTGTTGGGTTTATGCCCGGCAGGCGACTCCAGAAATAAGTGGCTCATCTTTCTGCCAAGCCTGTTTGCAAGACCCACCGACCTCCTTTCTGACAGCCACCTGAAAACTCTACCGTACCCATTTGATGGAATGGCACCATTGAGGCCCTAGGTGTCCCATGTTGAAATCTGGACTGAGTTTCCCCACAGGAGGCCTGAAAACCCACCATTTTGGCCCTCTGATGGGGGGCAAAGCAGCGCTGAGCCCCCACTCCACCCATATATATACCCTTGGGATCCCTTAACCTTTCTCCCTTGTGTGAAGGAGGAGCGGCTAAATGAGAGGCAAAACTCTGAAAGGCTTTCCTGTTGAATGCCTGCCTGTAATGGGGAGACTGGCAGGAAAATCTCCATGCATGCCTGTGGTTGGACATTAGCATGCCCTTACTCCCAGGAAGCCTGCTGCCCAGGCGTCACCAGAGAGTTTAAAAATAGCTAATTGAAAACTAGACAAATATACGAATAACACCAGGTCAACCATCTCTCAGTGGGGAGGTGCAGACTTCGGAGTTGACACAGAGCTCTTTGTCAGGAAGGATAGTGGAAGGCCCTTCCCTCCAGACCCAGAGCCAAGCTGCTTGCAAGAGGAAATGCGCACAGACGGAGACAATGACATCAGGGAGAAAAACACATTTCCACCTCACTGAGCTGTCTTCTGCTGGCTCCAGGTCCCAGCAATGTCCCTGACAAAGAGCTCTGTGTGACTCCACAAACTTGCGCTTGTTGTGAGTCATGAAGGATGCAACGCCCAGCCAGAGCAATCCAGGCCTGTTCAGATCACAGAACTGCAGAGTTGGGAGGGGCGCCAAGGGTCATCTACTCTAACCCACATCCAATCTGCATCCGAGGCCAGCTGAAGGGTGTTTATAAGTCGGCATCCAAACTCAGCGAGGGGCGTGAGCTTCCTTTGGCTGCATAATCTCGTTTATTTTTTGTCTAGTTTGAGGCAAACTCTCAACTCCACGTTTTCCAGAGTTGAAAATCCCCGTTCACACAACAGTATGTCATGGAGAACTGTAGAATAATAATAGCCAGTGCTCTCGTTTTGAAAAGATCTATCCATACTCTGCAAATTTAAAAAACCAGACGATACGGTGCGATTCAGTTTAAATGTTTCTTCGATTGCCCTTGGGTCTCCCTGCCACACTTGCCATCGTCTCCTGGCAGAACCACCGGCCTCACCCGGTTGGAAAGCCAGGCCAACTGTCTCTCCAGGAACCAGAGTCGCCTCAGGGCTGCCTTAGCCCAGCAGGCTGGTCCAGGAAGAGCGGTCCTGCAGGCCATTTCCATCTACAGGTGTTGGCTGCATCCCTCCTGGCCGCTGTTTCTGACCCTCCTTTTTGTGGTTCATAAAATGAGGGCCTCGGATGGTGCCCAAGGAGTGGCCAGAGAGAAATTCACTTCCCTTTCCTCATATTGCAACTGGGAGGGGAGAAAAGGAGAAGGACATCACATTAACATGTCCCCAGTCGTGCAGGGACAGGTTATTAATATTATTATTAATTGAGGGTATATATAGGGTATATACCACCCTATACCCAGAGGTCTCCAGGCGGTTCACAGGAAAGATCACAATGTACCGTATATAATCAGAATAAAAACAGCAGCCCAATAACACCCCCCCAAGAGCCACATTTTAAAACAGTGTGGGGTGTTGCATCAGGTCAACCAGAGGCCTGGTTCAAAAAGAACGTTTTTGCCTGGTGCCTAAAGGTGTGCAATGAAGGGGCCAGGCGAACTTCCCTGGGGAGAGCATTCCGCAAGCAGGGGAGCCACTGCAGAGAAGGCCACAAGAGGAGGAGGCACACGAAGGACAACCTTGGGTGATGAACTCAGGGTCTGGGTAGGGAAGAGGACCTTGATGTATTGCGGTCCTGATCTGTTTAAGGTTCAGAAGTGCAGGGTCCCTTCTGGAGAGTCGCAGCTGCCTCCCTCACGGCCTTTTAACCCTTTTAACATTATGCAACCTTCTAAGAGCATACCAAAAAAACCAACCCTTACAATAATGTAATAATATTAATATTAAAGGAGGCATTGCAACGTTGTACATGGGCAAATGGTTTGCTTCTATCAATGAGTGACTTGATCTGTGCTTTTCTTGAAGTTACTGTGTTTGAAATTGCTGGTTCAGGCCAGTGGCCCGTGGAGTCCAGCATCCTGTTCTCACAGATGCCACTCAGATGCCTATTATGGGAAACCTTCATGTGGGATGCCAGCGCAAGAACAACTCTCCATAGCCCTCTCCTCCTCCACAAACCTGTCTAATCCTTTTTTTTAAACCGTCCAAGTTGGTGGCCATTGTGGCAGGGAGTTCCGCTGTTTAACTCTGCACTGCATGAAGAAGTCCTTTCTTCTATCTGTCTTGAATCTTCCAACATTCAGCTTCCTTGAATGCCACCAGTTCCAGCATTATGAATGATGATGATGATTATTATTATTTATACCCTGGCGTCCCCAGCCAAGGCCGGGCTCAGGGCGGCTAACAACCAATAATAAAAACAAGTTGATTGAAATACAACTTAAAAAACAAGGTTAAATACAACATTAAAACATTAAAATGCAGCCTCATCACAGGAGGAGAAAGGAAAAAAGAAAGAGAGGGAGGGAGGGAATCAAATTGGCTCCAAGCCAAAGGCCAGGTGGAACAACTCTGTCTTACAGGCCCTGCGGAAAGAAATCAGATCCTGCAGGGCCCTGGTCTCATGAGGCAGAGCGTTCCACCAGGCCGGAGCCAGAGTTGAAAAGGCCCTGGCTCTGATTGAGGCTAATCTAATTTCCTTAGGGCCCGGGACCACTAGGGTGTTGCTATTTATGAACTTTAAGGTCCTCCGTGGGGCATACCGGGAGAGGCGGTCCCGTATGTACGAGGGTCCTAGGCTGTGAAGGGCTTTAAAGGTCAAAAGCAGCACCTTAAATCTGACCCTGTACTCCACCGGGAGCCAGTGCAGCTGGAAAAGCACTGGGTGAATCTGCTCCCATGGCAGAGACCCCGTGAGGAGCCTCGCTGCAGCATTCTGCACCCGCTGGAGCTTCTGGGGCAGCTTCAAGGGCAGCCCCACATAGAGCGAATTACAGTAGTCAAGCCTGGAGATGACCTTTGCATGGATCACTGTGGCCAGGTCGGGGCGGGAAAAGTAAGGGACCAACTGCTTGATGCGGCGAAGGTGGAAAAATGTCGCCTTGGCTGTTGCTGTAACTTGCGCCTCCATGGAAAGGGAGGCGTCAAGGATTACACCCAAACTCTTAACAGAAGGCAATGGCACTAATTGGGCCCCCCAAGAGAAGGGAGTTGGTCCCTCATCCCCATGCCATCCCGATCCTTCTGTCTTCGAAGGATTTAGTTTCAATCGGCTCCCACGAAACCATCCAGCCACAGCTTCCAAGCATCTGGTCAGTGTGTCCGGGGCCCAGTCGGTGTGGAAGGAGAAAAACTTCTCTCTCTCTCTCCAGGCCAGACATAGTTGTATAAATTTCTCTCAAATCCTTACTTATCATTTCTCTAACTAAAAAGTCCCTTTCTCCACAGGGGAGTCACTCCAACCCCTTTATCGTTTTGGTGCCTCTTTTTTCCCAACTCTAAACCCCAAATCTCTCTACTCCCCACCTGGACGTGGGTTCCTCGGGGGAGGGGGACCCTCGCATCTTCCCCACCCCGAGGCTGGAAAGGGGCCGCGCGCCGAGAGGGCGCCCTATAAATAGATATATATATATAATAGGAAGGAATGCCGCCGAGGCGCGCGTCAAAGGCGGGGGCGCGCCTGGCCACCCACGCGCGTGTCCCCTGCCGGCACACGCGCGCGCCACGGTTCACACGTCCCATCGCAGCGCACCGCGGGCGAGGCGGCGTCCCCCCTCCACGTTCATCCAGTTTGTGGGGCCGAAGCCGAGGCTGGTCTTTCTGCTAAACTCATCTCTGCCCGTTGCCTGGAGAAGGAGGCTGTGATGTGTGTGTGTATAATTTTTTTTTTTAATAATTTGGGTTTAGGACTCGAGCTTGGATGGTGACCCCTTTGGAATTCCAGCCCGGGCAGGCGGAGTCTTGGCTGGTTCAGGATGCGTCTCCCACCTCCCCACCCCAGCCTTGCCTGATTTTGCTTCGCCCACCCCACACCCCGCCCCACAATACAGCAAAGCTTGGGATCCCCATCTTCAATTTTTTTCCTGGGAAGGAATGTGCAAACAGCCTCTGGACCGCAGAATTAATTCCCCCCAAATGACTCCACCAGGCCTCGGCATCCTAAAAAAGGGGGCGCCCCTCCTCGCCCGCCTTGTCTGCTTTTAGAATCATAGAACTGTTGGAAGAGACCCAAGGGTCATCTAGTCCGACCCCCGGCAGTGCAAGAATTATAGCTTAAAAACTGAATTATGAAATGCACCCCTTCTTTGCTTCCCCCAGCAAGGCTGCACCCCCGATTCCCCCCCCCCCGGAATGAATCTGCAAGCAGATTCTAGACCCCAGACTCCCACCCCACACTTGCTCCTTGCAAATGACTCCGCCAGGCCTTGGCTTCCTAAGAAAGGGGGCGGCGCCTCCCCTCAAAACACCTCCCCCCCTTCCTCAGCAGGTCGCGCCTGGAAAAAGTCGTTTTTTTCCGGCTGCAAATTCCAGCCGGCGAAATTGCGAACAGCTGGCCGTCCGACGCAGCTGGCGGGAGCGGGGGGGGGCGTGTTGTTGAGCAGGACACCTGGGTTCTGGTGGGTGGGAGGAGTATGCAAAATGACCAGTGCATTTTAATTAATTCATAAAATTGTAGAGTTGGAAGGGAACCACAAGGGTCATCTAGCGCCCCCCCCCCGCAGTGCAGGAATCTCAGCTAAAGATAAAAGGAAATTTTGTGGGCCAGGTTTCTTTTTCGGGGAATTGCTATCCGTAACAGAATCACGATCCTCGCTCAGGACTTAATAAAAATAAGTGAGTCTCTTGGCTTGCTCCCAAATCCCTTTATTACCCAAAATTTCTGGCTGCTGCTTCTTGGAGACGGAGCAGGGAATTCTCCCCCCACTCAAATTATTTCCTCTGAGAGCTCCTTCGAAGCTTAAAATCCAAGGCCTGCTAAGTTGGATCGGACCCCGCTCCCCCAAAAAAGGCCTTCTCTGCCCTCTCGCAGCGGGTTGGACTAGATGACCCCGGGGTCCCTTCCAACTTGAGGGGTCCATGGTTCTATGAACCGGGCAGTTGCCTCCAAAGCCAGGAGAGGTTGGCTTCACACGGGCGCAGTCTCCGATGGATTAGGGACCTTTAGTTCTGGCCACTGATCCATGGGGAAGACCTACCAGGGATGGGCTGCTGGGCCTGGCGCTCCTGTGCGGATCGTGTGCTTGCTAATAAAAAGTTAACTCCGACTTGCACACTCCTGACAGCATCCCCAAAGAGCCGTAGCTGCCAACCAGTGGAGGCTATATTGAGTTCCCCGGAGCAATGATCTGACTCAGTGGGTGGTGGCAGCTTCTGGCGTTCCTTGCAGACGCCAGGGCCATTTGGACAGCGATTTGAAATTTATCATACCTGCCATGAATGGCTCAGGACTGCAATACCTCCAGGACCGCCTCTTCCCATATGAACAGACCAGGACCCTGAGATCATCTTCTGAGACATTCCGTCCTGTGCCGCCTCCTCCAGAGGTCCGGAGGGTGGCAACATGAGAGCGGGGCCTTCTCTGCAGTGGCTCCCTGTCTGTGGAATGCTCTCCCCAGGGAAGTTCACCTTCATTATTACAGCTTTAGGTGCCAGACAAAAACGTTCCTTTTGAACCAGGCCTTTGGTTGTGATATTTTTTGAGACCTCCAGGTATAGGGCGGTATATTATTATTATTGTTGTTGTTATTTCTATTATTTCTAATTAATAATAATAAGGAGGAGGAGGAGGAGGAGGAAGCGGTGGCTCTTCTATTGCTGGAGAATCATAGTCATGGAATCATATTCTTATAGAGTTGCAAGGGACCCCTAGGGGTCCTCTATCCCAACCCCAGCAGTGCAGGAATTGCGTCTATTAATCTAACATCTATATTTTGTTGGATGCCACCCAGAGTGACTTGGGCAACCCAGTCGGATGGGCGGGGTATATTATCATTATCAATTATTATCATTATCATCATCACCATCATCACCACCATCATCATTATTATCAGTGCTTTTTTCCTTAAAAGTGTTTAGGGGTACTCTCATTTGGACTCCAGAAAACCACCATTTTATCATTCAAATCAGGGAAAATAAAGACAGTAGATGCACAAAAGTACAAAGATCCACAAAATGTTTATGGGTATGCGTATCCCTGCGTACACCCCAAAAGCACCGATTATTATTATTATTATTCCTGGTTTTGGTCCTGGAGATTCCCTAAATTTCCTAAGAGCCGTCCCAGCGGAACAGACTCCCTCGGCCACCTGCCAGGGACTCTTTGGCCCTGCATCTCTGGGGGGTGGCTGGATGACCTCGGGGGGACCCCTTCCAAATCTGCAATGCTATGATTCTCACAGGAGAGAGAGGAAGGTTTGCTCTGGGGAACCAGAGAGGCGTTGGCTGTCGTACCAGACAGGAGGAGGCGGCAGGTGCTTCCAAGTTTTTCCAGGCTTTGAGAAAGGAGCCAGCGGAATCCAGTGGGGGCGCCTTGCTGGAAAAACGCGCCTCCTTCGCCAGCCAAGCGCCTCCCCGGCTGGCTGCGGGGGTCGCGATGCAGCCCTAGTAAGAAGACGTTCCCCAAATCCCCGACATTCCCAAAATAGCGTGGATCGGGTTTGGGGAGGGAGCTGGTTTCTCCGTGAGCGCCTTGCGCGCTTCTTTGCGCTCCATCAGAGCTGTCGACTTTCCCCTTTTCTTGCGAGGAATCCTATTCGGAATAAGGGGATTTCCCTTAAAAAAAGAGGGAAACGTTGACAGCTGTGCGCTCCCTGCGGGAATGTGGGTCATTTCTGGGAGTGGAATTTTGGCTCCCGGGAGAAGGTCGCCTCGCGTCGCGTCTCTCCGGCGCTCCTCTCCCCGCGCCTCTTTCCTAAGTTTTGCAAAATGGCAGCTGCGATTCCTGCATGGGGTCGGGGTCAGGCTACATGACCCCTGGGGATCCCTTCCAACTTCTGCGTTTCTAGGATCCCAGTAGCTCTTTCTTTCTCTCCCCGCGCAGCCCAATAACATTTAATGGGACTTCCTCCCCTTCCCGTTTTGGCAGCCAAATGATTTTTTTTTAAAATAAAATGGTAGTGTAGTCGGGGGAGAGAAGCCCCGACAGACTCGGGGTAACCACCCCCCCAGGAGCAGTGGCAGCCGGGGGGGGGGAGGAGCCGCAGGAACGGGGGTCCATCCATCCCACCCTCTCTTTGGAAAGGGACCAGTTTGGGAAACTCTTGGTCACCCTTCCCAGGGCCGGAAGGGAGAGCTGCGCAGAGACACCGGGGGAGAATCACAGAAATGTGGGATTGTGGGGCTGTAAGGGACCCTCAGGGTCATCTAGTCCAACCCCCTGCAGTGCAGGAATCACATCGATGGGGAAATTGTGGAAAGTACGACCACCCTGCGTTTCCCCCCAAGGTATGGTTACCAGATTTTTTCCAATGAATCCGGGGACACTCTTCTTCTTCTTCTTCTTCTTCTTCTTCTTCTTCTTCTTCTTCTTCTTCTTCTTCTTCTTCTTCTTCTTCTTCTTCTTCTTCTTCTTCGTAGCAACAGTTGAGTCAGTAGTGGGGATGGAGAGGCAAAAGACCCTGGGCCCAAGCACACATGCATATCCCGAGCCTTCCCCGATGATCTGCCCCCTTCCCCC
Source organism: Podarcis melisellensis (assembly GCF_964234715.1). Classification (NCBI taxonomy): domain Eukaryota; kingdom Metazoa; phylum Chordata; class Lepidosauria; order Squamata; family Lacertidae; genus Podarcis; species Podarcis melisellensis. The sequence goes on along the minus strand of NC_138529.1, from coordinate 123,323,641 downwards.
TTTGTTTTGACAGATTGGGGGAGGCTCAGGAGTCGCGTGCAGCACTGGTGCGAGGTTTCTCTGCCAGGCGAGCTGCAAAGCCTTTCTTTCGCACCCTGTGAAACATAAATGTGCAGAGTTTTTAAAAAACTGGGCAATGGCTGGCCGGCCACGACTCCCGGGCCTCCCCTGATCAGTCAAAACAAAGGGGGAAGGAGGCAGGAGATCTGTACTGCCGGACGCCCCCGGTTCCCCTTTGGCAGTGGGCCTGGTAGCGCAGTTGGCTCGGGCTGGATTCAGGACCTGCTCGCTGCCTGCTGCCATGGCGCCCGCCATTTTTCCTTGCCAGAAGTCCCCATATGATGTGTTGCACACAAGACACATCATATGGGGACTTCTGAGGAAAAATGGCAGGCGCCACAGCAGCGAGCAGCTCCTGAAGCCAGCCAGAGCCAACTGCGCTGCCAGGCTGCCGAGGCTGCCGCTGCCAACGTTTCCCGGGGACAGATTTGCAAATCCGGGGACTGTCCCCGAGGACCAGGGACGTCTGGTAACCCTGCCCCAAGAGGGCTGAGAATTGCTGACTGGCTGCTCAGGAGGGGGTCAGGGACCTGGAAGGGAAACCAGGGGACAGGGCGTCATCAAATGAGGACTCTGCACTGCAACATTTTGCTGCAGAACACCCCCTTTCCATATGTGCGCGTGTTCACACACACCAATTGAATCTCCATAGCTCTTCCTTCGTGTGGCCACGCAGAGGCCTGCAGGGCTCACTTTTTACATCCTATGGTGGAGCACTGAGGTTTTGAGGTCACCTCGAGCTCTATTCAAAGCTACTCCATTTTTGTGTTCCTTCATTGCAGGGGGTTGGACTAGATGACCCTTATGCCCACCTCCAACAATTCATTGTTGTTGCTGTTTAGTCGTGTCCGACTCTTTGTGACCCCATGGACCAGAGCATGCCAGGCACTCCTGTCTTCCACTCCCGCAGTTTGGCCAAACTCATGCTGGAAGAATGGGTGCTTTTGAATTCTGGTGCTGGAGGAGACTCTTGAGAGTCCCATGGACTGCAAGAAGATCAAACCTCTCCATACTGAAGGAAATCAGCCCTGAGAGCTCACTGGAAGGACAGATTGTGAAGCTGAGGCTCCAAGACTTTGGCCACCTCATGAGAAGAGAAGACTCCCGGGAAAAGACCCTGATGTTGGGAAAGATGGAGGGCACAAGGAGAAGGGGACGACAGAGGACGAGATGGTTGGAGAGTGTTCTCGAAGGTGCCAGCATGAGTTTGACCAAACTGCGGGAGGCAGTGGAAGACAGAAGTGCCTGGCGTGCTCTGGTCCAGGGGGTCACGAAGAGTCGGACACGACTAAACGACTAAACAACAACAACAAATGATCCGCCTGTGGGTATAGGGCGGTACAATTAATTAATTAAAGTAATCATCATCGTCACCATCACCATCATCATCTTATATTCCACTCTCTGTCCTTCCATGTGTACTCAATTTCCAGGAACAGCTCTGGAGTTACAGACGCCATCCTGGTTTCCGATCCAATCCCGGAATGTCCCCCTTTGGACATCCTTGGAGAAATGTTGGAGGGTGTGTGTGTCAGGCACTTTCTGGACACAGAGGAATGGCGGGGGGCACCAGCTGGGGAACCCCAAAGGGGAAGAAGGCTCAGAGCCCAGAGCTTGGTGGTGGGATGAGGAGGGAGGAGGGAGAAGAGGGAGAAGACTGGGAAGAGGAGATGTTGGAAGCGGAAGAGGCGACAGGGCTTAGTGAGAGGGGAGAGTTGGTGGCAGAGAGCAGTCCAGACTCAGCAGCAGAAGCTGAAGATGGAGAGGAGGGAGGGAGACCAAGAGGCAGAGAGGAGTCAGGCTGGGGAAGAGGTACGGGGGTCTCCCTCTCCTGCCGCAGCAAGCTCCCCTACTCCCAGGGGTGCCCCCCTAATATTTCAAGGAGGGGGTCAGTCAGCCCCAATATTCTCTATTATAATTGTTGCTTTTGTTATTGTTTTAATTAAGGATTTTCTTGGGTCACAATAGCACAAGCATCACCCCGCCACGTGACATCACATGCATGAGCCGGACCCCCCTCCCCCCCATAAAGTTGTGCAGAACCTGGCGTACCAGGAGAGGCGTGAAGAGAGTGGAGCTGTGACAAGTTTCATGCAACCTAGTCAGATGGGCTGTGTACAAATAATAAAATTAATTAATTATTATTATTATTATTAGTAGTAGTAGTAGGTGGACCTCCTGCCCTCAGCCTCTCTCCCGCCTCACAGGGATGTTGTGTTGATGAAATGGCTGGGGAGAAGCGTGCACGTAACCCACAACTCCTGGGCAGGGAAATTGATCCTAGAAATAGAAGGGTTGGAAAGACACGTCTCTTGAGGATTTCTTATCTGTGGTTCTGGGGGCTGGGCTAGATGACCACTGGTGTGCCCAATTCTATACAGTTCTAGCATTCTATGTAGGGATAAGGATCATCCAGTCCGACTCCTGGATGCAAGTTTGAACAAGAATGGAAGAATAATGAAAAACAGCAAAATAGCTTGGTCGGCGGACCGCGAGACTCTCAATCTCAGGTTCGCAGGTTCGAGACCCACCTTGGGCAAAAGATCCCTGCCTTGCAGGGGGCTGGATTAGATGACCTCTGGGGGTCCCTTCCAACTCTACAATTCTGTCATTCTAACTGCTACTGAGGGGCCTCTGTGCAGTGCGGAGGGGACGTTTGGCGAAAGTTTCCTTTGGGCAGTACATATAACCTGCAAGGACTGAGAGGTGTGGGGGCTCAAACAGGCGATGAGGTCAGAGGGATGGGGGGAGCCTCTTGTATGCCCTCTTCTCACCCCCCCCCCGTCGCAGCAGCAGCAGCAGGACGACCCCCACCCCGGGACAAGGATGCCAACTTGAATAAAATATCGGGGCGGGGGGGGGGACAGGACAGGTAAGCCCCGCTCCCCTAATCGATCACATGACGTGATGCCTGCACCCCTTTTGAAAGGCGATGCCCATTGGCTTTGCCCCCCTCCCGCCCCTAAAATGTTTTATTGGGAGTTGCCTCCTGCGCCAAGAGGAGTTGGGGAGGTGGAGAGGCGAGAAGGTGTGGGGTGTGGGATGTGCGTCCCTCCCCACTCGCGCCCTCAGCTGCACCCCCCCGTCTCTCTCAGCGGTCAGCTTCGCGCCCAGCCGCTCCCCCCCCCGCCCTCCCCTCCAGTTGGCACCCAAAGGCGTCGGCTCGGATTTCCCTCGGAACAATAACAAGTCTGGGGAAGCCATCAGGAGCTGGAGGGGGGGGAGTCGGGGGGGGGAGGCACACGCCGGGGGATGATGGCTTGGCCAGATGCGGGACGGGGAGCGCGCGCGGGGGGGGGGGACAAAACCGACGGCGGGCCAGTGCAGAGCCAAAGAGGCCCCCGGATGGCGCGCTGCGGACGCCCCCCCCCACCCGGCTGAAAGAACAGCCTTTGCCAAGCCGGCGCCCCCCAGAAAGCTGGGGCTGGCGGAGGCAGTGGTGTTAGTGGGGAAAGTTCAGGATAGGAGGCACAGAAGAGGCGAAATATATTTCCAGGAAAGAACAAAAACAGCGCGTGGGAATGACAACAGTCGGCGGGGTCATGTTCTGTCATGTTCTGGGCGGGGGGGGGGGCGTATTCATTTTATGTAACGTTGGAAGGGACCCCAGGAGTCATCTAGTCCAACCCCTGCAATGCAGGGATCGCAGAGAGGTTTATTACCGTAATTTATTGCGCTCACATTCCACCCCCCCCCCGCAAGGAGCTTTAAGCAGCTCACACGCCTTTCTCTCCCCCAGCGTTTATTCCCCACAACAACAGCCCAGGGGAGTAGCTGAGGTTGCGAGGCAGGGAGCTGCGTGGCCGCGTGGGGATTTGAACCTGGGTCTCCCGGGTCCTAGCCCAGCACTCTAACCACTAGGCCTGCAGTGGCTCTGCCCCCCCCACTTGTTCTTTGGTGGGAACTGCAGTCCTCGGCGTCAGGTGGGCGGAGGCTGCCTTAGAGCAGGTTTATAGCTAAATACGCTGCCTCTCATCTCACGATTACAATCTAGTGTAGCCATATTAATAATATTAATAATATTAATAATATTAATAATATTAATAATATTAATAATATTAATAATATTAATAATATTAATAATATTAATAATATTAATAATATTAATATTTATTATTTATTATCATAATGTTTATTATTTATTTATTAATTATAAATAATAAATAACACCTGTCACACAAGCAGGGCTTAATCTAATGAAGGATTTTATGCTCATTAGCTCACAGCAGTTTAAGAATTGCTTAACTGACGGCCCCACTAGATCCCAGAACCTCTGTGCTGGGATCCAGACACACGGATCTGGGATCTTGGAGGAGGTCCCATTTAGATCTGGATTCAGCACTGGGATGATTGCACCCACCCTGCATATTATTATTATTATTATTATTATTATTATTATTATTATTATCTCTCAGCAACTTTCCAGGCCATCAGCCAATATGGAATCTGGAGCCTCTGTCTGGGTTAGGAGTGAGGGGGGGTGTCTCTTTTTGCAGTCAGCTCCAGAAGGTGGTGTTTTGAGGCTGTTTTGATATTAGGATCCTGTGGGCGGGAGTTCCGCAGGATTGCACCTTCTCTGCACAGCTCCCCCCCCATTCTGTTGGGCATCTGTGTGAAACCACTGGGCAGGGGTCTTCTACAGTTTGGGGATGCACTGTCATCCACGCACAGATGACACACAGATGGATGGCCCCTATCCGGGATGCTTCCTTTGCGACAGTTGAGGGCTGGACTAGATGACCCCTCGGGGTCCCTTCCAATGCTCCCATTCTGCGATTCTGCATTGCCCACACAAGCAGGGGAGGCGGAGGATAAGCTGAACTGGTTCCTGACCTTGGCAAGGGACTGGATGAAGGCCAGGAAACCGGAGATCCATCCAGACAAGACAGAGGCGACGTTGGCGGGGGGTTCATCTCTGTTGCTCGGCCAAAGGGAGGAAGGAGCTGGATAGTGATCTGGGGGGTGAGTTCTTGGGGGCTCAGCCCCTGTCTGGATGTACTGGAAGAAGCAAAGATCACTACCAACCTCTCTATATGCTTGTGAAACATGGACCACTTGTAAACGCCATCTTCAACTCCTCGGAAGATTCCATCAACAGTGTCTCCGGAAAATCTTACACATCACTTGGGAAGACAGGCCAACTAAAATCAGTGTAGTGGATGAAGCAAAGATCACCAGTGTGGAAGCAATGATTCTTCAACATCAACTTCGTTGGACGGATGCCTGATGATCCTCTTCCAAAGCAACTACAGTGGTACCTCGGGTTACAGATGCTTCAGGTTACAGACTCCGCAAACCAAGAAATAGTACCTTGAGTTAAGAACTTTGCTTCAAGATGAGGACAGAAATCGCGTGGCTGCAGCAGGAGGCCCCATTAGCTAAAGTGGTGCTTCAGGCTAAGAACAGTTTCAGGTTAAGAACAGACCTCCAGAACGAATTAAGTTCTTAACCCGAGGTACCACTGTACTCTATTCTGAACTTTAAAATGGAAGGCGTAATGCTGGTGGTCAACAAAAGAAGTTTAAAGACTGCCTCAAGGCAAAAATGTAGTATAAACACAGGCAACTGGTAAACACTGGCCTACGAGTTCTGCAATTGGAGAACAGCCTTTACCAAAGGTGTCATGGGCTTTGAAGACACTCGAACTCAGGACGCGAGGGAGAAATGTGCTAGGAGGAAGGCACACTTGGCAAATCCACACCGTGATCAACTCCTGCCTGGAAACCAATGTCCCCACTGTGGAAGGATGTGTGGATCCAGAATTGGCCTCCACAGTCACTCCCTGTTAAGGCCGTGTTTATGGAAGACAATCTTACTCGCCAGAGATAAACAGAGGGATGTGGGCGACCTGCCTTCCACCTTCACGGTTAGACTGCTGCAATATTTGGAGATTCTTCCTGCTCCCAGGCATCCCTGGGTTCTGCTTTGGCTTCTCCATTGAGAAAAAGGAAGCTTTTTGTTTTCAGAGAGCAGCCAGGAGTTCAGAGGCTGCCTCCCAGTAAATAAATATGGGCCATGCCAGCGAAGCAGTTTTTGGCAGCCGGCGGATTCGTCCTCAGGCCGGGTACCTTCAAAGCACGTCTGGAGCTCATGAAACCTGGCCTGGCTCTCGTGATGCTGAAACTCACCCACACCCTGTGAAGCTGAAAGGCCTTGTTCACGCAGCACAACGTTAGCCTATGGAACCTGCTGCCACATGAGAAGACTATGGATGGCTGCTAACCAAGGGGGCTGTGCTCTGGCTCCACAGTCCAGGGCAGCAATGCTTCTGAAACCCAGAAACCGCAGCAGGGGAGAGGGTCCGTGGGTTCGAATCCTGCTTGTGGATCTCTCTCTCTCTCTTTTAAAAATAATCTTTATTAATTTAAATTACACACATATACAAAGAATTTACAATCTCATACTACAAAAAGAAAATTAAAGAAAGAAAAAAGAAAAGAAGAAAATACAGAAAAAAGAAGAAAAAGCAGATTTACATGCATAAAAAAACCCTTAATCTTCCTAATTAATACTTAGATAAACACTTAAATAAAAAAGGCTTCTGACCAAAATATTAAAGAATATAAAACTGTGCGGTGGAGGGGAACGACGACAGCATAAACAGTGCAATGAGAATGATTGGAAGACTCGTTT